>NC_136488.1:136340132-136420132 GCF_053919585.1 Euprymna scolopes
ATTAGCCATAACGAGATAAAATTTTTAATTAATTACTGCATTATTCTTAATTATAAGCACCTGTAGTAAGAACTGAATCTTCAACCTCCCCTGAAGACTGACCCTTCTTACTGCGGATTGTAATTAAGTATATCAACATGGGCAGATTGTTCTCGTCCTATCAGCTACGACTGGGTAGAAATGTTAATTATTAATTAACATTTCTACCCGGTCGTGGCTGATAGGACGAGAACAATCTGCCCATGTTGATATAATAAAATGCTTAGTTCAAAATTCTGTATAGGTTGCTGAATTTGACATAAATTCCCCAATTTTGAAATGATGCAACTGAAGAAGGTTGGAGGTTACATCTGCCGAAACGTCATAAAAATAACCATAAAGTTGAGAATGATAGTTCGAATAATCCAAAAAAGCAATCGCCATCTCAAAAATTCCAAAACATCGTAATTTGTTTTGTGAATTTTTTGCCATGAGGATTCAGAATTTGGATTAGTTGGGACTACTGTTGTCACCTTGGATGTTATAAAGAATTCCGTTCAAAATTCCGTACAGATTCCCGAGTTCGACAAGATGTACCTGAAGAAGGTTGGAGGTTACATCGACCGAAACCTAGTGAAAATACCACTCAAGATGGCAAAAGTTGTTTGAATAATCTAAATACCTGAACTCATTGCCTGTAAACATCTCCCTTGTGTCAGATCTAGTCTCATTTTCTACAATTAGGCTCTACTAATGTAAGGGCAAATCATGCTAATCTAGGAGAAGCTTTTCACCTTGTTAAACGATCTTCCAACATGCATGTCCAGCACACGAATATACAGTTACCTGGAATAGCTCGAAAGAACCCCTGCTGTAAAAAGCGACCCATCTGATTCTATCAACTTAGAAAGCTAAGCTCAACACAGTGTCATGATATTAAAATCAATATTGATTATTGTAAAATTCAATATCAGCAAGATGAAAACAATATTGATTTGAAAAGCCAGAGGCCATAATTGTCAAGATATGTGTGTCTTCCTGAAAAATGAAGGAGGGAGGAGGAGAGGCTACGTTATACAATACATAAGCAGAGTAATTTATTTAATGATTATTGGCTTAAGTATGTCGTTAACAGATTTAAAACTTCTTCTCCTTTCAATCTTGTTCACACACACACACACACACACACACACACACACGCACACACACACACATATTCTCTTACCTTCTATTTCATAACACAAAAACTCAAGTTTTCCCAGCTGGGAAAACTTGAGTTTTTGTACCGGAAAAATATTCAGTAAATAAAACGTTGTTTAGTAAATCATTATTTTTTGCATTTCCATACACCAAACATGGATATAAATATCACTAAAACATCCGCTGGGTCATGCTTCATTTCGGTACCTTACTTGCCTGGGTGGGTTGCCTGTAGGCTGAGATAAACCGCGTCACACACACACACACACACACAGAAGGAGAAGGATGGGGGAGGGGAGTTAAGTAAATAGGAACATCCAAGATGAGAACAGTCATCAGAATAATCCAAAATGCTTTAATAAGGAGACTGCTACACATGCTAGTAACCAGATCTAAATCCTTAACAGTTCAGTTTACAATCAACTTGGATACGTATAATGAACACATCACTAGACCAGGGACCGTCAAAGTTTTTGAACAACGGTTGGGGCCGGGGGGTATATTGCTGACTTTTTAGAGTTATGCGGGCCAAAATAAATGGATAAATTGATCAAGAAACAGTGAATGAATAACTATAAAACAGGGTTAACATGTCATTTGTTTCCAAAGTCTGAAGCAATACAGATGTTTCGACACTTCTACACTATTAGGACGACATCTTGTAGTCGATAAATGGAGTTTTCAAATAAATAACAAAAAAAAAAAAAAAGAATGGTTTCTACTGATTTTTTTTTTTTTTTTTTTTTGTCAATTCTAATAACGTTTTTTTTTTTTTTTTTAATTCAATTGAGGACAGCTGATGGTCTACTTGTATTGCATGTCTGGTATTCTGCACAACTACTTGTCCAGCACCCCCTCACTCACTCACCCTAACTGAAACTTTTAAATAAAATAAAATGAAATGACAGCTCAAGCAAAAGTTACGTTTAAACCAGGACCAAACTCAAAGAAAACCAACCTGCCTCTTCCCTTGAGGCTTACAATGGTAGCTCCCAAATTATTCAGTCGAAATTACCTGAATATTATTGAATTATTAAAATAAAAAAAGTAGGAGTGCTTATTTTTTTGGTTTCGATTCTAGCTGATGGCACCCAAGTCTTTTTTTTTTTTAAACTTTTAAAGTCAATACTATGTATTAGGTACAATATAATATTCAATAGAGAAGTGGCTCTGTAAATACAAAATCTGCATGAAATTAAAATATATTCCAGCATATTTTACAAGCAAGCAACGCCATCTCCCTCCCCCCACCCCGCTAGTATTAGTATTAGTATATAATTCTTGATCAGCCTTTACATATTGGTTGTGAAGACATTTTCCTTAAAATCTTCTCCATTTTATTAAAAAACTTTAAAAACTAGATCCGACACCAACGCAGTCAATTGTTACGTTTCGCAGATGGCAAAAAGTAGAAAATGGACGCTGGGTTTACTTCCGACAACCTTGTAACTCTTGTTTTCCTTACATTAGCCCTTACATTCCATGAACAATGTTTGTGACAAAGGTGCATGAACTGTTGCTTTCTAGACCAGCTATTGTTTTCAGTGGGTGATTCAGGGAGATTTTCAATCCTCTCAGAATATTCACCATTATTCAACTATCAATAGATTCATCTCATTTACTCTTATCCTTGAGTGTTTTTAGACTTGATAATGGGGACTCATTAATAAATGAAAAAGATGTTTCAAACTTTACAATTTCGTAGTATGTAACTGACAGCATCCATTGTGCCAACCATGCACGGCTTTATTTATTCGCCTTTCTGAGCTTGGATGTTTTTATTATATCATATTTTTATTTAAAAAAAAAAAAAAAAAAAAAAAAAAGTCGCTCCAGACAAGGCATGAAGCCGTTTGATGTAAGGATTTTTAAAAAATACTTCAAGGTCAAAAATTAGCCAATAATAAGTGGGAAATGGATAGATTCCAACCCAGAAAACAGCAATTCTTCCCCTTTTGTCAGAAACATCGGTCACGGAATGTGAGGACTAAAGGACAAAATAAAGAGAAGCGAGAGCTATGGAGTTGCCGAAAGTGCCTTGCTATTGCTATTTGCTAGTTTTTTTTTTTCATTTTCAAATTATCAATTTATCCATTTAGCGTGATTTTGTGTCATCAAACACAACGGTCTTGAGGGGGGTTTTTTTCCATAAAAAACGAAAAACAAAAAAAAAAAATAATAAAAAAAACGACGACGGAGGAAATAAAATAGAAGAAACATCCAATAATATTTTAAGATACATTCGCTATCAAATGACATTGAAAAGCATTAAATAATTTTTTCTCTCCAAACATCTAGACAGTTTATCACCTTTCATTTTCAGATTCAAATTTCCTAACGCCGTTCTATAACATAACTAGCTGAAGTACCCATCTAGGCCGTGCAGCATTGCAGGGCGATTCTTCAATCCCAGCAGATAAGTGAAAGAGAGAGAGAGAAAGAGAGGCTTCGGTCGATGTAACCTCCGACCTTCTTCAGGTGTATCCTGTCGAATTCGGGCAATCTGTTAAATTTAGAAATCTGTATGAAATTTCAAACATACAAGATGCTTTCAATAAGTTTCCAGACTTTTTTTCCCGCATGGGCACTTTTACATGAAACTCTAGTCCCTGTTCAAGTAATCTCCTCCGGCTGTTATGCACTTGTACCATTCCAACAATTTCTGGAAAGCCCCATGGAAGTCCTTTTGTGCGAGCGTGTCATCGACCCTTGTCACAACCTCTTTTATCTCCTCAATTGTCTCATAACGGCAGCCTCTAAGGTTTTCCTTGAGCTTAGGGATTAACCAAAAGTCACATGGAGCAAAGTCTGGACTGTAGGGAAGGTGAAGAATGTCTTCCAGCCCATCTTGGTCAAATAATCTGTGACAAGGATGGAGCATCCTTGGGATAAACTTTGTGCAAATCTTCTGCATCTTCAGTTCCTTGTGAATAATTGTGTACACAGTTCCCACACTGACATCAAACTGTACACCTCTTGTCTCTATAGACACAAGAGGGTCCTTATCCATGAAATTCTTTATTTGGCCAATCAACTCTAGTGTTCTGACTTCCTTACTCCTCCTACACCTTATCATCTATCACAGACTCCCTGCCTTCCTTGAATCTCTTATGCCACTCCAAAAACTGATGCTCGATTCATGCAAGATGTTCCCAAAGCAGTCTGAATCATTTCATACGTTTCTGTGGCATTTTTTCCAAGTTTAAAACAGAATTTTATTGCATATCTTCTAAAGTGTCCTGACGTCCAGATTGCATTTTTTTTTTTTAATTCACCAGCTGTGACAATCAGGCTTTAGAAGGGTGTATTCCAATTCCTGCTGTAGCTGTTAATTATCTGAAATCATAAAAATTGGTCAGTCATCTCATAAGATGCATAGCAATAAGTAGGGCTGTGACAGCAGAATATTCTTTTCATTCTTTTGACTCTCGGGTATATATCCAACATACTTAATCAACTAAGAACCACGTAACGGATATATACCCAAGACTCAAAACCATGAAAAGAACATGTTGTTGTCACAGCCCTAGTAATAACATACTGAATTTTCAAGAGTCTACGACAATTCTAAATGCCGATACAAAAATGTCTGGAAACTTATTCAAGTCACCTCACAACTCTTTATTTAATCCATGGAGGTATGCTCCTGTTCCATCAGGCACATAATTCGTAATTGTGTTGTGAGTGTCGTCCGCACTAAGGATTGAACCTTCAACATCCAGAAGTGTAACTTTTACCAAGTACTCTATCCACTGTGTCACAGGTTTTTGCAGACAATTCTAGAATGAATTTTAGGAGTTTTAAACCCATTTTATTTTCTAGATGTACAATTTTACTAATCATTATTATCACACACACACACACACACACACACACACATATATATATGTAATTAACAGCTGTTCTGTTTTTAAATCTCCAAAACAGCTACATGGTAAGCAGCTGATGATCCCCGTTTTCTATTTACAAAATTTTAGTTAAGGTTTTCTCTTTTCATCCTTATGTAGTTAAATTCTATTTTAAAATTGAAGACTTTTGCGAAATCGGCTTATGCAAATGTTAAGTCTATTTCTATTTAACAATTTTAGTTAAGGCCTATTTTTTTTTTATAATTTTTTTTTCCATATAGAAATACATTCTTTTTTGTCATTATAAACTTTTTAGAAATCGGATTATGTAGTTGCTAAGTCTGCGATAGGTTAAAGTTAATATTTTTCCCTCTCAGGAATCTAAACTGCATTCTTTATTTTTATTTATTTTTTTTAGTTAAGGTTTTCTCTTTATGTAATTAAATTCTGTTTTAAAATTGAAGACTTTTGCAAAATCGGCTTATGCAAATGCTAAATCTATTTCTATTTAACAATTTTAGTAAAAGCCTTGTTTTATATTTTATTTATTTATTTTTTCCATCCTTATATAAATGAATTCTCTTTTGTCATAAACTTTTTAGAAGTCGGATTATGTAGGTGCTAAGTCTGCGATAGGTTAAAATTAATTTTTTTTTTTTCCATTCGGGAATTTAAACTGCATTGTTTATTTATTTATTTTTTTTTTTTTGCATTTTTTTTATTCAAAGCTTCTTTAGACTATATATATATATATATATATATATATATATATATATATATATATATATATATATATATATAAAAACACACACAAATACACACACAGATATATATATATATATATATATATATATATATATATATATATATATATATACACACACACACAACACACACACACACACACACACACACACTAGGATTCTGCATGGTATTGCCTGATTGCAAAATATGCTTAAATATGATATTTTAATTTTTTTTTCATATTGCATATTTACTATTTATAGTCAATTCTCTCTTGATTAGGAATCTATGTTAGAAGCTGTGTGTCTGGGTTTGGACTTGTATTTTATGACATGTTGGGAGTTGAAGATTTTCAGAAGAGGTCAGCAGAACAGTTAGTGGTTCAGGTAAAACTATCTTTCATTTCTTTCATTCCTTGGAAA
This sequence comes from Euprymna scolopes, assembly GCF_053919585.1. Lineage (NCBI taxonomy): Eukaryota > Metazoa > Mollusca > Cephalopoda > Sepiida > Sepiolidae > Euprymna > Euprymna scolopes. The sequence continues at coordinate 136,346,326 of NC_136488.1, forward strand.
CAAGCACCAAAATTAGCACCCATACTCCTTTGACATTACAGATTCTACAAAGTGAAAAATGTATGATTAGACACCAAAGTCATTAAAATATGACAAGTCTATGAGAAATGAGATATTTCTGTGTTTTTAGTAGCGGCCATTTTGAAAATCTTTTTTGCAGGTGGCTAATGGGCTTTATCAAAAGAGCAATATCTAAAGAGCGTGTGTGCCAATTTTGGTGCTTGTTTCCAGAAATGAAAGATTCTTATAAAACTCTGCTGTTATCTGCTCCACAAAGTTAAGAATAACAAAATGCAAAGAGAATGGTTAAATAAAAAAAAATTAAAAAGCTTTGTAAACTGTTGAAGAAAGGCGATAACAATTCTCACTAATATAGCCTTAAAAGGCTCTATGAAAAACTACCGTATGGTCCAAACTTGATTCACCAAGTGGCAATAGACCAGGCCTGGTAGAATACACTTGCTAGAGGATAGTCTCCTTGGAAGTTACTCCATGATTTGGGGGTTCTTCATTATTGTAGTAAAATTCTAAAATTGAAATATTGAATTTCAAGTGAAACCAGTGGTATCTACTGAATTATCATGTCACAGTAATGAATATATCCAAAAATTATGAAAAACGATAAGATAGAAAATCAATTATTAAAAAAAAGAATTTTTTGAAGAAATTAACAATTTTAGCTTTAAAAGGGTGCCAATATTAGCAGGGGAGGTAATTCATTTTTGAAAACTCAAAATATTTAGCAAAAGCAGTGGATTTGTGTGGATGCGCACAGATTCAAAATGTCACAAGACTTTTTTATATTAAAAAAATGTATACACGTTATGTTCATTTTGAATTAATTCCAGAGGGAAAAAAAAACCAAAAAAAAACGCAAAGTATATGTCATGTTCATTTTGTTATTTGTTACCCGTAATAAATCTTGCTTTATTAACATTACAAAGTATGAGTTATTTCCCTTGTTTTTACATCACATGTCACAAAACAAACATGGCTGAAATCATTTTTTTTTTGTTGTTGAAAAAGAAAAGTTTGTGTTCTATGTAATATTCCAGAAACATTTAACTAATGACATGACAATTAATTAGATAACATTGCTTATTGTTGAAATTGACAAAAAAAAAAAAAAAAAGTAGTTATCATTGTTTTTTGTTAAGTGTTGAGATATTATGTTGAGCAAAGATGGCGGGGAAAAAGCAGTGCAGTACGATCCTGAGTGTAATTGCCAGTAACAAAGATGGCGGCGAACTGATTGAATCCAAAATTCGACAATTTTTATAGTAACTTTGGAAGCTTTTCATTAGTTACTCACCATGACTTGTGGTTATAAAAACGATCGTCAAAATCATTGATGTCATATTCCCGTTAGGAGTCAAAAACATTTAACATTTTTTTTTTTTTTTGATGAAAAACCTAATTTTTCAGCTACAATAAAAAAGAACCGAAAAATCTTTATGACGTTGTACATACCTGTGCGAGCCCTTTCTAATCTCGCACAAAAACACGCGTTCACATCTCAAGCCATATTTCTTGTCATATACATACGCGCACACATACACACACATACATATATTCATGTTTGCGTACATACACTCACATTCACATGCATATACACACATGTACTCACATATACGCACACATGGGCAATGTCACTTCCCCATTAAAGGAAATCCACACATGCACAAAAGACCACCAGAAACAATTATAAAAGCAAGAGCAATAAGCTGCTTCCTCCTTTTCCGACTCACCTTCTGATGCTACTAATAGACTAATAAGCTAATAGACAGTATGTACACTTTATACGCTTTCTCTCTCCATGAACTGGATTGACTTTCTCACTCTTTTTTCCCCGTTTGCTTTGGTCCATCAACCAGACAACTCTTCTACAACTCGTGCCTGAGAACAACTCTGCGTAGTTGACTGCTAACATGGCGCGCAGCTTAACTGATGTCAACCCTCTTTCTCTTTCTACATGCTGGACTGCCATTTCTCCTTTCTCTACTCCATTTCCTTTTCTGGTGACCCGAACGTGAGATGAACACACATTTCCTTTTCCTTCTATACCACCAGTCCCGCAACAAACGATGGTGACACCCGCGCGGACATGAACACGTGTTACACCTAAAACATTCATTTTTCAACAGAAAATAAACGACATGTTTATTTTATCCAGCAATTGAGTTTTGTTTCCTTCATTCCATTCGTTTCATTATTTTCTTTTGTAGTGAGTTAGGGTATTTATATTCTGGTCCGCAACATACCCGGCACGGAACAAAGATGTCATATTCTAAAAATCATGTAAATTGACGAAGTATTTTTTTGTATGTAGTAAATTACTTTTTTACGGTTTTAATAGTAAATTGTATCCATTACAAAGCTGATTTTGATCTTGATTATTCAAATTGAATTATCTCCCTCTAATTTATAAAATATGACGGATCAAAACTCTATGCCTCAGTTTGTAATAAAATTTGAAAAATGAAAATACATGTTTTATGTAATATTCCAGAAATGTTTAATTGTGACATGACAATTAAGTAGATAACATTGCTTATTGTTGAAATTGATAAAAACAGTAGTTATTGTTTTTTTTTTGGGGGGGGGGGCACAAAAACTCAATTTTTTGGCTCTCAGATTTAACTTCAGTCTATATAAAACGTTTATATATATATATATATATACAAGCAAACAGTTAATAAAACATGTTAAAAAACACTTTGAAAAAGAGTTAAAAACATATTTAATCTGAAAAGGAAATACTAGATAAGTGGATAGTTCTTAATCCGCGGAGTTTCGAAAAAATACTTTCCTTCTCATCAGAGGGTAGGAATTAGCAAAATGCGGGATCGGGTTTTGTATGCAAAAGTATTTGATGAAACAGCAAGTAAGTCAAAGATCTTACTTGATAACAAAAAAGTGAAGCAGAGGGAATATGGTGAAGAAAAAGGTGATTACACGTGAATGGATAGTCTGGTGGAAGATAAATAATCCAGTGACGGTAAAATCCAAATATATAACTGCAAGAAAGTTAATTGAATTTCCATTTGCACAAGTAAAATCCAAGGAAATCCCGTAATTGGAAGAAGATGGTCCAAAATAGTACAAAGGCAGAAATTCATGGAATAATTCACAAAAATGTGTACAACGGAAAAAAGGAAAAAATTCCAATAATATTTAATAAAAGGAAAATAAGATATGCTTTTCATTCTATATTTCTGTGGAAATATACTTTATTCACTTCTATTTCCTTTTTATAGATCCCAATCCTTATTTAAGAAGTTCAATGTAATTACAGAGTATATAATAAATGAATAACAAAAATGGCGTAATGTAAGCAAACTATAAAGCATTTGCAGCTTCTCTTCCAATTTTTGGATTTTTTAATCATGTCTAAACGCATTTTATTTTCTTTTGGTGGATTGATTGTTGGTATTTCTTCCGATGAGTTAAGGGCAACATAGATTCACTGATTGATGTATAGGAACATGCCTTTTTAATGTAACATGCATTTAAGCAAACCACACACACATCCATGCATACACCTTTTAACCAACGCATCAGTTGTCGCCCTGTCATAACCTCCGCTTTGCACTCTCCATTTCCTCTTCCGTTTTTTTCTCTCTTCTTTCTCTTCTCACTCGTGACATGGAGCTGACAACACGTGTTTGCCTTCAATTCAAACCTCAAATATGAGTGGCACGCAAATTACGTCCACGCCTCGACAGGGCGTTTATCTTTTCTCAAGATAGGTATGAAATTCATATAAACAAACTCTTACACACACAATGAACTTCCAACATATGCTTCGATGAACTCTCGTATACATTCACGCACACATACATGCAACGAAAGTTTATCTATATGCATGCTAGTTTATAAACACACAAACACTCTATAACATTCGTAACCTTTCTGTGTAAATAAATATTCCTTGTACATAAGTAAATATATGATCCTGTTTCAGCGTGTTTCATTTCGATGTCTTAAATGTACTCATGACACGTGCCATTATTGTTGATTGTTTTCTTCATTACGCTGTCCTAGTAACGACAACCTCCAACTACCCAGCTTATCGAACACGCAACCTATTCCCGTAACCGGTTCATATACACAGCCTACAAGGAAGGGATCCAGCTATACAACCGGTATATAAACTGCATGCCATGTCCCCCACAGATATAATAATTAAGTGAATTATTTTGTGCTACAAAAGAGATAAGATCAAGAATTATAAATGTCAACTGAATTAAAGGAATAAATTGTAAGATGGTCAACATCATGAAATTTGGGATATAGATTTTTGTCATTTATTCATTAGATATATATATATATATATATATATAAGATGTATATTTGGTAAAAAAAAAAAAAGAAATGTGCCTAAATCCAAACGTAGATTCCATGAGCAAAGCTTCTTTCTTAGAACTGCACGCCAGTGGAACTCTCTGCCGTTTGCCTGTTTCCCACCTGACTACAACTTGGACGTCTACAAGTCCAACATAAACGAACTCCTGACAAACCGCCCCCTTAAGTAAGACACTCTATCAAAACCCCCAATACTAATGATTACTACAATACTATCTCATTGATTACTGTACACGCAATAACCCTAAGTGGCCTTCGGGCCTTGATAAGTGGTGACCTCCATGTAAAAAAAAAAAAAAGGATAAAAAGTGCTCAATATGTTAATAGAGCTAAAAGTTTTTTTATTATTTCAACCTCAAGTGTATTAACTTAATTCATTACAAGTTGTTTCAATAGATGAGATAAAGATTTTCCGTCCATATCATCACATGATTAAAGTTAAAATAAAATAAAAAGGAAAGATATTGTTTTACATATGGATATTAAAAGCCAGTAGAGTGGAAGTAAGAGATAGAGGGGAGGAGGGAAAAAGGGAAAAGGAAGAGGGGGAAAAACACTAGAGAAAAAAAGAAAAAATATATATAAATTAAGTTAAAATTTTAACTTTATATATAAAACTTGTAATGATTTAAATTAATACACTTGAGGTTGAAATAATAATTTATATATATATATATATATATATATATATATATATATATATATATATATTATATATATATATATATATATATAAAAGCAGCTTTATTAGTGACATGCAAAATAGAAAAAGTTGTTCACACTAAACTGTTGTCCCAGGAAACAGTTTTCTAACATTTTTGTTAGGAACATCATTCACGGAAAATGAGGACTGAAATGGCCAAAAGAAAAAAGAAAAACACCAAGAAAGATGCAGAAACTTGGCCTTTTGTAGGATCAAAGTATAATGTCCGTTCTAATATCGCCCCCTCCCTTTTTTTTCAGAAAGATGGATTTTTCTCCTCTGCATTAAAGCCTGAACGTTCATGGGGAGGTAATCCAGTGTGCCCCTTTTGAGGCGAGCTGGATTCTCTCACTATTAAAAACTGAACTTATGTCTAACTTTGCATTTATGGGGGAAACAAATAATTAAGATCCACTGTGCACTCAGTCACAAAATAACTGCATGAATATGTAACATTTTTTATTTTATTTTCACAAACATAAAAAAAAAAAAAGTACACAGAAAATGTATCATCATTTTTGATTTGTAAAGAAACGAATACTTTTGTCACCTGAAATGTTATCATTAAAGTTTGTTGGTTTTTTGTTTTATTTTGATAAAATTTGAAAATTGTCCCGATATGCAGATCAAAAGAATTAAACGATATTCAAAGAGAAATACGTTTGAAATTGCATAAAACAATATTTGTTTTTTAAACTTTGACGGTAAAAGACTCCTTAATTCAGTTCGATTTTTAGATGGTTGAATAATTTATTTTTTGTCCAAATTGAGGTATTTAAAAAAAAAAAAATTTATTTTTTCTGAACAAAGTCACTTTTTCATTTTGTTGTTTCAACATTCATAATGAAAAAAGAAATGAATAAAAATCATAATCTGGTTTTACTTATCATTAGGGCTATGACAACAGCATATCATTTTCATTGTTTTGACTCTCGAGTATATATCTGACACAGACAAAAATCAACCGAAGACCACATCACTCTACATAAAAACATAGAAGATATCAATGGATATATAACTGATAATCAAAACGAGGAAAAGAATATGCTGTTGTCATAGCCCTACTTATCATACAAGTTTCTGGAATAAATTGACCTTGAAACCATTGTAAAAGGATTCTGTTATGAATTTCTTTTGTAGTTAATTAAAGACTAGTTTATATATATATATATATATATATATATATATATATATATATATATATATATATATATATATGATGGACTCTCCGTTGATTACGGCGTATGAGGTTCCGACGAATTTTGTGTTTAAATCTAGAGTGACATTTAAGACTCTCCAATGAAATGGAACAAAAACCACAGACTGAGCAAGAGTGTTGGGAAAGAGTGTGCGTTGCTCTGACACCCTTTGAAGCTCTATTTCTTTCTCTTATTTCTCGCAGAAAACTTCCTGATTTCAGTGTAAATTACACTCCTCTAAGCCTTATGGTTTGAGGCAGCATTCTCAAAATCAGTGTGAGCGATATTTGCAGCTGCAAGATTACTTTTCGGCTTATCCTTAAAAACACTTTATTGACAATTGTTTGTTCAGATTTAAGAATTTTTTTTTTTTTTTTATGAGATATAAAGTATCAAATATTTTTGAGGAGGTTTCATCAACCGATAATATTCGAGCAAGGTTGAGAAATTCAAATGTATCCGACAGTCATGTCATTGATAGAAACTTATTTTTCACTCAAATTCCTATATATTAGTTTCGGAAGTTTTTCAACCTTTACAACTACAGAAAAAAAAAATTTTAATCCAAAGTCCTTCGCTGAAACACTCCTTTGTTTCAAGTCAATTAATCTTTCTGCAATTACTGTATTATTTTGCTTCCAAGAATTTGTGTTAGTAATGTGTGTGTGTGTGTATATATATATATATATATATAGAGAGAGAGAGAGAGAGAGAGAAAGACACACACACACACACATGTAATGTATGTCTGATAGCTGACCTGGAGGAATATGGTTGTCACATGGTTGGATCGGCTTAAAAAAATAGATGAGTTGAATTGAGGATGTCAACAGATGATGATCTGAAAGAGATTTCCTCTCAAAGTGGGGGGAGGAGGGGGGGCCTCAGACGTGGGACGTGTAAGAACTAGCCACCTAAGTAAAGATCGTTGATCACTCCTCTGCTAGAAGTCATGTCTGGGAGTGAATAAACTATATAAAAATACACAGCGTCTCGGTATCTCTGTTGAAACGTCTTTAGTTACACAGAGTCCTTCTCCCCAAGAATCGCTGAAAATCTTCCAGAGGCTGACCAGCAGAAACCAGGTATGTCTTCGAATAAATGTGTTTATGTTATATGTCGACCCACAGACACTAAAAGAGTTAATTACACACTAAGAAAATGTTAAGAACACATACCGAGACGATCACAGAACGTAAATTAGAGTACAGATAGTGGAGAACCACCATAGACATTTAGTGATACGTACACACATTCAGACAAACCCTTCGTCACATATATATGTAGTATGATCATTCAGTGTGTATACACACTCAAACCTCTCAACGTAACACTAATACAGTAATTGCAGAAAGATTAATTGACTTGAAGCAAAGGAGTGTTCCAACAAAGGACTTTGGATTAAAAAATTTTTTTCTATAGTTTTAAAGGTTAAAAAACTTCCGAGAGTAATATATCTATCTTAAATTTAAAAAAAAGATTAATTTTGAAATGAAAACCTATTTCTGTCATAAGATGTACATCGTGTCACTATTCATGATGTATCCTTATGTCAAGACATGTTAATAATATATTTAAAGAAGACGTTAGCTGGAAGTTAGAGCAAACATGGCTTTATATTTCGTTTAAGTGATAACAATATTGAAGATTGATTATTATTTCATCATAATTAAAATGATTTCCCAACCACCTGACATGAAAATAGAAGGTAAAAAGAAGAGTTTTCGTACAATTAATAATAAAGCTCTGTTCAGTCTTACAACTACCAGAATATTAACAACTGATGCTAATTATGAACAGCAAACTGAAATTACTGCAATTGTCAGACAAGTTAATTATGCTTAGCAAAGGCTCCGCAAGCACAATTTGAAATTGAGAAGGTGAGAAATTGAGGTATATTATTTTCTGATTTTTGGCTTTGTATGGGTTTTATAATAGAGTGGTAAATATTTTAGTTTTGTAAACATCTGTTTGTACCATATACATATGTTCATTTTTTATTCCTGAAAAAAAAAAAAAAAATCATCATGCTAGTTGCCTGATGATTTCCTTAGGGAATCAAACAAACGTTTATGTGTAGCTTATTTGCCATAAATATATTTTCATTTTATGACTAAGTAAGCTCCAACCCAAACCGCAACGAGAAGTCCGCATGACTACAAATTCACTTCACTTTTTTAATTTTAAATACTTGTTTGTCTAGCCACAACAAAGAGGTAAGACAGAATGTAAGCTGAATAAATATATTTTTCAAATGTCGCATCGAAGCTTCCATCTAACTTTAGTCGTATTCCAGAGAAATTGTAACGATATACATAGAGTCAACAGCACAAATAAAATAACCTTTTTCGAACGTTGAACAGAAAAAAAACAAATTTTAATCCTAAAGAGCTCACGTGATTCAACTTGTTCAAATCACACAGACACGATCATGTAAGTAATAATCACAGAGTCTGAAAGTATTATGGTTTATTATAAACATTTAAGGGTGTAAAATACTTAAATAATATCTTATTTTGTTGAGGGAAGTTTGTTTTAATTTCATATAAATGGCTTACAGGATTTTCAATCTGTCGATATACAAGTTAAGAATGATAGCATTGTTTATTAAAAGCTGTCTAATTCTGTGTATTATTAGCAATAACAAAGGTTAACTATGCATAGAATATACTTTTATTGGACAGACCAACATTAGTGCAGTAAAACTGAGAGTCCAACATTAGTTTTGGAATAAAGTTTGCCAGACATTCAGTAAATGTACCTGCATAATGCGTAATACAGCTTATCGTAATAATAATAATATTAATAATAAAAGTAATTAATAATAATAATAGTAACAATATTAATAATAAAAGAGTCTGTTTTGTTAGGAAAAAAATTAGGCTTGTTTTTAAAAAGCAATTACAGTATATAATTAGTATGAATGCTTATGAAAGTTGCTCAATCCCAACTCTGCAAATTGGATTATTGTAGACCATGTTTAACTTGACTTTTGGTCCAATCAAATCACGAATATTGTTGATGCCGTAAAGGATCATCGTGGGTCTGAAATAACAAAGACAATAGTTTTAGTAAAAGATCAAAATAGCACAATTTTTTTTTTTTTTAAAGTTATTAATAATGCCGCTTTTTGGTGCACAGTGTGGGAAGAAATAACAGATGTTCTTTTTTTGTTTTTTTTTTAAATCATAAAATATAAGATTTTATTGAAAACTAGCGGGGGTACCCGGCGTTGCCCGAGTGTTTGTTTCCGGGACGGGGGGGGGGGGGGAGTTTTAAAAAATGTTATGGTAGGTAAGTAGGAAGGATCAAACCTGGAGTCATGAGTAAAAGTAGGAAAATAAAGTGTGAAAAAAAAAAAAAAAAAAAAACATCTGCAACGTTAACAGTTCGGCCACCAAGAAAAGTCCATTCCAGTTGTTTAGGAAAAAAAAAAAACAAAAAAAAAACGACTACGGTAGGTCGGCGCGAACGTGAAAATATAATGTGAATTGTCCAGCACGCTAACCACAGAGCACTGCAGCTTAGTTTAGTGATTTTAAATAACTTCACATGAAAGAACTACGAAGCCAAACCGGTGTTCTCTTCTCAACTGTTCCTTGTGAATGATCCCCAAACGGTGTTAAGTGGTGGCAGGGGGAGGAGGAATTTATTAGAGAGAAAATATTTTACCACTTCCATTGATCTTAACCGATTTTGGCCGTGACTTCTCAGCAGAAAAAGTATAGAAATCTAAGATTATCGAGGAATTTGAGAAATAATAAGCCTATAACACACCTCAGATATTGTTCTGCCGTTTTTGCATATTATATTTGCATGAAATATCTTGATTTTTAATCCTATTAAGGTCAAAATCAGACGCGAAAAAATGAGTTCATTTTATTTATATAGAGATGAGATCATTTTTTTTTTGTCAATTTATTTCAAAAGATTTTCCATTTTATTAAATCAAGTGTGGCATATGATATCTTTCATGTGATGTCCATTTTCGGTGATGCAAATTTTCAAAAACATCTGTTATTTTTGCCCAACCTTGTGTTAATCTTGTCTTAGTGTAGTAAACATCCAGGCTAGGTTCAGTCGGCTTCCTCCACTGATCCCTCCTTAATCACATGCATATCTGGCTGAGACAAGATGATCATAACAATATTAATTTTTAGCAAGAAGGTATCACCATATGTGAGAGAATGGTCTGCAGAAGTGTGACACAATGAGGTATTTTATTGGTGCAATATTATGTTAATTATGAAAAAACTGATTAAAACAAATTCACATCCATAGCCTTGAGCCCCTGGGGTGGGGGCATAGGCCATCCACAACTTGGTAGATGCTTTTGTAGCGAGGAGTTATTTTTTCAGGGTGAGGGTGCTGGCCTCATACCCAAACTTCTCAGAAAGTACATACAGTGCCTAGCCTTCCCAAATCGCTTAACTTTGGTGATCTGGCAAGAACCGGTGTGTCAACATGATTGGCCATACACTTAAAGCAAATTAACGTAAACAGACTTTTCAGGGTGACAAAAATTGCAAAGAATAAAATCTAATTCCAAAATAAGATATTCAAGGCATTAAAATCTTTGATTTGAACCTCATTTAGTTTCTTTGATTGCCCTGTAAACCATTCATCTGTGAGCCAACAATATTGTTAAACTACACGGCCACTTCAAAAAGTTAATGAAGGAGAAATAGTTTGCACTGAATCATTTTATTTGTGTTCAACACAGCAAAGGACATTTGTGCAAAATTTAAAAAAATAAAAGGTAAAGAAAAATCTAGATGATGTACATACCCAGGGTTTGATTAGCCATTAAGCAAAATAAGCATGTGCTTAGGGTACAAAAGGGGGGGGGGGTACAACAGAAATTTTCGAAGCCAAATTTTCAATGGTCCTTCAGTGTTTAATGAAATAATTTGAGCTGGTCAGTTTTGTTCCATTTCAATGGATAAAATTTTGTGTGGTTTATTATGTAATATGCAGCCAATGTGTCATCTAAGATTAGTTCTGACGATTTGGGGAAAGACTTTGCAGTTAAAAAAAAAATTTAAAAAAAAAAAAAAATCAAGAGAAAATTTTTGAAGGTAAGTAAAAGTTGTTTTCTTTTTTAATGCTAGTTTTGATTTATTTCGATGAATGATATATCTTGCGTGGTTTATTGTGTTTGTATTTTGAATGACACAGAACACCAAAGTCTTGCGTGCTTATGTACCCATGAGTGAAAGAAAATATTGTACATCAAAAATCACCTAAATTAATAAAGTAGTTTCATTTTTACATAAAATCAAATTTTGTTGCTAAATGTGCGATAATATAACACCATTTTGAAAACAGGCTGAAGGAGCACGACAAGTAACTCCAAATCTCTGATTCAATCTTGCAAGCTTTTAGAAAGCCATTCTTAATATGGAGAAGGAGTGGGGTGGCCACTGGAAGAACTCAAATTCACTTAAAAATTATTTTCTTTATGAAAATAAAACTACTTGATCAATTTACATTTTGGTGTAAAATATTGTCTTCCCGTGACGTCTATATACATAATACAAATTTTTCTTTACTTTTGTTTCTCCATATGAGGGGTGGGGAGATACTGGTCAATCAACCAGCACATAAGACTAATATAAGAATAGGCAAATTTATTTAAAATAAAAATTATTTTCATAAATCTTTAGATTTTTATAATTTCCTCATTTTCCCTGCAAAATCTTTGCTCATTTTCATTTACATACACGTATCGAGATTATATAATTTTTTTTTTTTTTTTTTTTACATTTTCACACCAGACACAGCACAGTGCCACTTTGCAGGGATACTATGTAGGAAGTTGAGCAGCAAGATGTCCATTCACATTACACTTGAACTTCTGCATGTCAGTACAATTGGGGAAGCAGGAACACAGAAGGGAATTCCAAAGTCTAGCAGTTCTGAGGAAGAAACTATTAGAGTAGAAGGCTTTCTTATATCTGGGGATCTCTACTGTATAGGGGTGGAATTTTGCTGCTTATCAGGTTTGTCGGGGGTATTTATGTCGAGGAGGTAGAAGGGCTTGTAATTCATTGGATCATCCACCATTAAAATACTTGTAAAACAGGCAGAAGGATGCAACATTTCGTCGATGGGACAGAGGTTGAAGCCTAGATGACAGTTCAGAATCTATCAGGTTGGCGATTTTCTTTTGAACCCTGTCTAGAAGCGAAAGACTAGTAGCAGATACACCAGCCCAAATATGACAACAATATTCCATACATGCGCGAATGGTTGTCTTGTAGAGGTATAGGATACTTTCAGGCATAAGTAAATTTTTAGCCCAATAGAGAAGCCCATCTTCCTCACAGCAACCTTGGCAATGCCCTCAATGTATCTGTTCCAACTCATGTTCCCTGTGAACGTTAAGCTTAGGAGTTTGAATGAATTACTTTCAAGTAACGTATCTTTAGCCATGACTATTGTTTGGTAAGGTTTCATGCAATTATTAAAGGAAACAAGCTTAGTCTTGGCAGCAGTGAACATTACCATCCACTTTTACCCCCATTCTCCTATAGAATGGAGGTCTTCCTCTAGGACTTCCACCATTGCCTTGATATGTGTTCATTCGTTTTCCCCTCATGCCTGTTATAGAGCATGGTGTCATCAGCAAATATGCCTATCTCAGAGACAATTTTTGCAGGGAGATCATTTATGAATATTAGGAAAGATAAAGTTCCAAGGATCAACTCCCAAGGTACACCCACGTTTATATCATATTGTTTAGATGTACAACCATCGAGGACAACTTGGATTCTTCTCTTATTTAAGAAAGATTTAATTATGTTAAGTATTCACCCAGTAATACCATAGAATCTGATTTTCATGAAAAGACCACCGTGTCATACCCTGTCAAAAGCCCTCCCCTGACTTATCAAGTGCATGGTATATATGTTCATCAGACGAAGCAGGTCCGATTGATTTTGTTTTATATAATAGAAAAAAAGTGGTAGTAGGCAGACAGGCAATCTCTAACCTGTACCGCGAAGGAGGAAAAGAACATGAATAAAAAATGTGACGTCTTTGCCGTTGTGTCCATCGCCAAAATGGAAGTGGCAAAGGTTTAAATTAAGGCTAGTCAATAGAAAAGAGGGGTGACTTTCAAAAATATCAGCAAAAAAAGTGACCCCTCCTTATAGAAAAGTAGCCAGTTGAGGGTGAAGGAATTAATGTTTTTAGCCAATTTTCGATCTTTGTTGTCCGAAGGGTTGAGCTTCAAAACAATACCAATCTCATGAAAATCCGTCGCCTCTGTCGAAAGTTTTAGGCAGACATACAAACATACATACATTTAAACAGACAGGTGAGATTTATATATATAGATTATATAATCAAGATCAAAATTACGCCCGTTGTTATCACAATGTGTCCGTCGTTTACTTACCTTTCTAGTGAAAGTCCCCATGCAATTACATTCACACCTTCAGGTAAGCCCATCGGAAGCAACATTTCTGGGCGGAAAACTCCAGAATTGCCAATTTCAACCCATTTTTTCAATCCTAAAAAAGAAAAGAAAAAAAAAATGTATCAATTTATAATTAAAACAAAGATCAAATATCTATAGATTAAAAGTTTATAGTTAAATCAAAGCTCAAATTTATAAACTTTGATGAAAGGGATCAAATCAGTTGGGGGGAGGGGGGGAGTAAAAAGGCTGACTGTGCTGTTATACATCTCTTTTTAAAACTCTGCTGAGAATTAAATAACTTGTTGAAGCTCGTCTTCATAGTGAATAGAATATTGGAATAACATTAAGAACATAATATCACGCACCTATTTCATTCTCTATTTTTTTTTTACATTATATCTTTCTTTACATAAAATATGGTATTTGTGTATATCTATATATATCTATATACCTAGAAAGTTGATTCATTTTTTTTTCTCGCTGACATTGATATTAAAAGTCTACTTTTTCTATTGAAAAATCATTAAAACGAATTTCTTAATATACTCAGTCATGGATATGCGACCTTCTACATAAAGGTTAACTAATTTGCATATTCTTTTTGGAAAACGAGCATACATTAATTATTAATTTTTTATTGGTTTTGTTTCACTAAGTTTAATTCTATTTATGCATAGTTTCTATATTGTGCATAGAATTTAGGATGAAAACGTTCGAGCACACTGACATAAGTAACCGTGTCTCTGTGTATGAAATTTCTCTACCAAACTCCTCTTTGATTATTCAGTCTACAGACTGGAAACTTGATATAAAGAGTATTTGGACCTCAGTAACATTTTCACTTTGTTTTTTATCTTGTAAAAACAGCTGCTACGGGGTCAAGATTGAAAACAAAACTGTTGACCTTGGCAGAAGTAAATTGACTAACTCCTGATCATGCATACATATACATTTTTAGCTTGAAGTTGCTTACTTTTTAGCCATCTTTAGCCATCCGGTAATAGCTCAGATAGTAGTGATGACAGTCAAAGGGCAAAATAATGACGAATGCTGAGTGTTTTGGTTTCGATTCCAGCTGATGGCGCTGAAGTCATTTTTAAACTTTTGAAATCAGTGGGTACAATATAATAATCAATAGAGAATAAACTCTTTAATAATAAATATGAAATCTGCAGGAATTAAAATATATTTAAGCATATCTTACGCCCGGGCAACACCGAACAGCCTGCTATTATTTAAATATTTCTATGAATAGGCGTCACTTCTTAATTAGTATCACTCAATAAGTCCCGGGCCTGACTAATAAAATATCAACTTGTGGACAAAATTTAATTTAATTTATCAACATAGTGTATTCTTTCAGAGCAATACACCAATTCCAACAATTTTTTAAAAGTTTGGTGCTTTTTTTTGCAGAGGAATTTGTCTTTGGCTTCAAAATACCTCACTTTATGATATCACAAGGGAGGGAGCAGAAGGAATTTAAAATGCAATTCATGTACAGAGTGGAACAATAAAATTGTCGCCCTAGAAAAGACGACAGGATTCCATTTCCATTTGATGAAAACCAGATTTCTTTTTTTTTGTTGCAGACCATCTTCTAGTTGGCCAGTTGTGTACAAATTCCAAGAGCAATAGCAGCCTTCTACCTTGTCTGAAAGCAACACAATATTCAACGAGCGAGATCGGAGATGTGCCGCTGTACAACACATACTCTCTACTGATCCAAGTTATGACCACAGGACCATTGCCAGCGCCTTCAAAATGCAAATCCAGACAGTTCAATGCTTGAGGGTGTGCCCAGGATGATGAAAGCAAAGTTTCCAGCCATGGTTATGGTCTTTGGTGAGGTTTCGAGTGAGGACCACATCATGCCACCTCACATCTTCGAAGTCGGCTTGAAAGTCAACACCAAAGTGTACCTGGATGTGATGAAGAGTGTGGTGATCTTCAGGTGCAATCAGGTGGCCGCTGGTAGACCCTGGGTGTGGCAGCAGGACTCAGTGTCAGTCCACAAGTGATTGAGGCTGATCAAGTACAAAAAATAGCTGAGAACAAAGCTATCAGCATTCCCTAATCAGTGTGCCTCTGGCAAACAGCAATAAAGTAAACACTCAGAGGAAAGAGGGGTTATGTCTGAGAAAGTGCATCTCTTAGAAGTGAACTGCACCATGTACTATTCCAACAAATGGCTTAATGGTTCAAATCAGCGCTTGAGTAGTCAGAAAGGAAAGGGGAAATATGTACATAGCAAAAGAATGTTGAGCCACATTTGGGCCGGCGCATCTGCTGCTTGTCTCTCACTCCTGGACAGGGTTCAAAAGAGAGTCGCCAACCTGATAGGTCCTGAACCATCATCTAAGCTTCTACCTCTGTCTCATCAATGAAATGTTGCATCCCTCTACCTGTTCTACAAGTATTTTAATGGTGGATGCTCCGACGAACTACAAGCCCTCATACCCGCTTAATATAATTTACCCCGACAAGCAGCAAAATTCCACCCCTACACAGTAGAGATCCCCAGATGTCAGAAAACTCTAATAGTTTCTTCCCCAGAACTGCTAGACTTTAGAATTCCCTTCCAAATTCCTGCTTCCCCAAATGTACTGACATGCGGAAATTCAAATGTAATGTGAACAGACATCTTGCTGCTCAACTCCCTACATAGTATCCCTGCAACTTATGTCCCTGATAGTAGCCCCGTACATCAAAGTGACACTGTGCCTTGTTTGAGGTGAAAATGGATTTAAAAAGAAAAAAAAGGTTTTAAACTGCAATAAAAACAAAAGTACTTTTTGTCTACATAAAGACAGTTGTCTTATATTCAGTTACCTGAATTGATTTTTTCAACAAAATTTAAAAAATAAAGCTGTAGTGTTGTTTTCTTAAGGGCAACAATTATATTGTTCCACCCTATAGTGTAATTGACTTACGATATGATGCATCTTCTTGATACTTTTTCTTTTTTTTTTTTTTTTGCAATTTCTTTTATTTTTTTGGAATTTCTTTTTCTTTTTTTGTTGCAATTTCTTTTTCTTTTTTGTTGCAATTTCTTTTTCTTTTTTGTTGCAATTTCTTTTTTTTTTTTTGCAATTTCTTTTTTTTTTTTTGCAATTTCTTTTTTTTTTTTTTGCAATTTCTTTTTTTTTTTTTTGCAATTTCTTTTTTTTTTTTTGCAATTTCTTTTTTTTTTTTTTTGCAATTTCTTTTTTTTTTTTTGCAATTTCTTTTTTTTTTTTTGCAATTTCTTTTTTTTTTTTTGCAATTTCTTTTTTTTTTTTGCAATTTCTTTTTTTTTTGCAATTTCTTTTTTTTTTTTGCAATTTCTTTCTTTTTTTTGCAATTTCTTTTTTTTTTTTGTTGCAATTTCTTTTTTTTTTTTTGCAATTACAAACGCTCTAATAATGCTATAAAATATTTGCAAATATTTGCATTATTCAGAATGTTGGTTTCATCTTGAGTTTAATTTGCACGTTTTGGCCGATGTAAGCTCCGACCTTCTTCAGATATATCTGGTTGAATTTATTTTAAAAATTCAAAAACAAAATATTTGTTGTTCATGATTCTTCTTTTAAGATAATCGATGAACAAAAATTCCTTGTAGATCCCAAGATACAGAGGCAAAAAAGCTAGCATGCTGATATTTGCATTTTGTGTAGATCTGGACAGCTTTCCCTGCTGTTGTCCACTCAGCTCACTGCCAATTGGACTTCAGAGGTAAAATGATAAATCCATGTTTCATCAATTGTCACATATTGATGCAAAAATTAGTTGTTTCTTTTTTTGTTTTTTTTGTTTGTAAGTGGTGACTCATTTGTTACAAAAAAGAAAAAGAAAAGATGCAAACTATACCGTTGGATGGAAGCAGATTTTCACCTCAAGAATAATGATCTGTATTCGAAAGGGAAGTAACTCCTTTATGGTCTTACTTCAGATAATGTGCATTTTTGGAAAGCAGAGTTATGTCCCTTGCATTTGTCCAGTTAACATTGCGATCATTTAGCGACTACAATAAATTACGTCCTCAGTACTCTTGCTCAGTTTAATTATAAAATAATTATATTTGTTGATATACGCAGAAGCACTTTCATTCAATTTTATTCTGTATATTCGTGCTTTATTACTCCTATTTTCAAACACTCCGAATATATTTTTTAACTGATTTTGGGAAAAAAAAAAAAAAAAAAAAAAAAAACGAAATACACTTACCTTCATGGTAGCTGAAAATCTCCATGCTTGGCTCTGTGTACGGATTATAGGCAGGTTTAAAGCGAATTTTCTGGATGCCTGACAAATAAGTTCAAAAAGTTTTAATTAATGTAATGTTTTTAGTAATACATAAATAGGTCTAGAAGAATTGAACTTTTTTTTTGTTTACTTGCCTCCCCATGAGGACAGAGTTAGACACAAGGTCGGTTTTAAATGTGGGGGGAAGCATACTCCCCAAAAAGGGGCACTCTGGTCAGTAACAAAAATAAAAAATGCATCAGTCATGAAGGATTTCTCCTCCATTAACCGATACAGAAAAAGTGTGGTGCAGCATCTGAAGAACAGATACTACACTTTGATCCTGGCTCCAAAGCCAAGAATAACAAAAAAAAAAAAAGCAAGCCTTTTTTCTATTTATTTGACATTATTGGACATTATTTTTACTAATTTTAACAGTGTCAGTCTCATTTTTATCCAGAATAAACCCCCCATTAAAAATAAAAAAATCTGGATGATATGCATACCTGTAATGAAACAAACACATCATATTACAAAAATCATGTAAATTGATCAAGTAGTTTTATTGTTAAATAAAAAAATAAAACTTTATAAATAACCAAGGAGGGATTGGCTCACATCACCATTTTGAAAACAATCTGAAGAAACAAATGGAGATAACTCAATAATAATTCAAACTTGTAAAATTTTTGTTATAATGTCTAGGAATTCCCATTAATCACTTAAAAATGATTTTTTTGATAAAATAATTTTATTTTGATAAAGTTACATTATTTTTTGGAATAGGCTATTTTTCCTTTTGTCACAGGTACTTACATCACTCCAGACAAGGTATGAAGCCACTTGATGTAAGGAGCTAAAAAGAATGAAAGATGATTAACGCAAAGAAAATAGATGCCTATTGACCCTAATTTTGAAAAAAAAAAAAAAAAAAAAAAAAAAATCAAGATTTTAGGTAGGAGGCAAACAGTCAGCAGAAAGAGTTCCAGAAGCCTGCAGTTCTTGAAAAAATAGCTACTGGAACAGGAAAATTTATGAAAAGATTCCAGAATAGCAAATTGATGAGGACCACTAGATCAATGAGTTTAACAAGCTGAAACAAAAGAAGTAGGTAATGAATCAGATATTTTCTTTTCTGGTGCATCATTCACCCAGGGAGGCTTTCTCTGCAAAGGAACTTTCTAGAAAATATTAAATTCACAAACCGTTAATGAGTTCAAGTGAGGAGAGATGCATTTGATGATGTTAGTTTCTTACAAGGACGTTTCACTGTGCTCTTACATACAACACCTGATATTTTTAAATGGTCACCCATCTGGTAATGGCCAGGTTCAAAGTTGCTTAACTTTGGTTATTGAATGAGAATGATATACCAACATGATTATGCTATACTGTGTTTTAAATTTGTCCTTATATAAATAGGACATATATAATTCAAGTTAGTTGGTTGTTTTTGTTTTACGGCATATCAACCCTTTCCAAGTTATTTAATGCCGAATCCAGTTATTTTGAAGAAAAATTTTTTTAAAAGAATATATTTTTTTGCAAGTCAGTTTCTATTTAACCCATAGTTGGGACCCTAACAGGTACTACTACTCCAGGTTAGAGCGGACCTGGAAACAATGGCAATTAAAGGGTGGCTCCACACTCCCCAAAGCCCGCAAGCTAGGGCTTCACCATTGGATATAGTTTAAGGTCATATCCAGGACTAATTCGAATTAGAGAATTGGAAGGAAGGTGACAAATAAATACATATGTGAATTAAATTGTTGCCGATATCTATGGTTTCTTTGGTTTTCACAACAGAGGGTGGTAGTGGGAATAAGCTCCCTCTCTCTAAAAAAAAAAGTACCCTCATAGCATACGTCTCAAATAGACTAACAACCTAGTCCAGCTCCTCGCCTTCTTGTGTGGTTTAGCTGCTAAGCCTGACGAAGCTGTTTATACTAACTAGAAGAAAGGGCGAAGGTGCATTAAAACCAGTCACTTTAGGTAGGTGTGTTATGTAATGAATGGCTGGAACCATCATACATAACTGAAAAGAAAAAACTTTAATAAAAGATTTAAAAGAGTGGGCATCGAATAATCGATTGTCTACCTGTTGAAAAGAGGAAGGGCTTACGTCATAAACAGAGAAATCGGACAACGATTTTTTTGTTTACAAAACAAATAAACGTGACATTCCTCGTAAGCTCTGGAATTACAGATATTGGCATGAGTGGGTAATTCACGTGTCGCTCGTTGAAGACAAAATCGAATGTTCTTCTGAGGTCAAAACGTGACTTAAGAACACATGTATCAACCGATTGACAGGACGCGTGGATAGAGAAAACAAAGCGACAAAATGCCAATAAAAACGGTGAATCAGCAGAGGAGATAGATAGAGCAGAGAGAGAGAGAAACACGGCATGTGTTGCTGAAGACCGTATTGTCGAAGCGTCATTTTTCCCTCCTCAGAGCACTGTGAGAAAACTGCTAACTGGGAACTTCAGAACCACCAAAAGAAAAAAGACGATTTGTTTTAAATTGTAACTATATTGTAAAATATAATTTTATACAAAAACAAACACAATTGTGACTTACGTCTTTTAATGCATATTTTTAAGTTACAGCTGATCGTTCTAAGTCGTCAATCGCTTTGTTTTCAGGTTCAACGTTGTTATGACATTCTTTCTTGTATAATTTTGAAAATAATTGTAAAAGATGGAACAGCAGTTTTTCACAGATTTCGCTCAGATCCTAGGGGCTGAACTACACAATGTAGGGAAGGCCATTTCGAACTCTCTGAGGGGGGAGGCGTTGTTATCAAAAATAAAACCATTAGACACTAGACGATCGCAGGAATACAGAAGATGGCTAAATGATATAGATAAATACACTAGAATAGTTAGCCAAACAGAGGAAGAAAAATGCCAATTAGCGTTAATTACGACGGCTGGCCAAATAGGACAGTTTGTTTCAGGACTACTAGCCAACAATGAGAGTGTGGCATGGGTAGACTTGAAGCGAGCTCTAGATAATTATTTTGGAGTCCAGGCAGATCCTACCAAGTTTGTTAGGGAGTTAGCAAATATTAAGCAGGGTAGAAGCGAAACTGTGCAGGACTACATGCAGAGGTTAGTGCACTTGGCTATAGGTTCGTATGGTAGTCTAGATACGAACAATGAAGTAATAAAAAGCCAAGTGATAGGTTTCTTCATCGAGGGGCTATATGACAGACAAGTCAAAATCGCTGTCATGAGGGAAGAACCATCGGACCTCAAGGTAGCCTATGAAAAGGCCCTAATCGAGGATCGGTGGCAAAACCGCATAAGAGGCAATGACCGAGAAGAAGAACCTATGGAAATAAATTATAGTGGGCGCCAGAGGAATATAGAAGCGATAAGGAAAAAAAGATTCCCAGAGCCAGATAGGGGGCAGAGGAATTATAGAGGATTTAATAGGGGACCCGGCTTCAAGGCAAGAGAAACAGAGCGCCCTTGGCCGGGGATTAAGTGTTACAATTGCGGCAGAAAAGGCCATATAGCCAGGAACTACACCTTCCCTAAGTCGGGAAACGAGCAGACCCCACTCGCAAGACGCCCAGCGAGAGGAAGAGGGGTGAACAGTCAAAGATCATAGGACATATGGGCGCCGCTAATTGCATCCCTATTAAGATAGAGAAAAATAAGTTTAGGGCTTTAGTAGATACTGGCGCCGAAATTTCTGTAATAAAAAGTACTGTATTAGAAAGTCTCAGAGAGAAGCCTGAGATAAAGAAAATAGAGATGAATTTAAGGACTGCAAACGGGTCACCTCTCATAGTGCAAGGAGTGGCGCGTTTACAAATTAAAGTAGGAAGCCAGTACATTCGACATGATTTTGTAGTGACGAAAAACCTTAAAAGGAACGTCATATTGGGCCGAGACTGGCTCAAGCAAAATAGTGTTAGAATGTACTTTGATTTAGGAGCAATCCGATTAGGCAGCGAGTACATAGCGCTGCAAGAGGAGGCTTATATTTCGAGTATAGTTAGATTAAGGCACAATGTCACCCTGAAACCGCAGCATTTACATGCGTGCACAGCTCGTGCCGAAATGAGAAATGGTCAGGGTTTAGATTACGAAGTAGTGCAGATAGATAAAGGCTTCCTAAGTGATCTAAGTGGTGTATCCGTAGCGAACACGGTAGTTAAAATTAAAGGTAGGAAAAGTTTTCCTTTGCTAATTATGAATAACACGAACCAGACAGTAAAATTAAAGAAAGGTTACAAGATAGGTAGATGTAGAAGAACAGAAGTAGTAATGGCAATATCAAAGCCAAATAAACAAAAGAAGTCGGGAAACAAAAGTAACCTCAACGGCATAAAAGTGCCGGAAGAAATGAGGAAAGTTTTAAATAAAGTCCTGCAACGAAATACTGATTTATTCGTCACAGAGGATAGATATTTAGGCCGGACTGACACAGTAGAGATGAGGATCGATACAGGAAAAAACGATCCCATAAAGAAAAACCCGTATAGAACACCTCTCAAACAACGAGAAGAAGTTAATGTAGCACTAGAGGAAATGCTACAGGCAGGGGTGATAGAAAGGTCAAACAGTCCGTGGAGTTTCCCGATAGTTTTGGTAAAAAAGAAAGACGGAACAAAGAGGTTCTGTGTAGATTTTAGGGCCCTGAATAAGATAACAAAGAAGTATGCCCGAGCGCTACCAGTAATTGATGATATACTGGCCTCGCTTGGGTCAGCAAAATATTTCTCAAAGTTGGACTTGAAATCAGGGTATTGGCAGGTAAAGTTGAACGAAAAAGATAAAGAGAAAACTGCGTTCACCTGTCATAGAGGACTGTTCCAATTTAATGTAATGCCATTCGGACTTGCTAACGCTCCGGGAGTGTTTCAGGAGCTAATGTCCGTAGTGTTACAGGGACAGGAAGAATTCACCGTGCCTTATTTGGATGATATTTTGATATTCTCCAAAACAAAGGAGGAACATGTTAGGCATATAGAAAAGGTGTTAGGTAGTTTACGTAGGCATAATTTAAGGTTAAAGGCGGCGAAGTGTGAGTTTTTCGGCAAGGAAGTGCAATATCTGGGATTCCGAGTAAGTGAGAAAGGTATCCAGCCGGAGGGGGACAAGGTTAAAGCAATTCAGGCAATTGCGACCCCAACCACTGTGAAGCAGGTTAGATCCTTTATAGGCATGACATCCTATTACAGGCGATTTATCAAGGATTTTTCTGTAATCGCCGAACCGTTAATTCGGTTAACTAGGAAGCATGCACGTTTCTGTTGGGACGATGCGTGTCAGTCTGCTTTTAATCGATTGAAATCGAAGCTTGCAGAGATGGTGATGCTGGCATACCCGGACACTAACAAAGGATACAGGTTATACACGGATGCCTCCGATTATGCGATCGGAGCAACCTTGTCTCAAATGGTCTACGACCCGGAGGAGGGTCGGGAGATAGAGAAACCCATTTATTTTCTATCTCATAAGTTGTCTGATACCCAGACTAGATGGTCAACAATAGAGAAAGAAGCATATGCGATTCACTATGCCTTAAACAAGTTGAATCACTACTTGCATAGTGCTACGTTCACCATCTACACGGATCACAGACCATTGGAGTACTTGCTGAAATCTCCGATACAGAATAGGAAGATACAGACGTGGGCATTAAGTATGGCTGGCTATGATTGCACCATACAGTACCTAAAAGGAAAAGATAACGTCTGTGCGGATCTCTTATCCCGTGCGGTAAATGCGAGTCGGGATGAAGACGATCCTCCAGTAGAAATAGATGATAGGAATTACACGGTGAGTGCGATAAACTCGAATCGTTTTGAACCAAGAGAGTTTGTATCGCATAAGGATGACGAAGGCTCACCGGTAGTAAGCGAGCGTCCTACACTATCAGGTTTGGATATGTGTAAAGAACAAGACGCCGATAGTCAGATCGTCGAATTAAAGAAACGGATGAGGAGCGGTAAAACGTCCAAGATGGAAGAAAAAAAGTACATCATAATGGACGATATCGTATATTATTTATCGCAACCCGACGACGATCCTTTAGTTAGATTATATATTCCGTCTCATTTGAGGATGAAGGTATTGAAACAATACCATGATGAGAATGGTCACATGGGTGTGGAGAAAACGTTCCACTCCATTAAACAGAAGTATTTCTGGCCTGGTTTGTTCAAGAAGGTAAACGAACACATAGGGAAGTGCGTCCCATGCCAGACCAGAAATTTGAGGAAGCAACAACCTCAAATGCAGGAGACCGACATGCCTTCTTTTCCTTTTGCTAAGATTGCATTGGATATTTCCGGACCCTATCCGAGGACTTTGTCAGGCAATCAATACATAGTCACGTTCATCGACATGTATAGTGGTTGGCCTGAGGCTTTCGCTGTACCTAATAAAAAGGCAGAAACAGTGGTGCATCTCTTAATTGAGGAAATATTTCCCAGATTTGGTGCACCATTGCAGTTACTTACGGATAACGGACCGGAGAACGTCAATGGGATCATGAAAAGGGCTTTAGAAGAGCTTAATGTTGATCACGTGACCACCTCATTTTACCACCCGCAAAGTAACGGGAAAATAGAAAGATTCCATAGGACGATGCATGACGTACTAGCAAAGAAAATAGGGGACAATGACCGTTCATGGGACATGTACTTAAACCAGATGCTGGCTGCTGTAAGGTTTCATGTCAGCGAAACAACAAAGTACTCCCCCTATTATTTGCTCTATAATAGAGACGTTGTCTTGCCGTTAGACAACATACTGAGGCCGCGTAGAATTTACTACGGGGAAGAGGATCATGAGATCGCTCTGCAGGACATGCATCGGACCTTTACATTAGTCAGGAACAATGTAAAGAGAGCTAGGAAGAAAATGATAGATAGGGCCAACGAGAAAACAAAAGCAGTCGATTTTCAAGTTGGCGACTTAGTTTATTATAAAAATAATAGAAAAAAGGGAAAGCTAGACGTAAGATGGTCTCCATATTACGTAATAATAGAAAAGACGGGGCCAGTCTCGTATAGAATTAGAAGTCAACTGACGGGGGCAGTAACAAAAGCCCATGGGGAACACCTTCGGAAAGCAGAACTGGAGGAATGGGATATCCCCAACAAGCAAGAGGGCTGTAGAAAAACAACCCTGTCAGCACCGGTAGAGGATAGTAGTTCAGATCAAGAATCCTCTAGTGGGGAGGAAGAAAATTATCCCCAACAGAGCAATCGCCATCAACGAGAATCCCCAAGTCAGGAAAACAGGGTCCCGTTGATGGAACGGAAAATAATCACGCGTAGCATGACGGCTGAAAGGGCTAAAGAAGTTGATGAAATATGGAAGGAAGATATATATAACTTAGTGCCCAGGTCGTGCAGAGTTGATTATGATAGTAGGGATCAGCCAACCGTAGCTAGGGCTAGCACGGGGGTTGGGAACTCAGGTTATAATCGAACTGCGGGTCGGGAGCGCGGAACAGGATGTTTGGATTGGTTAAGAAAATTACTCTGTTGATGTTAGGCAACATCCTTATCATAGGGAGTTCGGAGTTGCCACCAATATTTAGGATCCTGGCGTTCTGGTCGAAATTTTTGTACTATATGCTGCCCACATTTTAAACAAGTCATTAAAATGTAAGACTCGTATTTAGTTAATTAGTAATATTAATTAAAGAGCCGAGGTAGTGGAGAATATTGGACAAATCGACCACTTCGGTAAAATTGGTAAATTTGCAGCGTATATTTTGCTGTTAAGTGCGGCCGATGCACTTATACCGAAGAAGACCTTATGCTTTTCTTGTTGATGTTTATTTTTATTTTTTTTTTTTTTTTCTAAGTTAAACGGAAAAAAAAAAATACAGTAAAAGAGATGAAAAAAAATTGTGACATTAAAAAAAAAAAACATTATTGGAAATGTCGATGGACCGATAAGACGATTGAAAAAAAAAAAAAAAAAAAAAAAAAAAAAAAGAAAAAAAATGGTTAATGGAGGGGTGTTATGTAATGAATGGCTGGAACCATCATACATAACTGAAAAGAAAAAACTTTAATAAAAGATTTAAAAGAGTGGGCATCGAATAATCGATTGTCTACCTGTTGAAAAGAGGAAGGGCTTACGTCATAAACAGAGAAATCGGACGACGATTTTTTTGTTTACAAAACAAATAAACGTGACATTCCTCGTAAGCTCTGGAATTACAGATATTGGCATGAGTGGGTAATTCACGTGTCGCTCGTTGAAGACAAAATCGAATGTTCTTCTGAGGTCAAAACGTGACTTAAGAACACATGTATCAACCGATTGACAGGACGCGTGGATAGAGAAAACAAAGCGACAAAATGCCAATAAAAACGGTGAATCAGCAGAGGAGATAGATAGAGCAGAGAGAGAGAGAAACACGGCATGTGTTGCTGAAGACCGTATTGTCGAAGCGTCATTTTTCCCTCCTCAGAGCACTGTGAGAAAACTGCTAACTGGGAACTTCAGAACCACCAAAAGAAAAAAGACGATTTGTTTTAAATTGTAACTATATTGTAAAATATAATTTTATACAAAAACAAACACAATTGTGACTTACGTCTTTTAATGCATATTTTTAAGTTACAGCTGATCGTTCTAAGTCGTCAATCGCTTTGTTTTCAGGTTCAACGTTGTTATGACATTTTTGACAATTGACGAGAGGCACGATAAGGAAAAAGTGCCAGTCTAAGGTGAGATAACTCACTAGTCTTAACTCGTTGTCATCACAACCGCTTAGTAAACAAGTGAACCTGCGGACGATCGACGTAACTAAAACTGCTATGTACCGCAGCCAGGGAGTCCTACGCACTATTACGATTTCCCAACCTGGGAGCCACACAATAATACAACAGGTGGGGCTTGTCAACTTTGGGTGGTAGCTCATCTAGAAGGCAAATCCAATTCAAAACCTCTGCTGCTTTCAAGAGAAAGGCTAAGGGAGTAAACTCTGACAGAAAATCCAGAGACAGAGTCCCCAAAGCGGCCTGGCTTCATATTGCCATCACCAGCAACTCCTGCAGCACAATTAGAGCCAAGCTGTATCGATTCTGTTCTTCCTTTGGATCCTCTGGCTTTGCAGAGAGGAGGGGGGATTGCTGCATGAGCAACAGCTATCCTCTCATATTACGAAACGGACTGTTGCCAGCAAACAAGTATCTATTAAAAAAAAAAAAAAAAAAGGAAAAAAGAAATCTATTTACCAAGTTTTTTAAAGAATTCATGGATCACTCCCATGAGATCACCGAGAGTCAGGTCATAATCTGCGACGACACCTTCAATTTGATGAAATTCTGCCAGATGAGTGGCGTCTAGCGTTTCATTACGGAATACACGATCAATAGAAAAATATCGGACAGGTTTAAAAGGTTTCTGAAAAAGAAATAAAAAAAGACGGTATTAAACTTTACAAAAAAAAAAAAAAAAAATTAGAAGTTTTATTTTATAATCAAAGAAAAGTTTTCAAAACTTATAAAAAATTTTAAAAAATCATTGACAGGTTTAAGAAACAGTGAATTCTCTTTATGTGAACAAATTCTTGATAAGCTTTCCCCTTAAGTAATCCAATTTACCAAATTTCCATTACTAACAATTACTACAACATGTTCCCCTTGACCACCGTACACTCATTATCCCTTAGCCTCGAGTGGCCTCCAGGCCTTGATAAGTGGTGACTACTTTGGAGAAAAAAAAAATTACATCTGGAAGCATATTGAGAGAAAAACATTAATAAAGTTAAAAAATGATAATTAGCTGAATCAAGGCATGTTTGAAAAATAAACATACCGAGTATGCGGGCTTCCCCTCCCCGAGGGAAAAATTTACTTTCACTATGTTTGGGCAAAATTTTTTAAAAATTCCAAGGCATAGTAATTGAGAAAAGTGCAAACAAATAAACGAATGAACGATTTTGGAACAATTTTATACGTATAATGGCCCCTAGGAAGGCAACCAGAGTTATCCCGGAAAATCCATTCTGGCAAA
Organism: Euprymna scolopes; assembly: GCF_053919585.1. Taxonomy (NCBI): domain Eukaryota; kingdom Metazoa; phylum Mollusca; class Cephalopoda; order Sepiida; family Sepiolidae; genus Euprymna; species Euprymna scolopes. Next base: position 136,374,253 of record NC_136488.1, read on the forward strand.
AATTTACTTTCACCATGGCTAATGTCTATGCAAAATTTTTTTAAAATCCAAGGCGTGGTTATTGAGAAAAGTACGAACAGACGAACGAGCGTGAATTACTAGGTTCCATCTCTCATTTGTTGAGGAACCAATAAATAAATAATAAAAATGAATAAATAATCAAAAATATATAAATCATAAAAATAAATTAAAGAAAAATAAATAAAGAAAAATAAATTAAATAAAGAAAAATAAATTAAAGAAAGAAAAATAAATTAAATTTAAAAAAATAAAGAAAAATACATTAAATAAAGAAAAATAAACAAAAATACATAAACAAAAATAAATTAAAGAAAAATAAATAAAGAAAAATAAATAAAGAAAAATAAATTGAAGAAAAATAAATAAAGAAAATAAAGAAAAATAAAGAAAAATAAATTAAAGAAAAATAAAGAAAGAAAAATAAATTGAAGAAAAATAAAGAAACAAAAATAAATTAAAGAAAAATAAATAAAGAAAAATAAATAAAGAAAAATAAATTGAAGAAAAATAAATAAAGAAAATAAAGAAAAATAAAGAAAAATAAATTAAAGAAAAATAAAGAAAGAAAAATAAAGAAAATAAAGAAAAATAAATAAAGAAAAATAAAGAAAAATAAATTAAATAAAGAAAAATAAATTAAATAAAGAAAAATAAAGAAAGATAAATTAACGAAAAATAAAGAAAATAAAGAAAAATAAAATAAAGAAAAATAAAGAAAGAAAAATAAAGAAAATAAAGAAAAATAAATAAAGAAAAATACGTAAAGATAAATTAAATAAAGAAAAATAAAGAAAAATAAATTAAATAAAGAAAAATAAATTAAATAAAGAAAAATAAAGAAAGATAAATTAAATAAAGAAAAATAAAGAAAAATAAAAAAATTAACAACTAAAAAAAACAACACATATAGGCATAAGGCTTACCAAATCAAGTTATTAATACTGGTGCATCATGTAATTGCCACATTTTTGTTTTACTAACCTGTTGAGCCAATTTGTACAACATTCTTGCACTCACAGCTGTTGTATGCGTCCGCATTATATTCTTACTAGCCTCTTCTCTCTTCCAATCGTATTTATATCTAACAAGAAAGAAAATGTACAAATCAGTCCCCTGAGGATACAAGTATTTCTTTAAAAAATATCAATGTCTGATGATGGCGGCTAGAAAAATTATTCATACTGGTGCAGATTAAGAACTAGATTTTCGAAAATGTCAAACAGGATTAGACCGGAAACTTTTATAAATAGCCAGAATATGCTGAGCGCTGGTTAAGTTAATCAGCCAATTTTTTTTTTATTCAACTTTCACCCCAAACAAGGCACAGTGCCACTTTGAAGTAGAGGCCTATTATTGGGGACATAAGTTGCAGGGACATTATGAAGGGAGATGAGCAGCAAGATGTCTGTTCACATTGCACTTGAACTTCTGCATGTCAGTACAGTTGGGAAAGTAGAATCCTGGAAGAGATTTCTAAAGTCTAGCAGTTCTAGAGAAGAAACTATTAGAGTAGAAGGCTTTCTTACACCTAGGGATCTCTACTGTGAAGGGGTGGGATTTTGCTGATTGTCGGGTTTGTTGGAGGTATTTACGTTGAGGGGGTACAAGTGCTTGTAGTTCGTCAGAGCAATTCACCATTAAAATACTTGTAGAACAGGCAGAGGGATGCAACATTTTGTCGATGGGACAGAGGCTGAACCTGAGATGTCAGTTCAAGATCTATCAGGTTGGTGATTCTCTTTTGACGCCTAGAAAGCGACAACAAACGCGATTAGCCAACGAGAAGTCTCATAAGCAGACAACTTTTGATAAATTTAAAAAAACAATTTAGTTTTTAATTTTAATCATGGAGCGGCACACAGCAAGGAATCTAATTATGCTGGACAAGTCATACAATACTGTACACAGACCTAACAGCATTGGAAATGAGGTGCCGGACATGTGGTAGGATGTGCGTCCTAAGAAACCAAGCTTCTCTTAGCAATGGTTTTGGTTGGAGATGTGCATGTGCGCGCGCAATGCAGAAAATCGACCTCTTTTAGTAGTAAGACCATCTAAGAAAAAAAAAAAAATTAAAAAAGTAAACATTAAAACTTAAACTTACCCACAAAAAATAAACTTTTTTTTTTTTTTTTACATGGGGGTCACCACTTATCAAGGCCCGAAGGCCACTCAGGGATAAGGGTTATTGCATGTACAGTAATCAATGAGATAGTATTGTAGTAATCATTAGTATTGGGGGTTTTGATAGAGTGTCTTACTTAAGGAGGCGGTTTGTCAGGAGTTTGTTTATGTTGGACTTGAAGACGTCCAAGTTGTAGTCAGGTGGGAAACAGGCAAGCGGCAGAGAGTTCCATTGGCGTGCAGTTCTTAGAAAGAAACTTTGCTCATGGAATCTACGTTTGGATTTAGGCACAGATAAAGAGTGGAGAAAATTATTGACAGTAGTTTCAGCCAGACGGGTGTTTCTCGTGAAAGATTGGCGAGGGGGGGGGGCGAGGGATTGGAGCTCAGACGAGCACCTGCCATGGAAATAGCGATAAAACAAAGACAGGCTTGCAACGTCTCTTCTGTGGGAGAGAGGTTGCAGGAAAGAGAAAAGGGCATCCCCCACTAAACCCCGAAGTCTATTTTGTACTCTGTCAAGGCAGGATAGGCTGTTTTTAGCAGCTTCTGCCCAGATGTGGCAGCAGTACTCCATCTTTGGACGTACTTGGCTTTTATAAAGATAAAGAATTGCATCAGAAGTGAGATATCTTTTTCCAAAGTTATATCAATTATACAATTTGTAGGCATGCTGTGAAGTAATAAAAATAATATGGTACAGGACCAAAAGTTATTATAGAAATAATAAGCAAATTATAGGAAACAATTATAGGAAACAATTATAAGAAACAATTAGTATGCAAGATGATAGATAGGGCAATGGGGAGGGATTTTTTTTTTTTTTTTAATGGACAGAAGTAAATTACCCACCCCTGAGATCCATAACCACCTTCAGCATGAACTTTCTTCACACGTTCTAAATAATCCTCAGGAAATTTAGTAGCATTCATGGGTTCTGAAAATAAATAAATTAAAAATAAAACAAAATAAATTTAAAAACAAATTATTTTATCTTACGTAAATAAAGATTTTATCTGTCCGTCCGTCACAAATTTTTTTAAAAGTAATAAATACACTGTAGAATTTGTTCCATTTTGATATCAAAGATTTTAACTACTTTCAGAAATGGAGAATACTGCATTTATATTAAACTAGCAAGGAGATCTAACGTTGCCTGGATTTGAATCATGATCAATGAATGTTTCATCCTCCCATATTTTTACTGTCACCGAAATCGGTGAAATCTATTTTAAAGTCAAATCGATTAATTACCTGTTCTAGTTGAGGACCTAGTGCGGTTCACCAGAAGGAAGTTTCACATGCCTCCCCACACTGACTTAGTTCAAAATACATTATAGTCTACATTGTACTGTAGAGAACCTACTGTTGATTTTATCAAATTATTTTTATATATAAGCTCTTGATTGGTTGGTTGGTTGGTTTTGTTTTACGGCATATCAACCTTTTTCAGGTTATTTAATGCCGAATCTAGTGATTTTAAGGAACAATTTTTTAATGGAGTATATTTGTTTTTTAAGTCGGATTCTATTTAACCCATAGTTGGGACCCTAACAGGTACTACCACTTCGAGTCAGAGTGAACCTGGGAGCAATGGCAATTAATGGGTGGCTCCACACTCCCCAAGGCCCGCAAGCTGGGGCCTCACCATCGGATATAGTTTTAGGTCATATCCAGGACCTATAAGCTCTTGAATTAAAGTTTAAAATGCAAAAGTCAAAAATAAGGGTTTAATTGTGTTCTAAACAGATACATTCATTTCGAATGTGTGGTAATAAAACTTCTCAAATACACTTGTAGAAGGTGTTAACATTGGTCAAAATCGTCTGCTCCTTTTTTCATCAGATTATTTCAATATTTGACTTTTGCATTTTAAACTTCAAACTGGAACTTAATTCCAGCCGTTATATATAAAAATGATTTTATAAAGTTGTACAGTGCAATGTGGACTACAATATATTTTGGCTTACGTCACTGTGGGAAGACATGTGAACTTCCTCCCAGTGCATTGCGATTGGTCCCCAACTACAGCAGGCAATCAATCGATTTGATTTTACAATGGGCAATTTCACCAGCTTTGATGACAATAAAAATATAGGAGTGTGAAACATTCGTTAATCATCATCCTGGGCAACGTCTGGTCTTCCTGCTAGTTACAGATGTGGCCGAGCAGAGTCTTCAAATCAACATCCATATCATTTTGGTTTCTATAACAACGAATCTTCGTTTTATCTTCCTCATTATTAGTAAGCACTCCGAGTTATGAATCTTTGACTTTAGATGGTCACTAATCTTGCGGTCATAAATGATGCTGGTTCTGATGTGTCATTTGAGTCATTGATACACATGATATGTCGCCATCTTCGCCGAGTGTTAGATAGCTAGGGTCAGGCACACCCTTAACAATGAAAATAAATCATCCTGGTTATTGTACTCTGAAGCAATTGAATCAATTGTCAACATGGACTGAACAAGACAGATTGTTTTGGTGAGACAATACAATGATAATAAAAGCAAAAATTATATTAAAAAGTCACTGTAAACTAATGTGATACTATAAAGTGTAACTGAGTGACTAAATGCTGAATGGGGGGAAGGCACTAGACAATGAATAGGAAGCATCTTACAAAAAACAAAGAGATGGGAAGTAGCAAACAATGAATCTGTAGGCATTTTAGATTTGACAATGACAATAGAAACCTACAGAACAGATAACACAGGAAAGGGTAGCTTCCGGTAGCTGGGGTAGGGAGGGACTTCAGATACCGACACAGAGAAGACAGTTGACATCGAGCTGCCAGTTGCGATGGATGGGAGCTGGTAGCGACAACGGTTGGACAGTTTTTAGAGCTAACTGCGAAATAGAGAGAGAGAGAGAGAGAGACGGACGAACTGGGACTGACAGATGAACGTAACATCGATAGAACGGGAAGAAGACACACACTCACAAGTCCAACCATCAAATATATGTGAAACATTGGTGTCTGTGTTTTTCCTGTGTGTTGTACTTTATTCGTTTATTTTGCGGACCCACATGTGTTCCCACTGACAGTCGCCAGTGAGAAAATGACAATCCGGCCATAAGAATAGTTGAACAAAAAATCCACGACACACTACATTGGGGATCGGCGATCTGTCGAGGGCTACACATGCGGTGTCACACTAATAAAAACGAGGAAGGCTGGACGAAATGATCAGTTGTCATTTTGAACTTGAACGAGGGTGATCGCATTCCAACTGATGACAACCCCACCTCCTCCCCAGATGACTGTCACAATAAAGCCGGCTGATTTTATAAACCAGAGTTTTGTTATTTTTTATTCACTACAACATAACATGAGTATGAAGCAGGGATAGTTGACGCTGTACTGGACTTGTTGCAAGTTGGATTCACTCTTTGTGGCAAGCAGAACATTGTCCACATGCATGAGTGTCAAGCGAAAGAGCCGATGTAATTCTTTGGTGATGGCATCCATAATAAACATGAATAGCAACAAAGAGAAGGCTAACTGTGATGGGATTTTCCTAAGACACAACAGCATTCGTTCACACCAGACTCTTCGAAAAGTCATAAAGTAGTCTGATCCAGCAATCAGCTCCATGAGGGGCATTATGGTGTCGCATGTGCACCAGATTACCTTGTGTCGCACACAGCAGAAAGTCGTTTCCAGATCCAGGAAGGCAAAATGCAGCAGTTTTGACCCATTGCCATGCTTTTTCATCAATAGCTGCGCTGCATGGATGGAGTCGGTTGTCACACACTTATTTCGCGTTATCGTGACCATCTCTCATATTCTGACAATAAAGTTTGGTTTATCTGTTTAATGACAGGTCAACTCTTTTTCAGTTATTTAATAGCAAAACAGTACTTCGGTATCCTCATTAAATTCAGTTTAACGTTCATTTTACGTACTGGCATGTGTTGGACAGCTTTTAGAAATTGACTTCCAAACTAACCTATCTTTATCCACATTGTTATTTATCTCTCCTTATCACCTCCCCCCATGTTTTCCTTGGTTTTCTCCTATGGGCCGATACTGCTACCTAAATTATTCTACATCTACTAACCAAGAAACTCTTATCCATTCTTTCAATATGACCATACCATCAGAGTCTCCTGTTCTGCTCATATCTCCCTATATTGTCCAGATTTAGTCTTCCTCTGAGCTCATAAGATCCGAGTTTGTCTTTAAGGCATTATACATTTATATCATTCTTATATCATTTCTTTCCATGCAACACATGTCCTCAACTCTTACTGGTGATCACACTGTCTAACACATGCTTGATAGATTCTTCTCTCAGTCATGTGGTAACACTCTGCTGGTTAGTAATGGCAAACGTTCACTGAACATTCTTCATCCACTCCTAATTCACACCTATTTTACTGTGCAACGCAATAATATCACCAAGGTAACGAAATACTTATTGCAAACAATTCATTAAGTAGCAAATTATGGTGGACAAATACTTTGATATGAGGTCATAATAAAATATCTCTGACTTGCGTCTTGTAATATACGCAGAAGTTTTGTTGACCCATCGCTTTTTCTGGTTTCTTCTTAATAACAGTGGTTAGGTTTATTTTTTTTAAATTGAAATCACTCCATAGCCGAGGGTAAATTACATTACATAGTGCATAAATGATTACAGGCCCGAAATGAGTTGAACGTTGCATAAACATGTCAACATCCATTATGTCAAGCATCCTCTTCCCCGCCTCAAATAAAAAAAAGCTTACTAGAAATGAAGAAGGTGTCATGAGCGTCTCGTGCGGGATGTTGCTGAGGTTGGAACAAAGCATCAAAATTCCAAAAGCTGCTTTCTACAAAATTATTGGTTGGCATTTCAGAAAATCTGAAGAAAAGAGAAAAAAGAAAACAATAAAAATTTATAACATTCTGAATTACCTCCTCTTAGCATAATTTTTTCAGTAACATTCGCAACAGCATTTCAAAAACACACACACACACATATATATATATATATAAATGTTTAGAGGTACAGAATTTAAATACATTTTTTAAATATAATTGGCGGAAGTCTCTCGAGAGCTCTTTCAGCTATCATCTTATCAGGAGAAAATCGATAGCGTAAAAATAATAATACTATGTCGAAAGTAAAGAGTTCTGATGGGGAACTATTGAATGTGCCAAAAATTACGGGGACCCTAAAATAAAGTTTATTAACGTTTAAAAAACGATTAAAATATTGGCACAACAAGGAAAAAATGGGATAAAAGATTCAAAGTTCCCCAAAGAGACACAACGCGTTAGATGTTTCTTTCTGCCGGCAAAAAGAAGGTTTCCGCACCGCAATAGAGACAGACTCCAAAATCTTTAAATGGTTTCTGGAGTCCGCTCTATGTAGCACCTCAAACCATTCAATTTTATATCTATTGGCACAGCACGGGTTGTCAACCAAATGCTGACCAATAGTAGAGTCCAAGGCTGCAGATGTTGTCAATCTCCTGGTAGTCTCCCTCCTTCTGCAGCCTTGGACTCTGCTATTGGCCAGCATTTGGTTGACAACCCGTGCTGTGCCAATAGATATAAAATTGAATGGTTCAAGGTGCTACATAGAGCGGACTTCAGAAACCATTTAAAGATTTTGGAGTCTGTCTCTATTCAAATGGACTCTATCAGAGTCCATTTTTTGTAGGCTGTTTTTGAACCCAGTCAATGACGGGTACTTTTGCTAGCATATATATATATATATATATATACATATATATATATATAAACGGCCAATTTAAATCAAAATTGAAACAACAGCATAGAGAGTTGATCTACATTTCTTATCGCTTGAAAATAAAAGATGCCCATGAAAATATTTGAGGAATATACCATTTACAGTCAAGTTAAATAAATACTTATTGAAGATTATTGAACTCTTTGAATTCTTTATCATTATCTATTTATTCATTTGTTTACAACGACTGAATAATTCCTGCATTGATAAGCCTTCAAACACACAATTTTTTATCCGATAAACAATGCTTCAAGCAAACTACGACATTCTTCTTACTAAAAATATATAACACTAGCACTACATGCTTGAATATATTTTAATTCATACAGATTTTATATTTATTATTACAGATTGACTATTATTATTACTATTGAATATTATATTGTACCTAATATATAGTAATGATTTCAAAAGTTAAAAAGAGAAATGACTTGGATGTCATCAGCTGGAATCGAAATAAAAACATTTAGCATTCCAGCTGCGTTACCTACCGTTTCAGCTAACCCGACAAATAACTAAAGATTTAAAATTAAAATAATTCTAGCCATGATTGAATTTGCGCATATGTAAAATTAATAAAAACATGTCGCAAGTTGAAATTAACATTTTGCATTTCAACTTGCCGACATATTTCTGTACGCGTTATTCATCCATCCAAACAAAGATTTTACTTGTTATAAACCATCCTTGGTGAATGATTACTATTTTCTATTAATTTCAGTGTTATGTGACCAGTAGTTTAAGAGTTTATCGGTTAAACACACACGCATACATGCATACATACATACATCTACTGTTTTATTTACATAAATTATTATTTCTACAAGAAACAAAAATATATGTGCCCTCCAGATGCCAATATCTAATCGTTTTTTATGGCTTTCTCATAAATTATAAAAGAAGTTGGTAGTTTGTTTAAAAATAGAAATCAACAGATATGTCTGTCGTGAGCCTACATGCGTTCACATAAGTTGAAATTTCACCTTGAGAGAACTTGTCATGTTCAAAGATCATGTAAGATATGGGGCTTCATTGGCTACAATATGGGCCACATAGCAAGTCTCCATGATGAATAGAACTGAAGTTATCACCAAAAGTGTGATATTTCCTCTTACTTTGATCTATATAAACTTAAATCAGTTCTAAATTATACGATGAACAATATTTTGAGTTGGTTTAGTGATCTGGATGCAAACAAAAATAGTTACAAATTCGACCAAATACAGTTCACTTAGTACTTCCTACAATGTAGGAGAAACATGTTTTACTGTTGACTGGACGCAATATTGAATATTCACTCAAGACAAAGAACATAAGTAAATATATAGAAAAAAAGCTACCAAGTTCAGTAACTCCAACTTTAACAATAACCTCCTTGGCAAAGGTATTAATAATAGACTATATAATACTACTAAAACTGTGAATATTGTTTGTTTGTCTCCATGCACACTGGATGACATCACAAAATGACATCAAACATGCATAAAAAATAATATAATCCATCAAACCAGAGCGAGAGAGAGAGAGAGAGAGAGAGAGAGAGCGGTAAACAATCCTTTATGATGTTTTATCGAGAGCCTTTAGGTCATGGGTCATCCACTTGATTGTTAGTTGTGTTTGTTTATTCACGTGTACATTTGATGATGTCACAAAGAGAAGATTCTATTGCTTCAAAGAGAGAGAGGAGATAACCGTGCACAGTGGATTACATACTCCATCAAACCAGAAAACAAGTGATGGAAGTTTATTTAATAGCATGTCATCTAGATAAACCATCTACAACTCCAGGTGAGGAGGGCGGAGGGGTCTAGTATACTACTAAAAGCTTGTGAATCTTGTTTATATGCAGTAGCCAAGCACACTGGATGATGATCACAAAAGATGCAAAATATAAATCAAGGGCAAATGATAACAGTAGAGGAAGTGAAAGATCAATAATTAAAGGAAAGATGGAGGACGTTATAAAACAACCATGCTTCATCTTCTCTGGCATCATTTATTTTCATGTAAATATATTTACTTACCTTCTCTTCAGGAAGTTAGCTATGGTCAGGCACCATTTCAAAAAGCTAGCAGACTAGGAATAGTGCACTCTGACCTACAAAACATGCCTGAACAGCCCTGTCAGCATTCTCTAGTAGGGGCACCTCTGGCAATTAGCAATGAACTAACCTCTTCTCAAAGAGGGTGAAACTCCTTAGACTTACCAGAACCATAATTCAATCGAATAAAACAAATGATTCTTTTATATATATGTAGAGATACTGACCTAATACACCTGTGATACGATGGTCAACCTGCAGCTGTTAAAAAAGTAGGAAAACAAATAATGGACAGAAATTTGTTCTTAACATAGACAAGCAGAGGTAGGGGTGTGACGAGTGACCAGGTGACCAATTGTAGAGAACAATGGACTGGGAATCAAACAGTGCACCTGTGGGTATTTTGGAGGAAGGGCTACCGCAAGTCATGGTGATGACAAAGCTGGACATAATGGCAGTCAGTGAGTTTTACAACAGTCAGGAGTTGGGACTTTATGGAATTCAGAGTTGAGAGTTCAGTTAAACTTTGACTACAGTTGGAGACGGATCGTGACTTCGGCCAGGTCGAAAAAGCTTTGAGAGATAGAGAAATGAACTGATGGCAACAGACAAATCCCACCTTGACAGAATGTGGACGAAAACCTTAGCATGTAGAAACACACACCCAGAGTCTAACCAGCATATATGTGAAGCATCAGAGTTTTTTGTGTTTTGTTTTATTTTTCTACTTGTGGACCTTTATGCGTCTCCATCAATGGTTGCCAATGTTAAAAAGATGATGACAACACGGCCAGAACAAGAACGATGAAGATGAAGGGAAATCCATGGAACTTGATTCTGGGATTGGCGGCTTGCAAATTATTTTGATTGATTTATGATAGACTTAATGTTAAAAAAAAAGAAAAATTTTAATTTGGAATTATAAAAAAAAAGTCAATGTGGCATAGAGGACCAAATAAAGACTCACTATTAAAAAGTTGATTTCTAGGATATTCGGGTCTGGTATGAATGAATATCACAGTTAAAATTGTAGCTGGTAAGTAGTACTTATGATATTAAGATCTTCATTATCCTATATATTCCCTATTTTTTTCACTAGTTGGCATTCTTTACATCGAGATGGAGGGGGTATTGATTGAAGTAGGTGTCGAATATCTATCTTCTATCTATATATATAAAAGGCAAAATGTGCATGCGTTAGTGTGGGTGTTTGTATGTCTCGCGAAAAATTTCGACAGAGGCCACAAATTTTCGCCAGATAGGTATCATTTTCAAGCTCGAACCTTCGGCCGACAAATATCGAAAAATTGGCTAAAAACATTAATTTCTTCACACTCAACCAGACGCTTTTTTACAGGGAGGGTAGCAAAAAATCCTTCCTTCATGACAAGATAACGATATACGTATGCGCCAATGACAGCGTCCATTGAATTAGTTTAAATATTAAAAAAAAAAAACGACCCAATTTCAGCGACCCTTTCTTAGCTCAGTTGGTTAAAGAGCAACGTCATTATCTAAAGGTTGCGAGTTCAAATCGTGATGTAGGATATCCTTTTTTTTTTTACCGATTTTTTTAACAACGTTTAACATCATCCACTTCACACACACCTCGATTGTTTTTCGATTATTGAAACAGTTCATTCTTTCTTTTTCCATCACGTATGCTGTTTTTCAGATTTTCTAAAGAAGTTTATCATCGTTTTTTTTAATTGTTTTGATTCAAACCCCCCCCCTCAACCCACACTGTGTTCACTGTTTTTGTTTAACATCGTTTTTTTTTAAATATTGAAACAGCCCATTTTGCTTTCATTTAACCCCTCCCTAACACACACACCTCCAAACACCCAGGCAGTGCCGGACACCCCTGCTAGTGTAACATAAAAAAAAAAAAAAATGGCCGTCACTTTACAGTATTAAATAAAACATGGGAATATAAAGGTCTTAATATCATAGCGATTAAGTGCTGGCGACAAATTTAACTGTAATATCCGTTCATACCATATCTGAATACCTCTAAAAACTTTTCAAAGGTGAGTCTTCATTTGGTCATCTAAGCCGCAATGACCAAAAAAAAAGAAAAATGCTTACCCCATTTCCAAAAAAATGGTCATATACTGAGCTCGAACTTTGAGGAGCGGATGAAGATGGCCTGACTGAGGCATAATTCCAAGAGCATTAAAATTATAAGGTTTGAATTCTTTATTTTTCCAAGAGCCACTGAAAAATAAATGAAGAAATGAAAAAAGAACAACAAAAACATTCAGAGTAATTATGACCAAGTTAATAGATGCCAGAAGATGACGAATGGAAGAAGAATCTAAACTCACAATAATAATTATACAAAATGTCATGAAAATGATTGGCATAATTTTGGGATTATGTTCTATATGCAAATCATAGCCTATTTATGTAAGGGTGCTTTTTGTAATAACACTCCATTAGTAATCTATTTCCTTTACAGTTCGTATAGGATAGTTCTATTCACGTCACTCAAACCAATTGAAGAGAATTGAAATTTTATGTAAAAAGTAAACATTTTAGCATTTGCAACTTCCATGTTCTATAAAAACCACCTTTCATTCCTGGATAATGTTGAGTACGTCTTTTAGCAAGCCATAAATGACATCATCATAATCATATTCAGTTTAACGTCCATTTTACATGCTGGCATATGTTGGATGGCTTTTAGAAATTGACTCGAAAACTAATCCGATTCTTAAAGTTCTGAATTTTTTAGATGATGGCTAATTGTTTATCTTACTTGTATTGATTGGACTATTGTTCTCATCTTGAGTGTAATCTGTGCATCGTTTCAGTCGGATTGTCCTTCGGCCATTTTCAGGCATGTTGGTTGCCATCTTGGAAAAGAAAGGAGGAAAAGGTACTGACTCCGTAGATATTTTCGTATTCTGTGAGTTAACTTTTCTCTTTTCTTTTTCCAAACAAGTGACATGCCTGAAGATGGTCGAAGGCCAAACCAACCAAAACGTTGCAAAAGTACACTCAAGATGAGAACAATAGTTCAATCAAGACCAGTAATATAATGCTATCCTTATTAAAAAAAAACGAACAAAAAAAACTACTTTATTGCAAATAGTGATTAATTTTATACAATGCCAAAGTTGTTAAATTTCTGCTTATTTCAAAATTTTCTAAAAAAAAAAAAAAAAGTATATATATATATATATATATATATAAGCTGTGTATAGTTTTTTTGTACATTAATGTTTTTTTTTATTTTGTTGAGTAAATCTCCACAGTTCTTTATGATAGTAACCATTAGTGGAGTGAAGATAGCATAACACACAAAATCGCACGAGTCATATCAAATATCTGTACTTCACTAATAGGCACTATCAGCACCTTCCACATAAAGAACTCTCAAGATTTACTCAACAAAATAAAAAACACTATATATATATATATATATATATATATATATATATACTCTTCATTTGTTTTTACATAAGCAGTGCTATGTTGCTACACAGTCATGACCATGTTTCAGTCAGTTAGCTACAAGTAACTAGAGACCTCTTCAGGCAATACAGCTTATACAAAATCAAAGTTTGCTTATGTAAAAACAAATAAAGCGTATACCCTGCTCTACTTTGGTATTGAGCACTCTTGTATTAACTTTGTTACACTTCATTGGTTACTTAGTCACTGGAAAACAATAATCTCAGATTATATATATATAAAGTGAGAGGTAGAGATAGATGTAAAAATTCTCACGTTGAAAGCATTTCATCTGTCAAATCTTTTTCTGGTTCTGGAATCGTCAGACTAAAATTTGGACCCTTTCTTAGAACATATATTGTCACTTTCCTGGGAGAAAAAAAAAATTACCATGTACAAAAGATGCAAAAATTAAATATATCAGTTTAAATAAAAACAAAGCATGAATTTACTTGAAAAGAAATAGCTTAACTACTTTCTTGAAGTTATATGAGCATATTAAAACAACCTGACAATTAAATAATTTCATTTATCATTTTTAATTCTAAAAAGAAGCTGAAAAAAAGAAAAAGATTCAGACAAAGGTTTATTTCATTGTGAAATTAGTTATGCCATTTGTAAAGCACAATTGGTGGCAATTTGTCCATGAATTCTTTAGCTGTTAACGTTTAACAGAAATTTTTAATTTTTTTGTTAATTTATATTTAATTTTTATTTGTATTTTTAAAATTTATCTTACATTTCCATGCAAACTAAACCCTGCTAAGCCGAGTTACGAATATTGGGTAATTGATTTAATTCCTATATACAGAGTTACCAAATTCTACATATTTGAAACAACATGTGAAGAAGTACTAAAAATAGCAGACAATCCTGGTTAAATCTTGTATTTGGTGCGAGATTAGTAACCTAATTAGTTATCTAATATTGGCCTGAAATTCCAGAAGCACAGAAAAACACCTTCAATAGAACAGAGCACAACCTGTTGGGCAGACTACCACTCAAAGGTGCAATACTATAGTTAGGTGGAAGGTAGGCATATTTTCTGCTATATCTATAAGTTTGAGATTATTCTTACTGCTGGTTTGCAAGATACGAGCAACTTTTAACCCTTATACATTTTCCTCATTTTTCGCCAGGAAAGCTAGGCATGAGAGCAAGTTAACATGGGAGGTTTGGGTCTGGTAAGGTTAATACCTTACCTAAACGTAAAATCCACCCATCCAAAGATGGTGTACTCTTAGTCAGTCTCATGAGTAAAAAAAAACGTAATCAACTCCAATATATAAAGATAATACACTTACAACACAAATTTTCCAGCATCCTTGGTTACAGAGCTTTGAGGATTAACACGGATTTCCAGGCACACTTTGTTCAACACATTTGTTGATGCAATCCGTTTTATCTTAATAATAATTCATCAACATGACATTAGTTATACACATGAAGGGCTCCTTCAGTCTTTGACAGACTATGGATACTCACAAAGGGGTGCCTGCGCATGAAATTTTTGTGGCCGGAGGTGCACAATCTCCAATCACACCTCTCCTGAGTCGACATTTTTAAATACCAGTGGCAAGTGAAGTGTATGTACAGGATGACTGGAAACAAAATGCCGAGATAAGCAGAGAACACATACAGCACCTAGAATTTCTAAATGGTCACCCATCTGGTACTAACCAGGCTCAACATTGCTTAACTTTGGTGATCTGATGAGAACCGGTGTGTCAGCGCGATTATGCCGTATATCGCTTTACACATACCATCTATCTAAACCACCAGACATTGCAGAAACTTAAACAGCATTTGAATTTTTATTTCATAGAAATAGACCACTGCGACTTGAATTTGCTCGTAAAGCCATAACTAGCAAAAATAATAAAAAGACATAGTCTCAAAATAAAAAAGTGGCTACCACCAGTAGGTGCAGTCTAAACAAATTGATGAGAGCCATTTGTTAGGTACCAAATAAACTAGTCTAGCAGCAATGGGATTATCAAGTTTGGTGTGTGTGACTTTTGCCTGAATTAAAAAAAAAAAAAAAAAAAATGCCACATCCTCAGTTTCTGGAAAATGGCTGAATTTGAACCCTAACCCAATTAAGCAATAATTAGCTAAAAAGGCGATAGGCGATTAACAAAATTATTTGATAACGTATTATTAGAAGGACGAAATACAGACCGTGTCATCTTTTTAACTGTTGCTAGGGCTGATATATCAGCTCTGCAGAATTGGAAGGGTTAAATTGAAGGGAAGTATATCATTTTTTTTTAATTTAATCTCTCATCATTAAAAAAATTGAAGTTTTTTGTTTCTTACTTTAATAATAATTCATCAACACACACACACACCTAACGCACTAATTATACACCTACCATGTATCTTAACCACCAAGAATTGCTAGAAACTTAAATTAAGTGTAAGTGAATGATCGAAAATAAACCACAACTGCTACTTGAATTTGTCTGATGTCCTAACTATGGTTAAAGTTAAACAATAGAAGATATAATCTATATATATAAAAGCGAAAATGTGTGTATGTATGTTGGCTTTTTGTGTATGTCCAACAAAGGCTTTTTTCAGAGAAGCACTCGGTCAGCTCACAACTTCTTAAAACTTTTTATATCACATAGAAATCATAATATCTCCGAGTTAACAACGGAGCTCGCCTGTCCATTTAATTTGCTCAACTTCAGGAAGATAAATATTCAACAGTTTTCGCTCGCCGCATGTGGATTAGGCTTTTTCCTATAATAAAAGCGACACTAATTCTGGCGGTATTTTTCCAGCTATCGCCGGAAATGTCCAAAAGCAATCAGCTTTGATCAATGTGGAAATATTTTCCTTATATCAGACAATTGCTATTCAAATTGGACAAGGGGAGCTGGTCCCCCCCGCCCAACATCTTCGGAAAATAAAAAAAAAAGCGTTCTCGCAGTAAATGAAATACGACCCCGCAGTCAAAGTTGACCTCATTAAGTCATTAAAACGTGCACCTACCAAATCTAAGTAATCAAATAAATTCAAACATGTTTCCGTTAGTATCTCGCGGTGGCCCAATTGTTAACGTCGCACTTTTTTTTTTCACACTTTAATTTCCAACTTCGCCTCAAGGGTTCGAGTTCGATCCTCATACTCACCTACCAAAACTTTTTTTAATTTTAACCCCCCCCCCCCCCCGGAGTTTTGATTTACCTCCAAACACCCAGGCAATGCCGGGTACCCCCCGCTAGTCACAAAATAAAAGGAGACTATCACCAGCAGGTGTAGTGTAAGCCAATTTATGACACACTATACACAGAAACATCCGTTGGCTGATCAGTAAACTCATCTGGCTGCAGTAGGATTATAAAGTTCTTTTGTGATTTAGTCTAGACTAGCATTGGAGGCTTTGCCTAGTCATAAAATACGCTTAATAGCGTGAAAGAATGAGAGTTCATATAGAAACATTGTTTTAATTTGAATAAAATAAAATATGCATCAAATGCGTTTGAAAGCCAAATACAACGTAATATTAGGAAAATAAACAAATATTTTACTTGTTTGAAATTTATCACAAATATATACGCTTAAATATGATATTTCATATATATTATTATAGAGTTGTGATTTCAAAAGTGAAAAAAAAAGTATTTGGGTGCCGTTAGCGAGAATCAAAACCGAAAAACCAGAAGCAAAACTTTAGCATTCAAAGTTGGTGACGTTACCACTGTATCAACGTGACACGCATATGGACCGATTAAAAATTACAAATAAATTAAGATGAATGTACAAAATGCATAACGATTTTTTTTAATTTTGACCCATTTTTTACCCTTTAAAAACTATTTTAACCAGCTAAAGACCCAGAAAAGAACGGTCAATAAAAAATCTAATCATTTGAGGCCCCTTGCGCTGCTCTGCGATGTTTAGTCTCGGAAGAGATAGAGTTTGAAAATATGGAGACAGACAGACAGACATACTGAGTTTTATAAATTAGATTAAAATATATGCTAGGTTATCAACTTCTGGAAAATCATTGCTATACTCTTATGACATTTGGGCAATATAGCTTTGAAAATCTCTACACACTTACAAAGTGGATGCTTCTTCATTATTAGAGTGAAATTCAAAAACTAACGGTATATACTTAATTTGTGTCAAAGTAATGAACATATCCAAAAATGAGGAAAAACGATAAGATAGAAAATTATTAATGAAAGTTTTTGAAGGCGATAAACGATAATTGAGTTTTGCTAAATTGGCCTAATATTTTTAGTTTCAGAAAATAAATACCTCCCTTATTTCAATTCAAGCTATGTTTTTTAGCAGAACTCAATTTTCACTACTTTTATTCAAAAAACTATTTTCATGAACAATTTATTTTCTATCTTATAGTTATTCAAAATATTTGGATGTGTTCATTATTTCAAAAAGACAAATAAGAAAATATTAATGGTTTTATTTGAAATTCAAGATTTCGATTTTTGAATTTCACTCATATAACGAAGAAGCACCCAAAGTCATTATGAAAATAACAAGATTATCTACTTACACTTCAGTTACCAATTTTCTTTTCTTGTAGTCTTTGAATTGAGAATCTGAAAGCTTCGTTATTGTGCCATTTTGTAACTGCTTTAAGGTTTCTTGTACACTGTCCGTTATTTCTTCAACCTGAAACAGAAAATGAATTTTTTCCAATAATTTAAGCAAAGATGCTAAAATGCTAAGATTATGTTTCAGAAATTTTAGTTAAGGTTTGATAATCTGTTTAATTTCGACTACTATTCTCATCTTAGTTGTTATATTCATAATTATAAATAAAATTTCGACTACTATTCTCATCTTAGTTGTTATATTCATAATTATAAATAAAATTTCGACTACTATTCTCATCTTAGTTGTTATATTCATAATTATAAATAGTATATTAGAACATCAGTAAAAAATAATATGCTTGCGAAGTGTAAAAATAATAAATAGTGAAGTAGAAAATAATACGACAAACAAGTACATGTAGAAATCAAGGCCTTTGTACATTATGTCTAAGTGAGAAACTTTGAATTCTAAACTTTAAAGATCAAAATCTATTAAATTATAGAAGTGAAATAACAAACAACTGTATACACAGAATAAACTTTTCTTTTAGATAACAACACATAAGAAAAATAAAATAAACTTATTATTAATAAAAATAGATAAACTCAACTATCAATTCAACAAATTCACAAAAGGAAAAGATGCGTCACCCTATAAAAAACAGAACAATAGAATAGATGTCAGACAAATCTTTGTCTGAGTGAAGCCCAGCCATTGGCCAACGAAAACAATATATATTCCCATAACTTATGATATAAGTAGTAATGCTAAATTTTTAAAAATAAAATTAGATTTAAAGTTCCCAAAATTCATACTAAAATTTTCAACATCAACCTATGGTACAATGTTTTAACATATGGATCAATAATCAATTTGAAGTGATGGTCTTTTCTTTTTTTTTTTACATGGAAGTAACCACTTATCAAGGCCTAGAAGCCACTCAGGGATAAGGGTTATTGCGTGTACAGTAATCAATGGGACAATATCGTAGTAATCGTTAGTAATGGAGATTTGATAAAGTGTCTTACTTAAGGGGGGGCGGTTTATCAGGAATTTGTTTATGTTGGACTTGAAGACATCCAAGTTGTAGTCAGGTAGGAAACAGGCAAACGGAAGAGAGTTCCACAGGCGTGCACTTCTAAGAAAGAAGCTTTGTTCATGGAATCTACGTTTTGATTTAGTCACAGATAAAGAATGGGGAAAATTATTGACAGTGGTTTCAGCTAGACGAGTGTTTTTCGTGAAAGATTGGCAAGGGGAGGACCAGAGATTGGAGCTCGGACGAGCACTTCCCATAGAAATAACGATAAAACAAAGACAGGCTGTTCGATCTTTATTACAAGTAACAATAATAAAGAATAGCAGAGTCTATTGCTGACAGAATGAGAACCATTGCTCCCATAGATTATATAAATGGTTCATGTTTCTGAATTTTTTAGACGAGGATTGATAATTGTATCACTCCGACTAGTGTTCTCATCTTGTGTGTTATTTTTATGTTTTGGCCGATGTAACCTTCAACCTTCTTCAGAAGTACAAACTAAGGAATCTGCATGGAATTTCAGCTCGAACCATTTATTTAATCCACGGAATGAGATTATGCTATCCTGTGGATTACATAAAGTGTTGGGTTCGAGACTCCTAACAAACGGTTCCCCAGTTCGATACAAAACACCTGATGAAGGCCGGAGGGCAAAACGGCCGAAACGTTGTGACTATAACAACCAAGATGAGGAAGGAAGTCCGACAATAAATAAATAAAGTGTTCCGTTCGGAATTCTGTGCGTGTTCACTCATTTGACAGAAAGATATCTGCGTGTGACAAGATAAACGTCAAGATCAAAGTCTACATCGGACAAAACATAAAAATAAAACTCAAGATAAGAACATTCATCCACATAATCCAATAAAGGGTTTGGTGCGTATTCTCTCCTGATGACCCGATATTATCTGGAGGATGCTATGAAATAAGAAAAGAAAGAAATGTTTCATCCAATGCCAATAGGCGCAGGTGAAACGTGAACTAATTCTGCGGAATCTTTCAGGTTTTTTTTAATGGCTGGAAATACTTGATGCTTCGCCAAGAGTATTTTTTATCATGACGCCATCACTAGATGGGTTGCCTACCACGGCTTAAGAGAGGTTCATCTAGCCTCAAGAGAAAGCTAGACTATGCCAGTTTCCCAACCTGGTATTTTTATCTCACAGTACATACAGCGCCTCGCCTTTCCAAATGGTCACCTATCTGGTACTGGCTAGGCTCAACATTGCTTAACTTTGGTGTGTTTACGTGATTGTTCTGTATTATGAAATAATCCCCGCCCCCTAAAAAAAAACATGATTATTATACAAGTCTACGAGTGAATAAACTAATAAATGAAATGAAATAACCCAAGACAAAAATAAAAACGATAAACACGATTCTATACAAGTTTACGAGAAAAAGAAAAACTAAAAAGGAAGCTCCTGAAATGACCTGTTTTCTCTCTTGATAACGGACATTAACTGCAAGCCAAAATGGATTACTTCAAACGTGAAAATAGCTGATAAGCATCATTATATACAAACTTACAAGGCAAGCTGCTTTTCTTTTTTTTTTTTCAAAACACAATATCTTCTGTTGTTTGCTTGCTTCATGGTAAGTTTCTGCTACTATTCTGGTAATAATTTTTATTCTCCATATAAATTCATGAGTTCAAAAAGATGCATTTAAAGAAGACCGAAAGTTACGTTGTGAAAATAAAAACCAAGATGAGAATATTAGTTCAAATAATATATATTCAATGAAATTTTTTAGAATGTTTGTAAAAAAAAAAAAAAAAAATTTTTTAAATAAATACTAAGAATAAGCAAATTTTGAAGCTTACTTAGAATTATATTTATTTAAAAAACAAAGCTACAGAAAAATCTGTATGATATACAAAGATGTCATATTCCAAAAGTTATGTAAATTGATCTAGTAGCTTTTGTGTAACTAAGAAAATCAAATTTTACGATGAAGCGAAAAAATAGGGCTTTGATCGGACATTTTGAATAAATAAAAGACGATATTTGAATTATAGAGGTCAAAGTCAGCCTAATAATGAAAGCAATTTAGCATTATAACCATAAAAAAATATATGAATTTTGATTTTCTTAGTTTAAAAATATTTGATCAATTTATGTGACTTTTGGAATATGGAATCGTTGTTCTGTGATGATTACATATATTATAAAGATTTGTGTTTTTGTTTTTTTAATTAAGTGTAATTTTTAATAAGCACCCCAATTTTTACTGGTTATGCAAAAATCAGCTGCTAGTGACCCCAATTCACAGGAAGACAATTTTTATAATTTCCTATAAAACATTCGACATTTAAACAAGTCATCAAATTTGACACAAGACCATTTCATATTCGACACAAGAATAAAAAAAAATATTTTCATTAAAATTAATTAGCATTTTTCTCTACTCATCCAAGAATAAAAAAATAAACACAAATATTTACCTTGCGTAAGACTTTAGCGGCTCCATCACTTTTATCGATTGTAATCCAACCAGCAGACATGGCTTTATTAAAACCAATTTTGGCATTTGGCACATTTTTCTGGCAATAGAATATGGACGTAAAAATATGTGGTTAGAATTTTAATAAGATTCTTTATGGACTAAAATATTTTTATTTTGTAATGGTTTAATGGAGGAAAAAGTTTCAAACTAAAAAAAATTATTATTTTTTCTAAATAGCATCAAAGAAAATTCATTAACTTTTTTTCTGCTTTTTCACAATCAAATATACTTAGTGTGGAAACTTTAGAGAAAAAGATAGAGAGCAACCTTGCATTGCCTAAAATCATAAAAATCTAAATACAGGGTCCTTTTTATAGAGGCAGTCAACTTTAAAATTAACAACTCGATTTTCTTTAATTGCAGATTTAGCAACTATCAGGGTACTTGTTTAGTTTAATCAAGACATTAAAAAATGAAAATATTGAAAAAAATTATATTTTACATACCCATTATAGAATTAAGTTCTCATAAGAAAATTTCACTTAATTTGATGAAGTAGTTCTTTTTTTTTTTTACAGCAAAAAAACAATTTATGACAGCAATGTCGATGTAGTAATGTCCCGACTTAATCTATAATATAAATCTCACCTGTCTGTTTAAATGTATGTATGTATGTTTGCTTAAAATTTTCATGATCGGTATCATTTTGAAGATCGACCCTTTTGGACGACAAATATCGAAAAATTGGCCAAAAACATTAATTCCTTTACCCTCAACTGGGCACTTTTCTACGGGGAGGGGGTCACTTTTTCCACCAATATTTTCGACAGAACAGCAAACACGTCACTTTTTTCACATTCTTTTCCTCCTTCGCAATATGGGTTCGAGCCTGCTTACCTGCCTGCCTACTACCACTTTTTTTTTTTTTTTGCTCAACACACACCTCTAAACACCAGGGCAAAGTTTAATGCAGACATACAAACATACATACAAACATACATTCATTCGTTCATTCATTCATACATACATACATTTAAACAGACAGGTGAGATTTATATTATAGATGAAAATTAACTTTACCATAATCTCTGACTGCAATATTCCTTCTTCAGGAATTGAATTAAAGATCAAAGCTTCATGGCTTCCAGAATCTGCAACTGCTCGGCCTTCTTTTGTCAATTCCAACTTGGAAGAAACTTTTTGCTCTGCATCAATAATCTGTTAAAAAAAGACAAAAATGAGAATGAAATAATTCAAACTTGTAGAAATAATTACATATTCAAAAATTGACATAATAATTATGATAGTTTCTGCTCTATGAAACAGGTACTGTCAAGAATTGAACATTTTAACATGCCTAAAAAAATAAACGGCAAGATGAACAACATTAAATTTAAAACACTAGTTTTTTTCATAGTATTTTCAAGTTAAATCCAGTTTTCACCATATTTTTGTTCATTAAATTGTTAGGTTATTCGCTAAATTAACTTTTTAAATTTAAGTAAAAAAATGGAAGATTCCAATTTCTTTTCATGTCGTATGTCAGACTTTATAAATTGCATAATATGATGGGAGTCTTCTCAGTGCTTGTTAAGATAGTGTCGATGGATCGATTTTTTTAAAATATGTGGTTTTAAGCAAAAACAACAGTACTTAATTAATCGTCATGTTGAAAATAGTAATATATCCAAAAATTATGAAAATTCATCAAGTAGAACAACTGCTAGTGTTTTTAATAAAAAGTTTATCGCTATCATCTAAAACAGTATGTCTACCATTACAATGGTGTAAAGGGAGATAAGTCAGTTTATAAAAAAAAAAAAAAGATATTCAAACGACAAAAACAGTAAATTATTTAAATTAAATTAAATTATTTTCATCAAGATTTAAAAAAAGAAAAAAAAAAAAAACAAGCAACAGAAACAAATTTCAGTTCTATTTTCGTAAATATATATAAAAATATTTTTGTCCCCTGTATTCACAATCCCCAAGGTGTTTACATTTATGGAAAATGTGATTTCCCCCAATTTTTCATAAAATTTACTTTCAACTATAAATAATTTCCTACTCAATGAATTTTCGTGATTTTTTGATATATCACTATTTTCGACATGACAAGTAAGTACTGTTGTCTTTGCTTAAAACCACATATTTAAAAAGTTTGGATCTGTCGCCTATCTTAACAAGCAGCGTCTTATCTAAAACAACATATCAAAATTAGTGATTAAACTTAGTGTATCTTCATATAAAAGTGTAGATTATTTTCAATGATGACCTCGAAGGAAGATTAAATCTGGATACTATAAGGTTTGGTCGTTTTGTTTTACGGCATACCAATCCTTTTCAAGTTATTTAATGGAGAATTTAGTAATTTGTGAGAAAGTTTTTATGCTTCAAGTTCTTTATAATTTGAAATATTTATTTATGGTGTTTGGTTTGGTTGTTTTGTAGGGAAAAATTGTTTTTGCCTTTGACTTTGCAGAACATGATTGCGTTTTGCAAAGGGAATGAAAAAAATAAGAATATTTTGTGCATTTTAGTTCAGGAAACCAGTATCTTCAGACAGCCTAATATGATAGCAGCACTAGACAGTATACAGAGATGTATGCAAAACAGGAGGCTTCGATAGTATGGTCACATTGCTCTCTGTCTACTCCACTTGCTCTTCTTTTAACTACATGCTAGTTACATCCATCCAACAACTGGATAGTGTCCTAACAATTTGCCACAGATAGAAAATTACTCGTCCACTAATTTCTCCTCCTATCTCCGGGATCTTGTTGTCTCGTCTGAATGTTAGCTTTCCCATCTTTCTTTTCATTAGTTTATAACCAAGTGCTATTTCTTCGTCCAGAGATTCTGGCGATTTTTCTATCAGTCTAAATTCTTTCAAATGTTCCACAACTTCTTTTGTTGACGTCTTCGTTACATCCACCATTACATCATCGAAGTACGAATTAGTCACTTCTTTAGTTTTACTTCCTTTCTTCAACACCGTTTTTAAAATAGCTGCCATAACCTCCAGCGCAACATTCAGTTTGAATCGAAATCGTGTTAGGCAATAATTTTTTTCCTTTATAGCCGAACAACTGGTATTACTATAGTTTCTTTGCTACATGTAGCTGCCAGTAGGCGGACTTAAAGTCCACAATCATAGTTCTTTCCACCAACCGTCTCCATTTCCTCATCTTTTCATCACACACAGTTACTATACTGCTCTATATAACACACCACAAAACAGTTCAATTCTAACACTGGCTTGACTTTCCGTTTTGTGGCTTGAAACACTGCCATCAATGGTAACACACCTTTTCCTAAAAGAATACTTTCCACCACCTTCTCAAACTGAGATTTTCTCACTTTTTTTTTTTTTTTTTTTTTTTTTTACACGGTGGTCACCACTTATCAAGGCCCAGAAGCCACTCATGGATAAGGGTTATTGCAAGTACAGTACGTTAGTGTGGAGATTTGATGAAGTGTTTACTTAAGGGGGCAGTTCATTAGGAATTTAGGAATTTACATTGAATTCTTATATGTCACTATTTCGTAACACTGGAGGCTCACCCTTCCATTTCTCTCCATCGAAATTTGCCTCAAAGTTTTTATCCTCAATTCTACAAACATCCGACTGATGAGCAGCTATGGCACAGTGTACATCTCCAAACTTTACCTCAGTTTTCTCTATAGTTACACTTCCCATCTAATATCCATTTCAAATGTGCTGAATCTCTGGCAAGTGTCATTTGAAGTAGAGCATGAATAGATATGAAAATGCTGGTTTCTTACCCCACCCCGTCCGTCAACACGTTACTATTTATAAAAAAACATGCTTGTCTAAGTAGCGAGCTATGTCACGTGATGACCGTTTTCTTTTCAAAAATGAAAACGCTGCATTTTTATTTCAAGCAAAATCAATTCCTATTTGCAGCCGCGAAAGACGTCTTATATAGCAGTTAACTTATGAATTTTGTAATATTTCTTTTCTAGATGCAAGTGCTAATATTATATTTATTTCAGTTTTTAATCCTTATTTTATTTCATTGTTTTATTAATTGTGTAAATGGTTTACTCGTGGAAAGATGTGCCAAATCTATCTTTTTTTTTTTTTTTTTTTTTTACATGGGGGTCACCACTTATCAAGGCCCGAAGGCCACTCAGGGATAAGGGTTATTGCGTGAGATAGTATTGTAGCATTCATTAGTATTGGGGGTTTTGATAGAGTGTCTTACTTAAGGGGGCGGTTTGTCAGGAGTTTGTTTATGTTGGACTTGAAGATGTCCAAGTTGTAGTCAGGTGGGAAACAGGCAAGCAGCAGAGAGTTCCACTGGCATGCAGTTCTAAGAAAGAAGCTTTACTCATGGAATCTACGTTTGGATTTAGGCACAGATAAAGAGTTCATTTGGAATATATATCTTATTTTATTTTTTTTTTTTTGTCATAGATTTTTCTTGTCCATAAATGTTTATATTTTCCAAGTTGATAGCATAACAGATTTTGCAATTGTTTTCATTTTCAGTTGGCAAGAGGGGAATCTTTCACCTAACTCCCTCTTAAACACACCAAATGGGCTTTTATTAAGTACAATACTTAATTTTTTTTTTTTTTTAGACAATGCATTGTGGATGCGTTATCAGCAGCTCCCGTTACTCTCGCTTCTCTTTATTTGTCCCTCAGTCCTCATTTTTAATGAGTGATTTTTCTGACAAAGGGAAAAGAAAAAGCTGTTTTCTAGGTTGGCAGTATTTTGCGTGAACAACCGCCAGGAATGTCGGAATTTTTCTGTTTCTATGTCTATCCTTGTAGTCATGTCACTAGTAAGGGTGCTGGAGGTAAACGTTTTATCTGGGCTGACATTATCCACCTGATAGTCAGGGACCCGAACCTTTGATTAAACACTAAGGAGGCTCTCCTATCAGCAGGTGCAAAGTACTGGGGCTGCTATATTGCGATTTGGTGAATGGATTCTGGACCATGCAGTAGCTTCTGGTGGGGCCTCTCGATGCCATATTAGTGGGTAATTGTTACGGCTTTACCTTTTCATGTGCTACAAAAAAAAAAAAAAAAATTCTTCATTTCTATTTCTCTCTTACTTTCCCTCTCTGCATCCCTCTGCCTGTTTTACAAGTATTTTAATAGTGGATGCTTCAACAAACTAAAAGAACTTATACCCCCCCTTTCGACGTAAATACCACAACAAACTCGACAATCAGCTAATTCCCATCCCTACACAGTAGAGATCTCTAGATGTAAGCAGGCCTTCTACTATAATAGTTTCTTTCCCAGAACTGCTAGATTTTCGAATTCCCTTCCAGGTTCCTGCTTCCCCAACTGTACTGACATGCAGAAGTTCAAGTTTAATGTGAACAGACATCTTGCTGCTCCACTCCCTACATAGTATCCCTGCAACTTATGTCCCTGATAGTAGCTCTTTGTTTGCAGTGAAAATGTAATAAAAAAAATTAAATTAAAAAAATTATTTTTGTCTGCACAGGTCTTTACACTCTGCACACAAACAGGTTTGTACTAATTTTTTTAGTGCTTAATTACAGAAAAGCAACTTACTTTGCCTCTGGCAGCATTTCAGACCACAGTTTTACAATCCACAGAGGTACGAAAAGTCTTCAAAAAACAAATGTATAACAAATATCTCATCTCTCTCATCTCTGTCGTCTTTCAGGATGCTTCAGAAAGAACGCAGAGGTGTAGTTCCTGTTCGAGTGGCCATCAGGAGTTCCTCAACTGGTCTCCATGCATCCCAGCATTATGTGAAGCGCAATACACAGCCTCTCCATAGCGAATGATTGTGCGTGATGAAGAGCCATCTCCATAGCGAATGATTGTGCGTGATGAAGAGCCATATCCTTCTCAAGGTTACCCTGTTATTATGGTTAGGCATAAACAGAACACGGCGGATACAGAGGAGTAAACATGAGTAATCAATCCTGCTATTCCATATGTAACAGTAGTTCCAGTTGCACTCACCGACAAACTGATGTTGTGGATCTGAGAACCAGATGGCTTTGCAGATGATCAGATTAAATTGGCAATGGGAAAGCGCACAAACTCTACTTAGCAGAGAACTGCGGAACTGCATGTGGCGCAGCGCCCCATGCTTTTATGCAATGCGCAAGCGAAACTTCACTATAACAAATAAATGTTATCAAAGGTATAATAAGTTACTCTTCTACCTATCTGGAAAATATCTTAGTGGTTTTACTTACTTTAAAACGTTTATTCAGTTTGAAAAACATATAGTGTCGAGCATTAGGTAAGAAAAAGAAAAATGGCAGTTGATTTACACATAGATATTTAAAGTTTTGATAATGACTTAAAAATAAAAATTATACAAAATACTGCGAGAAATCCACCCAAATATCACGTTAACATTTACTGAGTGAGTTTCTAACAGTATTTTGTTTTATTTTTAAGTCATTTTCAAATATTTAGGTGTCAATTTGCGACCATTTTTCTTGTTCTTGTCTTATGCTAGACACTATATGTTTTTCAAGCCTAATAAACATGTTTTTCCAGATAGGCAGAAGAGTAACTTATCTTGCCTTTGCTAAAATTTATTTGTTATATTTTTTTCATTTTGGAGCACTTTTACAAATTTTTGTGGCGGATACAAATTTCTGACGAAAATTGACGTTTATAAACCAAAAACGTACCATGCTTTATTTGTTCTCAGAATTTTCAAGGGCACCACTATTGTAGTAAAGAACCAGAACATTTATTTAACATAGTTTTAAATCACGTTTTGATTTAGTCTTTTCTTCTTAATCAACTCAGTGGATTTATTATTTATTTTTTTGGAGTTTTTGACAAATCGATTTTTTAAATATGTCGTCTTAAGCAAAAACAATATTATGTACTTAATTGTTATGTTAAAAATTGTAATATATTCAAAAATTACAAAAATTCAATATAGTGTTTGTAGTAAACTAGCATTTCAGCCCGGCGTTACCCGAGTGTATGTTGAGCAAAAAAAAAAAACGGTCAATTTTTTTTAACTTTGACCCCTATTATGACCCCTTAACATTTGTTTTGGGCTCAAATCAAGTTATTAAGTTAGATCCATGTCCAAGGAACCTATATCTAAGATTTCAAGTGTTTAGACCCAAAATTTGGCAGAGGAGTTTGGTAGAGTTCTCAGAGGTCAAATCGTTGAACTTTGACTCTTTAACAGCAAAATTTCTGGCTGAAAACCGATTACAAAGATTTTCCCAAATCTCAGTACCCTGTATATCAAATTTCGAGTCTGTAGACTGAAAATTGACAGAGATATTGTGTAGGGAAATGTACACAGACATACACACACACACTTTCACAGATATATAGATAAAGTCTATCGCTATAGACAACAAATATTGCAGCCATGAACAAGTCATTTAAAATAAGCATTCCGAGTTATGTTCCCTGTGTGTTAACTTTTCACAGTTTACTTTATAAGGTCTAAGAAAAATGCAATTTTACCCAATTTTCTATAAAAATTACTTCCCCGATATAAATCTCACCTGCCTGTTTAAATGTATATATGTATTTTTGTACATCTGCCTAAAACTTTCGACAGAGATGACAGATTTTCACGAGAGTGGTATCATTTTGAAGCTCGACCCTTTGGATGACAAATATCGAGGAATTGACTTAAAACATTAATTCCTTCACCCTCAACTGGGCACTTTTCTACAGGAAGAGGGGGTCGCTTTTTTCGACAATATTTTCGAAAAAGTCATCCCTTTTTTTCGACTGACTGATTAGCCTCAATTTAAACCTTCGCCACTTCTGGTTTGGCAATGGACACAACGGCAAAGACGTCACGTTTTATTTTTTCACATTCTTTTCCTCCTTCGCCGTAAGGGTTTGAGCCTGCCTGCCTACTACCACTTTTATTTTTTTGCTAAACACACACCTCCAAACACCCAGGCAACGCCAAGCACCCAGGCTAGTTTAAATAATTTCCTACTCAATGAATTTTCATAATTTTTGGATATATTACTATTTTCGGCATGACAATTAAGTATGTAATATTGTTTTTGCTTCAAACGACATATTAAAAAATCGTTCTCAACTATCTTAACAGGCTCCTTTTTTTTTTTTCAAACGTGACATGGGTGATCTTTTTTTAGTCCTTATTAAGATAGAGTTGACAAACTGATGTTTGAAATATGTGGTTTTAAGCGAAAACAACAGTACTTACTTGTCATGTCGAAAATAGTAATATATCCAAAAATTATGAAAATCCAGAGTAGAACAACCGCTACTGTGTTTTTAGTAAAAAAAAAAAAGGGGGGGTACTTTTATAGTTTATCACCGAAAATGGAGACAGCATTTTTTTAGGGCACCTCTCGTTAAAATCAGAGGGGGAAATCAGTATTTTAAACTATGACCGAAGTAGGAAATAACAAAAAAAAATTACACGATTGTTTTAAAATTATATTTTCTGACGCAGACTTTTCAATAAATGTCTTTACAATTATTTGGTTTTCAAATGGCGCTCGCCCAGTTTAAATAATTATGAATATGTCATTTTCATTTTCTGTTTTTAATAATAAAAATATGTATACGTTGTAAGAAATTCTGCAGGAATAAGCAGGCTCCTCATTGGTCAGTTTGTCTACTCACGATTTTGTTTGAACTTACCAGATTGGTTGTACTTACTAACTGCCGAAGCTATTCTTGGCGCTAAATTTATCTTTTCAGCCCGGCAGTTTTCCCAGACACAACAGGTCGGAATGGACGTACGAAAACTCACTCGAGGCTTGTACCCTCAAAACCCCTTTGTCCCATTGAGACGTATTAAAGTCCTAATGTGAGGCGAAATGTTATCATTTGCAAACACCAATGCCCTTATGTTGGGCAAAATATTATATTCATTGCACACTGTTGTGCTCTGTGAATTGATTGACTTTCATCATTACTTATAATGTCTCTCAGTGACGAAATTAAGGTCTACATTTTGACCTGTCATTTGTCTGCCATTCAGACAGTTATATACAGTGAACTCCACGAGGACTGCCAGACTAGCAGCATCCATCTTTGGAAGGCATCACTTAACTCATCGACCTGTTGCCGCTTTTCTTCGACAGCAGAGTACTGTATCCAGCATTATATGAAGATGAACTATGAACTATTACCCTTTCCGGGTGTTACCAGCCCAGCTCGGCAGATAGCTAAAGATGGCACATCTTTTGCAATTTGGATCTTTTTACTTTAATAAAATTTACGCTGAAGTTTAAAGATGAGCCTGTTGTGATTTCTGATTGTTTTCTTTCATTTTGCCAAGGGCAAAACCGAGGTGAGAGAATATCTCACAACGTTTCATGAAAAACTTTCCCGTTTTCATTAATTAAATCGAAACATTTCCAATTAAACAATTACGGATATATGTTCTCTTTCACTTTCTTTATTTACTTTTTTTCATAGTTCTTTCCGGAAGTAAGTATATCTAGTTATATTTTTTTCGTTGTTATTTATTTCATACTTCGGTCATAGTTAAAAATACTGATTTCTCCCTCTGATTCTAATGACAGGTGCCCGAAAAAAATTGGCGTCTCCATTTTCGGCGATAAACTGTAGAAGTATCAAAAAAAAAAAAAAAGTCTATAGCTATTGGCTACAACAAAACGCCAGTCATTAAAATGGTGAAAAGGGAGATAAGTATGTCCCTGGTATTCGCAATCTTCAAGGTATTTACACATGTAGGGAAATTTTTCGCGATTTTTGGATATATTACTATTTTCGACATTACAGTTAAGTACGTACTGTTGTTATTTGCTTAAAACAACATTTTTAAAAATCAATCTGTCGACTCTATGTAATAAACACACATTTAAAGCGATGCGAAAAGTATTGCATCATCTCGCTAGACAACAACAGATTGAACACAAATGCATTAATAAATTTAGAAATAAATAAATTGGAAAAAAAAAAAAAAGAAAGAAAACTTACACCTTCATGGATTTGTAAACTTTTTACGGCTCCAACGATCTTTTGGTGAGTTTCATCCCATTTTTCGGCAAGAAACAACGTGTCGGCGTCTTCGTTGTTTTCTAGATGCGACAAGATACGTTCCCGTATATCTCCCATGATGACAAGTTAATTAACGATTAAATGTGCGGGGAATTTAAGGATTTTCAACTTCCAACGGTTTTATTTTCTGAAAATTATAGAAACAAATAGAAATAAATAGACATTCAATAAGATAAAGACGAGCAAACGAATTAAATCTTTACAATACTCACACGTCATGTGGAAACGAAACTCGTTCTACCAAGGATTGTTTTTAAACCGGTGTCATTCGAAGAAATTCCCTTAAAAATATTCTTCCTATTAAGAAATCATTGAGTTGTCCTTCCCACAGCAGCAAGTTTAGACATGAAGTTGCTTTAATGTGCGGGTTAAAAGCTATCAAACTAGGTGGGAACAGATTATACACTTTGAATTATTTATTTGCAAATAAAAGATTATTTTTGGTCCCCCCGACAAAGGGAGGGTGGACCTGTAAATTCACCCTTGTCCGTTCGTCCGTTTGTCCGCACTTTTCTCAATAACTACGTTTTGAAAGTTTTTTAAATTTTGCACAAACATTAAATATGATATGAATAAAAAAAAAAATAAAAAAAGTAACAGTTCGGATTTTCCGAGAAAACACCGGTTGCCTCCCCCCCCCCCCCGGGGTGCCTTTCACGTTAAAATGGTTAAAATTGACACTTTTGTGCTTATTAAAAAAACTGATGCCTTGGATTTTTATAAAACTTTCCGAAAAGTTGTAACTAATTGATTTTTATATAATTTTGTTTGTTAATACTTCATGATAACTCTTGGTTGTGCCCCAGGGGCTCTTTTAGGGCTAATAAAAACACTCCATTTTTGGGACTATTTTACCATATTTGTTCAAATTTTTCTGTGTATGTCTATTTAGCAGTTTTGCATGGTGCTGAACTCAAATTTAGATATGTTAAGGCCTTGGGAATTTTGGGGGGCTAAATGGGGGGGGTAAACTGTGAATGGATAGGCACAGTGATCATCTTCTGTCTATCCAACTCTAGTTAAGAATTTAGGTAATAATGGCATTGTAACGTTACTCACATTTACACACGGGACTCACACGTAGGCAGTCTACGTCGCAAGGAACATAGGACAAGTAATAACTCGACTCTTATTTTTTTTTTTTTTTGTAACAGCGACATTTATTTCTTCATTCTCCCTCCATACATGATCTTTCATTATGGCTGTGACATCATCCACGTCTCTATCGTGATCGTCTTCTTCTCTTGGACCTCTGTCCTCTCGAACGTCGTCTTGAACGTCATCATCTGTCTATATGCACATTCCTTTTTTATAGTCTTTTTCTTACAGCGACGTCATTTCACATCTGCACTCTGTTACAGCACAGGTAAAATGGCACAATCAAAAATGACACAGTACAAATGGCAGAAGTAAATGAATAGGAAATAATTGCATACGGAAAAAGATAGAGGTGAAAATTCCACAATAAGTAAATAATAGATAAAGGGAAAACATTTAAAAAGTTTGTAAAATTAAAAAGAAAATTGTATTCATATTTAAAAGTTAAAAA
The DNA here is from genome assembly GCF_053919585.1 of Euprymna scolopes. Taxonomy (NCBI): domain Eukaryota; kingdom Metazoa; phylum Mollusca; class Cephalopoda; order Sepiida; family Sepiolidae; genus Euprymna; species Euprymna scolopes. The sequence goes on from NC_136488.1 coordinate 136,407,296, forward strand.
TAAAATGTAACCCCAAATCCTGAATTCTAAATATGCCCATAGGTTTATTTATTATGTTCGTCCTTTATTTATATGAGAATAAAGACAAATTCCCCCAAAACCAGAGGTGCATAATTTACTACGTCACAGACCGCATTTAATTCTTGGCCGCCATCTTGGTTACTGATCTGAACTACGCCGCCATCTTTGTTCAACACAATATCTCAGAACTTAAGAGGTTAACTACGCCACAGACCACATTTGATTCTTGGCCGCCATCTTGGTTACTGATCTGAACTACGCCGCCATCTTTGTTCAACACAATATCTCAGAACTTAAGAGGTTAACTACGCCACGGATCACATTTGATTCTTGGCCGCCATCTTGGTTACTGATCTGAACTACGCCGCCATCTTGGTTACTGATCCGAACTACGCCGCCATCTCTGTTCAACACAATATCTCAGAACTTAAGAGGTTAACTACGCCACGGACCACGTTTGATTCTCGGCCGCCATCTTGGTTACTGATCTGAACTACGCCGCCATCTTGGTTACTAATCTGAACTACGCGGTCATCTTTGTTCAACACAATGTCTCAAAACTTAACAGGAAAACATTTAAAAAGTTTGTAAAATTAAAAAGAAAATTATATTTATATTTAAAAGTTAAAAATAAAATGTAACCCCAATCCTGAAGTCTAAATATGCCCCTGGGTTTATTTATTATGTTTGTGCTTTATTTATATAAACAACAACTAGTAATATAGAATGAAATACTTAAAACTGGTCAGGTTGCATGATTGGGATCACCTCAGAAAAAAGGTTAGAAATCACTGCTCTATATTATTGCTTTGTGCCATTTTTTTTTTCAGTAATCCATTTGTGTCATTTTTATCTGTGCCATTATTATTGTACACTCTTAACTAGACACATTCTTACCTATTTGTCCAAGCACTATTCCGTTCATTCTTTGACCATCACTTTCACTTCAGCAATCACCACGATACCGCATTCACACTTCTTGAGGAAAACAATCTAAAAATCTCCGTCGATAATGCCAATTTCATAAAAGCAACCTTGAATTTTTGGGCGACAGTGTGAGTACTGAAAGACTTAACCCAGCAGCCCAGAAAGTTGAAGATATAAAAAAAAAAAAACTTCCCAGAACCAACAGACTCCAAAGCACGCTGATGATTCCTTGGAAATGGTGAATTTTTACAGAAAATTAATCTCACAGACTGTAGATGTGCTACTGCCTTTGATTGAAGCCATTAAACACAATCCTGCAACTAAAAATTTGAATTAGGCTCACCTGAAAAAGAAGCATTTGCCAAAATAAAAGACATCGTTGCTGAGATATCTGCATTGGCAAACTCTGATCCAAATGCCACACAATACCACCTGGTTACTGATAACTCCAACCATATTGTAGCATTGCACCAAATAATAGATGGGCATCAATCTCTATCAGGTTCTACTCATGAAAGCTAGCAGAGAACCAAAAGTATTACTCCACCTTCAACAGAGAACTACCCACAACATATCAGGCAGTCCTGCATTTTAGACCACAAATAGAAGGTAGAAATGTTACCATGTTCTCCGGCCATAATCTACTGTCCTTAGCAACTCCAATTTTTAAATGTTTGATTCAAATCGCAATTTAATCTCTGCATTTCATAACGACGACAATTTCCCAAAATCTGACTCTTAAATCTTTACTTAAAATTTTCGATAGCACAACAACAATTTTCACAAAGTCTGACTCTCAAATTCTTATTCAGGATTCTCCCTAGCAAGACGACAATTAAAATAAGTTTGATTTGAATTGTAATTATGGCGAAAGTAATGCAAAACATGACTTACACAATATCTATCTTGTCAGGTGACAGAATCAAGCAAGGAAAGAGAAAAGAAAAACTTTCGTCTATAGACGGCTTATTAATATGCATGTGGCATTCATTTTTATATGAGGACAATGAATGGTGTGAAAAAAAAATGAATTTTTTGCAGTTTTTTGTTTTTGTTTCTTTATTCAAAAATGTAAATTACAACATATATATAGATATAGATATGTAACGATGTGCACAAAAAATATAAATTCCATACCATTTTGTAAATCACCCTTTTAAATCCATTGTACATTAATTTTGGCCACGTTCTTAACACGTTAAAATGTAACTTTCTTTTTACACATGAGACATTTCACTATTTCAAGTAATTTAAATGTAATTTGAACTGAAGTGTATAAAAGAATCCAGCTTTTAAACGAAACAGTAATCAAAAACTGCCTGAGGACGACTGAAGAAAATCAGTTGAAAGTACTTGCAAAAAAAAAACAAAAAAATAGATGGACAAAAATGACTACAGAATTTTCTTACACAAATTCGACCGAGACATAAGAATGGTTATTAGAAAAATGGAAAAATTACAAAAAAAGATCATTAAGCAAAAACACTCTGTGTTATTTTACAATATAAACAATGTCTGAATATATATTTATATATTCATCTTTTTTCTAACGATTTCGTAATTGTTGGTGGTCAAGGCAGAAAGGTTAAGTTTTTCGAATCTCCTATCATAAGTCACCATTTTAGGGTTAGTAATGCTTTTAGGGCACACCCTAATAAAATAAATAATTTGATACAAGCTTCTGAAATGACAAACGCAACAACTTCATAAAATGTCACAGAAAAGGTTTATTGAGGAGAATGTGGTATTTTCCTTGTAGAAAGCTGGACTCCGGCACCTGGTATTATCGCGGTACTTATTCCAGTGGAATCGTCGATACCGTAGAGATAACACCGAGGTGGAGAGAGAGAGAGAGAGAGAGAGAGAGAGAGAGAGAGAGAGAGAGAGAAGAAGAAGAAAAGGAGGTCCGTTCCGTTTGGAGTCCCTCTGCGTAAGAATGAGTTGTTTTCCTTCAAACCGGATGCTGGCCGATCTCCTTTGGGGATAGGAAGTATCAATGCGCCGTACCCCTGACTGGTCAAGATGTGGCCGAATAGCACAGGGGAGAGGCATTTATTCGAGGAAGAAAAAGGTCCCATTTGTTTCTGCTACAGATCCAACAGCCCTTGCAACAATTCGAGTAGCCAGTATCTTAACTCTTTCCAGATGCTGGATATCACGTATTAGATATGGGGAAGAGACCTGGATACCATACTCTCTAAAATTGGCTGGTAGAGGAAGGCATGAAGACTTTTATTTAATCGAATTGCTGTTAGAATATTCACTGGCAATAACTATTGAACACTATTGTTTGATATTTTTTAGCGGCTGTTTGTTTAATGTTTTGTTTATAGAAATGTTACTATATTTTTTTTTTTTTTCAAATTGAAATCCATTTTTGGTTTTAGAAGAAGAGAAAAAGTCTTGTTTCTAAACAAAATGGCAATCGTCAATGAGAGAAGCTTTGAATTGTAAAAGCCAAGATGAAAATGAGGAATAAGGTTTTCCGTTTGGGTAGTCGATCTGCACGAGTGTCGGATTGTAAAAGTTTGTAGACGGAGAACAAATTGCTTCTCGTGTTGCACATGAAAAAATCATGTGCGGGAATGCTGAAAGGTTCAATACTTTTATGGAGCAATTCTGGTTTCTGATTGGTTACTAGCAGAATGTGGCTCCATTTGATTGGTCAGTTCCTATCACCATTGTCTATAACCTTCCAACTTTCTGTAATCATACCTTTCATTATATTCTTTGGAATTATGAGGATGAGTCTCCTGGCTATTTCAGTTGCTTGTGTAGAAAGTACCAGATAGAAATCAGTTCTTGACAATCAATCTGAAAAGTGCAGGGCCAAGAACTGGCTCGGTACCTGTCAGACTGAGGTACACCGCCTGGGCATTAACTATGAGGTCCACTCTCCCAGGCCTTGCCACCTGGCTTTTGGGTGAGTTAAATTTATTGCTTGCTGCCTGAGGCGCCCTGACCGGGGGATACCAACAGGGATGCCCACGTAATTTTTGCTAGGCAAGAGTGTCCTTGCTTTCGGAGAGTTTGCTTGACATCCCCACTTTCCTGGCCTTGTGTCACATCTTGCTGAGGTAGACAGCAAATAAATATCTTCGGGTTTGTATTACTATGCACATAGATTCGAAAAAGTTGTCAAAAAGCAAATATATAACAAATAAATGCAATCAAAGGCGAGATAAGTTACTTTGCTACCTAACTGGATAATTTTTTAGTGTTTTTATTAAATGTAACATGTTTATTCAGTTCGAAAAACATACAGTGTTTACCGATGTATTGGAAAATTTTAAATGGCGCCGGACTCTCTGTTGAACAAGGTAAGTTGGGAAAACGAGTTAAAAATAAAAAAATTATACAAAATACTGTTATAAACCTACTGAATATATGTCAGCCTATGTCACGGTAACATATATGGAGCGATTAAGGAAAAAATATTAAGGAAAATGTTTGAATGCGGAGACTAATTGTTATAGCCCTGTTAAAAGCTTATAGGGAAAACAGAACGTTGGAAGAAGTTAACAGCATGTATTACAAAAACATACAAATTGGTGGGTAGGTTGTATAACGAACAACCTAGGATGGTCCACTGGATATCGACTTCCACCTTATGGCTTGGTCTTTCAGTATTTATTGAGTGTTAAATAGTCTATGAGTAGGTAACACAGGTTAGTTCCACCACAAAAATTACAATTACTGATTCCAGTTCAAATTCTGATTCTTTATTAAAATTTTTACATATCTAGTAAATAAAATGTCCACCAACTCAGAAACTAAGCCCTTTTTTAGCCTCTGGCTCATAGCCTATAGCTATAGAGTTGTTTTTAGGGGTTGAGGTTGAATTACTGTAAATATCCGTTTAATATGTACATATCTATCTATATATCTATAAAAGTGAAAATGTGTGTGTGTGTGTGTGTGTGTGTGTGTGTGTGTGTGTGTGTGTGTGTGTATGTGTATACGTTTCCATACCAAATAACTCTGTCAATTTTTGGTCTAGAGATTCGAGATTTGACATAAGGAGTATTGAGATTTGGGAAAATCTTTTTAATCGGTTTTGAGCAAGAAATATGGCTGTCAAGTAGTCACAGTCCAACGATTTGCCCTTTGAAAACTCTAGCAAACTCCTCCGCCAATTTTGGGTCTAAACACTTGAAATTTTAAATGTAGGTTACTTGGACATGGATCAAACTTTTTTTTAACTAAATAAACCAATTCCCACAAAAAAATAATGGGAAAATAGGCTTTATGGTTAGGTATGAGGTTTTAATAGGAGTAAAAACAAAGAGAAAAGTCGACATGACACATGACATCACGAATATCAGGGTTGTTAGAAACAAGAGTTTTCAGATCAGTCTGTCTATGAGATGTGCATGGGACAGATCACTAATAATGCTGTAATAACTGAAAGGAAAACTTTGATAATTGCCAAGAGCAAAATGCCACACTAAGATCTAATTTATCACATTTGAGCTAGTTCTATATTTAGAACTAGCATGACCTGTTAACCAGCGTTGCCCAGTGGTAGCATCCCCCTTGCCCGGCATGTAAAAAAATTAAAGCACGGTTGGTGTTGGTGTTGTAGTCAAACCACCAACCTCCTCATGTTAAGAACTGCAATCGGAATGGACACCCTCAACCTACCTATGTTAAGAATGGCTTTCGCAACAGACACCCCATTTTGTGAGTGTGGGTGTAACGTAAGGTATGTAATAATAAAAAACAATAAATTTAGCTTTGTGACCTATTTGGGTAAAAAATTAATAACAAAACATTCAATAATAGTTATAATAGATGAAAGTATGCACAAACAGTTTTAAACTTCATTTCGCATTATGACGTATTTGTGCGGAAAAGTTCGCTTATGGCATTATCCATTGCACCATAAGTCCTGTCTGTATGCTTTTCTGTAAAGTCTGAGGAGGCTACATAACGGCCAAAAAACGGTTGGGTAGCTGAAACAATAATGTAACTAAACAGAAAATAAAACGGTAATAAAAATAAAACTCATATTTGCTCTACAACAGTATTGAGCACTTTCTTCAGGTTTTTATCAATTACCATTTCTACTATATATATATATATATATATATATATATATATATATATATATATATATATATTACTGTAGATATCTAAGCATTCTAAAAGCTAAAATTACCACCATTTAATAAGCTTTGATATTTTAACTTATTAAAATACAAATTAGAATAAAATTAAAATACAAATTAATAATTTATTTAGTTCAATCAGTAAATATATATTAAAAAAAATCCACTTGTATTAGCAGCTCTGTTACATCTTGACTAATTGCAAAACTTTCAGAAGCTGTCGATAAACCATCAGTTTCAGTGTGGTTGGTTGGTTGGTTGGTTGCTTTTGTTTTACGGCATATCAACCCTTTTCAGGTTATTTAATGCCGAATCCAAAGATTTTGAAGAAAAAGTTTTTAATAGAATATATTTGTTGTTTTCAAGTCGGTTTCTATTTAACCCATAGTTGGAACCCTAACAGGTACTACCAATCCAGGTCAGAGTGGACGTGGGAGCAATGGCAATTAAAGGGTCTATCTCACAGAAGAGATGTTGCGAGTTTGTCTCTGTTTATCGTTATTTTCATGGAAAGTGTTTGACTGAGCTTCAATGTATGGTCCACCCTCGCCAAACTTTCACAAGAAACACTTGTCTAGCTGAAAACACTATCAATAATTCCCCCAACTCTTTATCTGTGCCTAAACCTAAACATAGATTCCATGATCAAAGGTTCTTTCTTAGAACTGCACGCCTGTGGAATTGTCTTCCGTTTTCCTGCTTTCCAGCTGTCTATAATATGGTTGTCTTCAAGTCTAACGTGAACAAGTTTCTGATGAGCCGTTCCACTTAAGTTAGCAAATTTACCGAACTTCCATTACTATCGATTACTATATTGTCCTTTTGACTGCTGTACACTCTTTAACCCTTATCCTTGAGTGGCCTATCGGCCTTGATAAGTGGTGACGCCTATGTTAAAAAAAAAAAAAAAGTTTTGTACCATAAAACACTTATTTAAATATTTTCAATTATATGATACGTATCACTGAAGTCGTCGTTTTTTAAAAATGTGTCACATGACCCACTTAGACATCAAAATATAAAAGTTTTCAAGATCTGTGATGGGACTCAGCCAGTTCGTACCGGTTCATGTGAACCGGTGCTTAAAATATTATGAGTTCGGCGAACCGGTTGTTAAAACTACGTAAACCCCTATTCATAACAACATTATAGTAGATTCTATATTCTTATTAGCATTTTCTTAGAACCTGTTCTTAAAAAATTTGAATCCCACCACTGTTCAAGATATTGCTTTTTTCCTTTCTACAGAAAGTTTTAGGATTTTATCTGAACCCATAAACGTTTGGTCTACTTTTTATATAGACAACACATTTTGCCTCTTCATCAATCAAACAGAGGCAAAGAAATTCTTCGCTTTACTCAATAGCATGTATCCAGTGTTAGAATATTCTCATGAAGAAGAGTGTGATTCCACTGTAGCTTTCCTCAAAATACCTTACATCAATCACACTATAATGAAAAAGGTCCAAGGCTGAGGAAGCTCAAAAAGAAGCTTTATTTTACTGAGAACTAAGCAGGGAACAAGTCACTACAAATCTACAGTTTTATTTAAAGAAAGAAGGAAAAAGGAAAGACAATTCAAGGGAAGTTACTCACTTCTGGTCTCCAGGTATAAGCGGAAGTTAAAGAGTTCTTTCTTTTTCTTTCAGCACGTTTCAAATGGAGATAATATTAGTAAGATTTTAGGGGTTTTTTTATCACTTTTATCTCAAATTAATTGTACCTATCTGATGTTGTCTGGAGCAGAATGAAGTAATTTTATCTTTTTAAAAATTTTATTTGTTTATGCCCTTTTTTAATCTTATTTAAAAAAAAAATAATAAAATTTAGTTAGAAGGTAGATAACACCTACTATATTCTTCAATTTAAAAGAAGAGTTATTTTCCATTTGGAATTATATGATGCTCATCATTGAAGACATCGTTTTCAAAAGATGTGTCACGCCACTGTCATATCAAAGAGCCTACTGTTGATTTTATATGTTGGGTATTTCGGGCTTGTATGGTAATAAAACTTCTCGAATACATTTGTGATGTTAGGCTGTATAAGGTGTTAACCTTGGTCAAAATCGCCTGCTCCTTCTTTCATCGGATTATTTTGATTATCGATACTCATCAAAGACATTCTGACACAAAACCTAACTAAGAACACTGCCAGGCACATAAAATACCTTTGTGTGAAATTTCATAAAAATCGGCCCAGCCGTTTTCGGGTCCATAGGGAACGAACACACACACACACACACACACACACACAAAGTTCCTTTTATATAATAACAGACAGATAGATAGATAGATAGATAGATAGATAGATAGATAGATAGATAGAGATGATTTATCATTGTATATAAAAATATTAAATTCTCCAACAAACTAATATAAAACATTCGGTGGTGACAAATTTTTCAAGAAGAAAAAAGAAAAACAAAATAACATGCTTAATGAGGTAAAATCCTCAAACACATTTTTTATTATTTCATCCAAGGCAGACGTATACAACAACGTTTACTCCCAATAATATTTGTCATCCAATATTTTCTTTACAAAAAACCAATTATCATCGATTCCACACAAAGTTTTCAAATTATAAAATAAAACTTTAAAAAAAAAAAAAATTACTTTTTCGATTTTTAAAAAGATGTTCAGTTTTCTATGTACAAGTGGCGTTCCAAAAGTAATGTCTCCTATTTTTTATTCCACCCGAATGGATCAGAAGGGATTGCAAATTGCATTGTTATGATGACGGAACTTATACATTCATGACCTGAAAGTTTCATCTCTCTGTTGCAGATATTGACGGTGTGAGACTATCTAAGAAAAAAAAAAAAACTCCTGTCTTGGACGTGTATCAGAAGCAGAGATGCGTCATTGTATTCCTGGCAAAAGGGCATTGAGAATGATGGTGACTATGTAGCAAGCAAAAAGAAAAATTCTGGAGCATAAAAGGTCGCTAGTTTTAATGGTACCACTCCCGTCTTCGTAGCTCTTTTTAAGTAAACAAACTAGAAGGCTTTACTTTTGCAACAACTCTTGTATGACAAAGCGTGCAATGGATACCCATTCACAGCCATCATTCATCGACAACAAAAGTGCATCGAGAATGGTGCTGACTATGTAGAAAAATAAATTCTCAAGCACAAAAGGATCTTCATTTTAATGGTACCACTCTCATCTTCGTAGTTCTTTAACTTTTTGAGTTAAAAAAAACATAGGAGGCTTTACTTTTGGAACTACCCTCGTACAATGAATTTTTTTGTCTTTCATCTCCCTCATCATCGTCATCATCATCGTCATTGTCGTCATCATGTTCGATTTAATATCCGTTTTACAAATGGCATAAATGAGTAGCTTTTAGAAATTAACTTTCAAACTATCTCTGGCCAGGTCTTTATTAATCCCTCTTTCTCTGAAATCCATTATTATCATGTCTTTCCATGTTTCCCTCGCCAAGCAAATATGTGACCTCAACCGTCCCGCATCTATTAACCCAATAACTCTCATCCTTTCTTTCAAACGTTCTCATACCTTGGAAGTCTTTCGTTCTGCAAACTTCTCCTTATACTGCACCAATTTCATTTTCCTCTGAGGTCATCAGATCTAAGCCTGTTTTGAAGACTCATATATTTCGGTTCATTGCTACACCTTGATTAACTATCCTGTTTTAACTTTCTTTTGTGTTCGTTTGTGAACAACTTCTTATCTATTGTTCTACTGATAAACTTATTTCCTCTTTTGTTTGTTATATTTTTTCCTCTTGTTTTTTTTTTTTTTTTTTACTTCCTGACACTTGGGTGAGGAAGTCGTTAATAGTATTACAGTATTTTCAAAACCAGAACCAGCTAACACATTGAGCCTTTTTTTTTTTTTTTTTTCTCTCTTGTTTTTGACAGTTTCTTTTGCTAATAATTAGTCAGGTTAGGCATCTCATCAGACTGTAGTCATTTTTCGTTTATGAACTAAAACAGTTTATGAGCCAAAACAACTTATGATATCAATAAAATGATATTCAAACATTTGCCTACATGTGTCCCTCTTAAACAGTCAAATTGCTTTTAGAAGTCGCCAACCTAATAAGTCCTGAACTATCAACTAAACTCCAACCTCTGTCCCATCGCCAAAACGTAGCATCCTTGTTCCTGTTTTACAAGTATCTCAATGGCAAGTGCTCTGACCTACTCTGAACACTAGTACCCTCTCGACGACAATATCCCCAACAAACCCGACAAGCAGCAAAATCCCACCCCTACACTGTAGAGATCCCTAGATGCTGTAAAGCTTTCTACTCGAATAGCTTTTTTCCTCAGACTGCTGCACTTTAGAATTACTTCCTGGGACCCTGCCTCCCTAACTGCACTAACATGCAGAAACTCAAGTGTAATGTAAACAAACATCTCACTGCCCAACGCCATAAATAGTATCCCTGCAAATCTGATCCCAAATAGTCACCCCTCACGAATAAATGGCCCTGTGCCTTATTTGGGGTGAAATGTCAATAAGAAAAGAATACTATTCGCTCATTTAGTGTTTAGAATTACTTGGCTATTACAACAGCAGGTACATTTCTCTTTCTCTTGTCCTGCAGACATCACCCTTCATCAACACTGTGTACACATTCCTGACAGACTCTTTCATTGGTCAACAGTAGTACCGCTCTGCTGGTTAGTAATAACAGAAGTTAACTTACTCCATCAACTCTTAATTTTTTTAGTGAAAAGAAAAAATTCTATTTTTTTAATTTCAAGTAAGATAATCATTTTATATTAAAACTAGCAAACCGCCCATGCATTACCCGGTCATAAAATATGCTTGCACATGATATCTTAATTTATGCTGATGTGTATTTATTACTACAAGTGCATCTATCCCAGTGAATTCATGCGTCTCCAGATACCAACCTGACTTGGCACGGTGCATAAAACGCCTAACCTTCCCAAATGGTCACCCATCTGGTACTGGCCAGGCTCATCATTGCTTAACTTTGGTGATCTGGCAGAAACCGGTGTGTCAATGTGATTGTGCCGTATATATACGTTAAAATAAGTTAAAATAAGTTAAAACTAAAATATATTGTTGACCGTGTGTATGCTTTGAATAGCAGCAGTGGCTTTTAATATCGGACTTAAGACAGGGCAACCATGAAATAGGTAAGCAGACAAATTTTTTGAAACCGGAAGTCAGAAACCGGATGGACGGTTTAAACGCCCAAGCAAGCAAGCTGATCTGAGTTTTATAATTATATAGATTATAGATTATAGATTATAGAGCCAATTCTCTATTGATTATAGTAGTGATTTCAAAAGTTAAAAATAAAAATAAAATTACTTGGATGCTATCAGCTAGAATCGAAACTAAAACATATAGCTCTGCAGCCTTATTCATTACCATCTGCGCCATGTCCATATGAATATCAAAGCTTAAAAAATAATATTGTAAAAAGTATAAATGCATATTTGCGCATGCAATCCATATGCATAAAAAACATTAAGAAAGAACATTCTTAAATGTATATTTGCACATGCATACAAGAGTACTTAAAGTGACTGTCAAGTTCCAATTATTTTCAATTTTAACTCCTTAACAGCTATTTTTATTAGCTAATAAACAAATCGAATTTATTCCACAGGTCCGAATTCCCTATATTTCACGTCTGTAGACCAAAAAATGGACCGAGTAGTTTGGTAGAGACCATTCTGCACACATACATTAGGGGTGTAGGATAAGTATGCCCTTTATACCTAGGTATTTCGAAGCCTAATGCTTTTCATCAGAAGAGGAGAGAAGGTGCTACCACCTATATACACTATGTGCTACCCACAATTTTCTTCCTCTATCACATTAATTACTGTAGTCCTCCTATCTCCCTCCCTCCATATTTTCAATGGTTTACCCTTTTCCTCTCACATTCCATTATTCGCTCCTAATGTAGTTATCACTAGACGTTGCATCTCTAATATGCTACCTAGCACCTTCTCTTCCTCTCTGATGAGAAGCATTAGGCTTCAAAATACCTAGGGATAAAGAGCATACTTAGCGTACACCCCTAATGGATGTAATTGCCCTATTGAATAAATGATTTACTTGCATTAGTATATATTTATATATTGTCTTCATATTCTCTATAAGATCTACCTCAATTGTCGAGAAGTCTTCTCTTAAATAACTTCTCTAATTGTTTCTGCCCCCCCTCACCATATATCTTCTTCTTTTCTCTTCTCTTCTCTTCTCTTCTCTTCTTCTATCTATATAAATAAAATGAACTCATTTTTTCCCGTCTGATTTTGACATTAATAGGATTAAAAATCAAGATATTTCATGCAAATATAATATGCACAAACGGCAGAACAATATCTGAGGTGTGTTATAGGCTTATTTCTCAAATTCCTCGATAATCTTAGATTTCTATACTTTTTCTGCTGAGAAGTCACGGCCAAAATCGGTTAAGATCAATGGAAGTGGTAAAATATTTTCTCTCTAATAAATTCCTCCTCCCCCTGCCACCACTTAACACCGTTTGGGGATCGTTCACAAGGAACAGTTGAGAAGAGAACACCGGTTTGGCTTCGTAGTTCTTTCATGTGAAGTTATTTAAAATCACTAAACTAAGCTGCAGTGCTCTGTGGCGTAGTGGTTAGCGTGCTGGACAATTCACATTATATTTTCACGTTCGCGCCGACCTACCGTAGTCGTTTTTTTTTTGTTTTTTTTTTTTCCTAAACAACTGGAATGGACTTTTCTTGGTGGCCGAACTGTTAACGTTGCAGATGTTTTTTTTTTTGTTT
>NC_136488.1:136425132-136515132 GCF_053919585.1 Euprymna scolopes
CAAATCCTGAAGATGAAGAATTTTCAGTGGGTAGCTGTTCTGTACAAGTCCTGGACTATATAATTTTGCAGGCAAAGGGCAAAAGATCTCTCTTGTGTTGACGCGAAAAAATTATATGCAGGAATTCAAAAAGATCCAATATTTTTATGGAGCAATTTCGGTTTCTGATTGGTTGCTAGCAGAATGTGGTCAGTTCCTATCGCCAGTGTTTATAAGTAGAACTTCTGGTGATCATAGCCTCCTTCTTATATTGCAACAAATGTACGTGAAGAAGATCGAATATTACATTGACTGAAACGTTGTGAAAATAACAATCCAACACAAGAATAGTAACCCGAATAACAAAATCAAGGATTTTTTTTTTCAAATGGAAAAATAGTCAAATTCTTACATATTGTTGTAAAGTTTATCTAGAAAATTCATTATTTGGGTTGGTTTGGTTGCTTCACATCAAACTTACATAAAAAAAAAATTGAACCTTCATCAAAAAAATTGAACAAGTCGATTTAAAAAAAAAAATTATAATCTTAAAAGTCCTGAATCGATATAATCTGATTATTCCGTAAAAAAAAAAAAATGAGTCAAATAACAAATATTTTAAAAAGGGTGGATGTGTCGTATACGTTTATTCAATTCAACCCTAATTTACAGTGTTTTGAAGTCAGTTTTGAACTCTGTAAAAGCTGGATAGGGTGCGCTGAGCAGCTTCTGTCCATATGTGGCAACATATGACAGTTTTAACATTAGTGACGGCATATCAACCCTTTTTGTTTCATTTAATGGTAAATCGGGTCATTTTAGTTTTTATGATTTAAATTCTTTCTATCTTCAAATGTTTATTCACAGTGTTTTACAACATATCATCCTTTTTTTTTTTCAGGTTATTTAACGCCTAATTTAATCATTTTGGTAAAAACTTTTATGCTTCAAGTTCTTTATATCTTCAAATAATTTATTTATAGTGTTTGGTTTGGGTGTTTTGTAGAGGAAAATTGTTGATTTTTTTTTTTTTTTTTTTTTGGTTTTGCAGAACAAAATTGAGTTTTGCAACGAGAAAGAAAAAATAAAATCAATGTTTGCTGTAGTTTAGGTCAGGAAGCCGGTATCTTCAGACTGCCTGATCTGGTAGCACCAGGTCATTATTTGAAGTAATAATGATGTTACATGTACGGCACAATCACGTTGACACACCGGTTCTCATCAGATCAATGAAGTTAAGCAACGTTGAGCCTGGCCAGTACCAGATGGGTGACCATTTGGGAAGGCTAGGCGCTGTATGTGCTTTCCGCTTATCTCGGCATTGCTGAACCTCCACTTGCCTCTGGTATTCAGCAATGTCGACTCAGGAGAGGTGTGGTTGGAGATTGAGCAACTCTTGCCACAAAAATTTCATGTCCAGACACGCTTACAGTGGATATCCATAGTCTGTCAAGACTGAAGGAAGCCTATTTTTCTATAATGATGTTACAGTAAACCAAATTGATCATATTCTCAAGGCCTTTAAGTTTTTTACATCTTCAAATAATGTTGCACTTAATCCACAGGAGTAGCAGGCTCTCGTCCTGTCAGCCATGACTGGATAGAAGTCCTAAGTACCTATTTACTATGCCTCCCCATGGGGCAGAGTTAGACACCAGGGTCGTTTTTTAACGTGGAGAAAAGGTACAAAAATAAAAATTGTCTCAGTCGTGAAGGATTTCTCCTCCACCGAAAGAGAACAAGAAATGGAAGTGCAGCATCTGAAGAACAGATACTACACTTTGATCTTGATCAAAACGCAATTGTATTTTGAGTGTAGCCTGCACTGAGGATCGAACCTTCAACCTCCAGAAGAGTGTAATTTTATAACTGAATTACCAAGTACTTTATTCACTATGCCACATGTCCTTGTAAATCTGTTGGTGGCAAGGCATGCCCACTGTTAAAATAACACTTTTTCAAACATAATATCAAGAGACAATGGATAACCCCTGTAAGGGTAACTGCGCATGTACTTGTGAGGCAAGATTTGCACAAGCCATGACTGCACCTCTCCTGAATCAGCATCCCTTAAGTCCAGTGGCAAAGAGATGTGCTAGACGATCGGAAACAATGCTGAGATAAGCGGAGAGTCCATACAGTACCTGAAATTCCTAAATGGTCACCCATTTTAGTACTGACCAGGCTCAATGTTGCTTAACCTGGGTGATCTAACGGGAACTGATGTGTCAAAGTGAATTATGCTGTAATAACCAACCCTTATTCTATATATTTACATCTTATTGTTTTGTATCTGATTCTTTATTGCTTGCCGAAGTAAAAATGTTCAACTAATATACATGGTTGTTGTTCCTTCACTTCAAAAGCTGTCGCTCCTAATTCAACTTCCAGCACTTGTCTTTGACTAAGATTCCTATTTTCTCTTGGACAAGAATCAAGCTTTCTCTTAAAGATAAAAATTGTTAAAATGTCTTTGACTCCTAATGGGGTATATATTTAATTGCTGCCCACATCAGCAATATGTGGCACAAGGCCGGAAAGTGGGAACCCTGCAGGCTCCCCTAAAGAAGGGGCACTCCTGCAATTTTAAAAATTGCCTGAGTAACCCCGTCGGCATTCCCCGGTCGGGGCGCCTCAGGCAGCAAGCAATAAACTTGCCCCACCGGAAAGCCCGGTGGCAAGGCTTGGGAGGGTGGACCTCCTAGGTATTACCCAGGTGGCGTACCTCAGTCCAACAGGTGCTGGGCCAGTTCCCGGCCCCTCACCTGTCGGGCTGAGTGTCAAGTGACGAATCCTTGACGTGTACTACCCTGTCTCCCTGCAGCTGAAGCTGCTAGGAGACCTTCCCCATCAGACTTCTAATGGGGGTATGACACCAATAATTTTGACGATCGTTTTATAACCACAAGTTATAATAACCAACCAATCAGAAGCTTCCAAAGTTACTATAACATTGTCGAATTTCGGATTCAACCTGTTCGCCGTCGTCTCTGTCACGAACTTGCATTTGATTCTTCGCTGCCATTTTTGTTACTAGAAATTACTTAACACTCAAGATCGGAACTGCACTGAATCTTCGCCGCCATCTTTCTACTAGGAATTACTTAACACTTCAAATCCTTGCAAAATAGAAAAAATTATTTTCAAATATTAACATACCTTCTATTTTACCTGTGTTCCAAAAGTCATACCTGGATATATTGCTTGTTTCCCAAGGTTTTTCATCAAAACTAAAAAATAATTAAAAATATTTAATGAGTTGTCATTAATGAACTACATCCAAAGGACGATGTTGACCGACTCTATGTGAAAAGGAAAGAAGGTGGGAGGGGACTGGTTTTTATAGAAGAGTGTGTAAATGACACAAAAAAAAAAGAATTAGAAAAATACATAACGCAAAACACTGAAAGGATAATCATAGCAACGAGAGACACTGAAAAAATCGATAAAACAGAAAACAGAGAAACAAAGGATAAGACAAGAAAAGATAAATGCGAAGAAAAACAACTACATGGAAGATTCATAAGGATGACAAAAGATGAGAATAACGAAAACACCTGGACATGGATGCAAAAAGGACACGTAAACCGAGAAACTAAATCCCTAATAATTGCAGCACAGGATAACTCGATAAGAACCAATCATATCAAAGCAAAGACCGACCAAACCAAAGAAAACAGCAAATGTAGACTTTGTGGACAAAGAGATGAAACAATAAACCATATAGTAAGTGAATGCAGCAAACTGACCCAAAAGAAATACAAGAAAAGACACGACCAAGTGAGAAGGGCAGTACACTGGGAATTATGCAAACAACTGCATCTCGAATGCACAGACAAATGGTACAAACATAAGCCGGCAACAGTACTTGAAAACGAGAATCACAAAATCCTATGGGACATGGACATACAAGCAGATAAACCCATCCAAGCAAGAAGATTGGATGTCGTAATAATTAACAAGAAAGAAAAGTCCTGTCACATCATAGACTTTGCTGTTCCAGCTGACCACAGGATGAATATCAAAGAAAAGGAGAAACGGAGCAAATACACAAAGCTAGCCAGAGAGCTGAAAGGGATATGGAAGATGAAGAAAATCAAAATAATACCTATAATAGTAGGAGCACTAGGAACAATCCCGAAAAACTTTGAAAAAAGAATGGGAGAAATTAGAATCAGAGGAATGACTGGAAAATTACAACGAATAACAATAATGAAAACGGTTGAAATATTAAGGCAAACCCTTGAATATGGAGACTAATACACATGAGTCACATGTGCGGCCCAGACGATCTACTGCAGAGGCAAAACGTGAAGAAGTGTTACATGGAACCAAGAGCATTGAAACTGCATATCTATAAGTTCTCTATTCTCTCCCCTATCCTCTCCCATTACCCATCATCGCGCCCCCAAAAAAGTGATGCCCAGTAGCCGAGTAGTGTCAAGGAAGATGGAAAACCCAAGGAGAGAGCACTGACAAAACCTCCGCTGGATATGTGAAGAGAACTGGGACCTTGGGGAGGCTTATTGCCACTCAAATTTCAGTGGAGACCAATGGCTGCTGCTAGCGAGAAATAAATGGTAAATGGCTGTTGTGGTAACGCAAATTCATTTGCAAATGTTATCAAAAGAAGTGGAGAGTACTGGAAATCTGGGGAGACTTGTTGTCACTCAACTTTCAGGGAACACCGCAGGTTGTTTCCAAGGAGAGATCTTTGATGACCTGATTGAAAACTCCTTGTGAGCCAATAATAATAATAATAATGATGATGATGATAAAAATAATGATAATAATTGCTGTTTCTCTGGATGATTGTGCCAGACACTTGAGAATGGCTTGTAATGGGAAGGACTATTTAAATAATGAAAGATCCTGCTAAAGGGCCAGGTGTTGAACATTATAGACGAATTGCTTGGTCGAAATTGCTTTGGAAGACGCTGACAGGAATAATCAGTTCAAAAGTATATGACCATTTTGAAGTAAATGGTTCACTACCAGTGGAACAAAAAGGCGGGACGAAAAGATATTTAGGAACAAAAGACCAACTATCGATTTATAAATGTATTTTAAAGAACTGCAAACGGAGAAAAACAAACGTGAATGTAGCATTCCAAGATAGATTACAGGAAAGCTTATGATATGGTGCCGCATTCGTGGGTACTCAGGAAGTTGAAAATGGTAGGAGTGGCTGAAAATATAATTAAGTTCAAAGGGAAAAGTATGAGCAGTTGGAAAATCAACATTTTTTTCAGATGGGAATCTATTAGGGACAGTCAACATCAGACGCGGTATCTTCCAAGGGGATTCCTTTTCATCACTTCTGTTCATAATGCCATTCATAGCATTGACACATGTACTAAGAGACACAAAGATGGGATACCAACTGGAGAAGAATGGATCAGATATCAGCCACATGTTATTTATGGATCATCTGAAATTGTTTGGCAAAACAGAAAAGGAAATTGATTCTCTGGTTCAAACTGAACAGCAATGAAATAAAGCCATAAATATGGAGTTTGGAATTTCCAAATGTGCAGTAGTTAGTCTTAAACGAGGGAAGGGCAAAGATTAGGAGATCATGATACAGAAGGCTACAAGTACCGGAGATCATGATACAGAAGGCTACAAGTACCGGGGAGGTGCTTGAACTTGATAAGATGCTTTGCAATGAAATAAAAGATGAAAGAGGTGTATATGAGACTCAAACTGCTCCTGAAATGTAGACTGAATGGTAGGAACCTGTTCTCAGCAATCAATTCATGGACAGTTGCGGTAGTCTGATACAGTGCAACTTTTGTAGGATGGGCACAGGAAGAAATGAAGAAGCTGGATAGAGACACACAGAAACTGTTAGTCAAGTATGGAGCATTTCACCCAAATTCTAATGTGCTCAGGCTGTATATCACAAGGGAGAAAGGAGGAAAAGGGCTGATTGCAATTGAGGAATGTATCAGGGGAGAGCCTATAAGTGTTCACCACTACTTGGTTAACAGTCATGAAGTGTTACTTGCGGGCGAAAGAGGAAGAGCTAGATAAAAATTCATTGGAAGGAATACAAGGAAAGAATCGAAGCAGAAAAGTTGACTGAGTTGGTAAAAATGAAACTTCATGACCAGTTTGAGCAAGATACTAAGATACAAAAATGTCAGGACACGTGAAATTTTCTGTCTAAAGGTGACTTGAAAAGAGAAACAGAAAATCTGATGTTGCTGCACAGAAATAGACACTAAATACAAATGCAATAAATAAAAACATCTATGAAGGACTGTTCTGATAAGTGCAGATTGTGTGGTATATTTCTTGAAACAGTGTCACACATTGTTAGTGTGTGTTCTATGCTTGGTCAAAAAAAAAGAATACAAACGTCGCCATGGCAAAGTTTGTACAAATCTGCACTGGAGTTTGCGCCAAAAGTTTGGAATCCAAGTGACGGACAAATGGTACCAACATCACTCAGAAGAGATAGTGGAAACTGAGGACGTTAAGATTCTCTGGTATTTCATGATTCAGGGTGATTGAAAGATAACTCACAGGAAGCCGGATATTGTAGTTTTGAACAAAAAGACCAATGAATTCCAATTTCTTAATGTGGCTTGCCCAAACGACATCAACTTAACAGACACAAAGAATAAGAAAATATGCAACTATGAGAAACTGAGGAGATTGTTAGTGGAATAAGAAAATTTCCATCGTGCCAATAATCATAGATGCGTTTGGCTCAATTCCTGATGATCTTATGAAAAAGCTGGACTCCTTGGGAATCAGATACAAGGTTACCGTACTCCAGAAGTTAGTTCTGCTTGGCTCAGTAAACATCCTACGTCAGGTGCTTTCTATCTAATTGACGCTTTGATTATCCTCATAAGTTTTGGTGTAAGAGCCTACTCTTGAAGGGTGGGGGGGGGCAGTGTAAAACATCACAACACTGTGAAGTAAACGGACATAATAATAATAATAATAATAATAATAATAATAATAACAATAATAATAGCAATAACAATAATAATAATAATAATAATAATAATAATAATAGCAATAACAATAATAATAATAATAATAACAATAACAATAACAATAATAATAATAATAATAACAATAATAATAATAATAATAATAATAACAATAACAATAATAATAATAGCAATAACAATAATAATAATAATAGCAATAACAATAATAATAATAATAGCAATAACAATAATAATAACAATAATAATAATAATAACAATAATAATAATAATGATAGCAATAACAATAATAATAATAATAATAAAAATAACAATAATAATAATAATAATAATAATATTGATGTGATTTGCCCAAACGACATCAATTTAACAAGCAAAAAGAATAAGAAACTAGAAAACTATCAGAAACTGAAGGTGGAGATTGCTAGATTGTGAAATAAAAAAACTTCCATCATGCCAGTCATCTTAGATGCGCTTGGCTCAATTCCAGATGATCTTGAGAAACAGTTGAACTCCTTGGGAATCGGGTACAACATCACCGTACTCCAGAAATCAGTTCTGCTTGGCACAAGAAACATTCTACATTCAGCTAATTAATTTTGTCACTATGGTCACTAGCTTTGGTATAAAAGCTTGATTTTTGAGTGAAAAAAAAACAAAACAAAAAAAAAACGTTGAAGTTAATGAACATAATAATAATAATAATAATAATAATAATAATAATAATAATAATAATAATTTTGATTTCGTTTATCAACGTCTCTCTGGAAAGGGATGGGATTCATTTCCCTTAATCCCGGCTTCAAATCAGGAGCTTCAAAGATCAAGGATTTTCCTAAGGATGTTGGTGGTACCTACAATTGCAGAGATCTGAAGGCCGCCTAAAACATCGGGGATTTGTAGTTTTATTTTTCGACTTGATACTACTCCTAGTGTACCAACTACGACCAGGATTATTTGTGTTTTAACCCCGTGTATACGCCTTATTTCCAAGGCCAATGGAGCATAATTGCTCCACTTCTCATTCTCTCTCACATTCCTGTCCCAGGGTATTGAAAAGTCTACAATCTGCCAGTTTTTTGAGACCTTGTCAATGACGACCAAATCCGGACGATTATGTTCCAATTGCTTGGTCGTTATGACACTTTTGTCCCACCATACCTCTACCTTGCCATCCTCACTTGTTCTCACTTTATTAGGCACCTCCTCAAACCATTTGCCAGCACACTTCATCCCAACCCTCTTACACACCTCCCAATATATCTGGCGTCCCATGCGATCGTCTTTTGTGGTAATCTCTCTGGGCCAATCCACTACACCCTGCTGCAAGGTGCACAATTGACTCTGAGGTTTTACCACAAATCCGGCATTCTGCATCAACTTCCTCTCCTAGAACCATTTTTTTTGAAAAATCGTGTTCCTAATACCTGCTCTTGTGCTGCACAAACAAAAGCTTCAGTACTCTTAGCCAGATACCCAACTCTAAGCCACTGCCATGATCTTTCATCAGCCACTTCTGCTATATCCTGGAAGAATCTTCCATGCATTTTCTTCCTAGCCAGTTCCTCTGCCCTTTCTCTATTCATACGTTTCACATAATCAGCCTTGGTCACACATAACTTCACTTCATTGGCCACAACCTTAAGCATCTACTCCTCACTTCTAACCACATGCTCCTAATAATAATAATAATAATAATAATAATAATAATAGAATGAGGAAAAAAACAAAGCTCCCATCGTTAAGGAACCAAGAGCAGAAGAAATTAAAAATAGAAACAGAGGTTAACAAGCTCCTCCCACATATCCCAACAAATACAATCACAGACTTAAACAACCTAATTTACGCAGGCGGCAAAATGGTAAGTATGAATCTCAAATCAGAAAAACAACCGGGGACAAGCAGACCGACAAAACCTGAATGGGAAATAAGACTAGAAACCCAAATACACAAACATAAAAAAGAAGCAAAAAGATCAACAGGAAGAAAGCAATGTGGAGAAAACGGAACATTGGAAATGTAACTGGCAGGGAGAGGCTAAACAAGAAACATGAAGAACTGGAACAAAAAATAAAAGCAAAAGAAGCGAGATTGAGACGATATAGATATAAATCTGAACAATGCAAACAAAACAGAACATTTGAAACTAATGAAAGCCAATTCTACAAAAATGTGAACGGAGGAAACACAAAAACAGAACAACCAAATCCGACAGAAACAAAACTCTACTGGAGTAAAATATGGGAAGAGCGACGAGATCACAATAGAAATGCCGAATGGCTGAAAGACATAAAAGAAGAGTTAGAACAAATAGAAGAAGGAACAGTGAATGAAATCAACAAGGAAACCCTAAAGAAAACCATAGGAAAAATGGCAAACTGGAGAGCACCAGGGCACGACGGGATACATGCATACTGGTTCAAAGAATTCACAACCTTACACGAAAGGCTAGCCCAAAACCAGAATGGATGACAAAAGGCAGAACCACACTGCTACAGAAGGACACGGAGAAAGAAACCGTCCCTAGCAACTATAGGCCAATCATGTGCTTACCAACTATGTGGAAGATACTGACAGTGCAACTGAGGGAACAAATCTAACACTCCCTGAATAACCATGGACTCATCCCTGAGGAGCAGAAAGGATGCTAAAAAGGAAAAAGAGGAACACATGGCCTGTTATATATAGATCAAAAGATTCTAAAGGAGGTAAAAAGGAGGAGAAAGAATTTAGCCATGGTATGGATCGACTACAAAAAAGCGTACGACAGGATCCTCCAAGCATGGATAATAGAATGCCTAAAAATGTATAAAATACCAAGCGGGATCACCAACGTAATAGAAAATTCAATGAAAACATGGAGACTGGAATTGACGGCTGATGGACAACACATAACAGAAATTAACATACAAAGAGGCATCTTTCAAGGAGACTTACTATCACCACTATTGTTCATCATAGCCATGATGCCCTTGGACAGTATTCTGAGAAAGTGCCAAGCCAGATACAAGTTTTCCAATACACAGGAAAAAAATGAACCACCTGATGTACATGGACGATCTGAAACTATTTGCAAGGACCGAAAAGGAGCTAGAAACACTAATCAACACTACCAGAATCTTCAGCCAAAATATCCAAATGGAATTAGGAATGGAAAAATGCGCACAACTAGTTATAAGAAAGGGAAAACTGGAAACGACAGAAGGCATGGAACTACCCAACCAAACAGAAATGAGGGCACTAGGGGAACAAGACAACTATAAACACTTGGGAATTCTGGAAGCGGACACCATCAGAGCAACAGAAATGAAAGAGAAAATTAGAAAGGAATACCTCAGGAGAACAAGAAAACTCCTGGAAACGAAATTATATAGCAGAAACCTAATAAAAGGTATAAATACATGGGCAGTATCGCTAGTAAGATACTCTGGACCGTTTATAGGATGGACAAAAGAAGAACTGAGACAACTCGACCAGAAAACCAGGAAACTCATGACCATGCATAATGCACTACACTCAAAGGACGATACTGACAGACTCTACGTGAAAAGGAAAGACGGCGGGAGAGGCCTGATCTGTATAGAAGACTGTGAAGGATACGAAAAAAGAACTAGAAAAATACATAATGCAAAACACTGAAAGGATAATTATGGCAGCGAGAGACACAAAAAAAAACCCACAAAGCAGAAAACAGAGAGACAAACGACAACACGAGAAAAGAGAAATGAGAAGAGAAACAACTCCTCGGAAGATTCATAAGAATGAAAAAAGATGAGAATAACGAAAACACCTGGACATGGATGCAAAAAGGACATATAAACCATGAAACTGAATCTCTAATAACTGTAGCACAAGATAACTCAATAAGAACCAACCATATCAAAGCAAGGATCGATAAAACACAAGAAAACAGCAAATGCAGACTATGTGGACAGAGAGACGAAACGATGAACCATATAGTAAGTGAATGCAGCAAACTGGCCCAAAAGGAATACAAAAACAGGCATGACCAAGTGGGAAGGGCAGTGCACTGGGAATTATCCAAACGACTGCATTTTGAGCGTACAGACAAATGGTACAAGCATAAACCCGCAACAGCACTCGAAAACGAGAACCACAAAATCCTATGGGACATGGACATACAGATGGACAAACCCATCGAGGCAAGAAGACCAGATGTCATAATAATTAACAAGAAAGAAAAATTCTGTCAAATCGTAGACTTTGCTGTCCCAGCTGACCACAGGGTGAGTATGAAAGTTTAGAAAGACTTGGGGTTCTCCACTTACTTTGACGGTCGTCCAGAAATAATATTTTTCACGGTTGATATTTCTGCGACATCATCTTTTTTCTTCTCTTCTGGTACGACCACAGTTTTCTTTGGACTGAAAAAAACAAAAACAAAAAAAAACAACTTCACTGTTATGTTCGATATGTATGTATAAAAGTCAGCTCTGCGTTTTTCAGTGTGTATGAGTGTAGTTTTTTTTTTATATAAATTAAATGACAAACTTCTTCCGTCTATAGAAACAACTTTATTTTGACAATTGACGCATGTGGCTTGTATAGGAGAGAGAGAGAGAGAGAGAGAGAGAGAGAGAGAGAGAGAGAGACAGACAGACAGACAGACAGACAGAAAGAGACAAAGAGAGAGACAGACAGAGACAGAGAGAGACAGAGAAAGAGAGAGAGAGACAGAGAGAGACAGGAAGAAAGAAACAAAGAGAGAGAGAGAGAAAGAGGCAAAGAGAGAGACAGACAGACAGACAGACAGACAGACAGACAGAGACGTGGGGGGGCGTGATGACGACAACCTGGTGTGTAGCGAGCAGCAATTAACCTTTTCTGCTAACACAAAACCATTTGCTTTTATTATTATTGCATCTACTTTTCCTTTGTTCATCATTTGATGTAAAGGTTCAGAATCTGGATCGGTTTCTCCCGCTTGCTCTTTTTTTTTTCAGGAAACCTGGCATCGTTAAGGATCTTCTTTTCTTTTTTTTTTTTCTTTTTTTTTGTTACTTCAATTCCCAAACTTGTCCATTGCGGCATCGCCAGATGCCATTTTTTAACAGTTAAAAAACGGTGTCTAACTCTGTCCCGTGGGGAGGCATAGTAAATAGGTACAATAAATATAAGTTTAAGTTGAAAAAAAATCAAACTTTAATTGTGACTAGCCAATTTTCATTTCTAATTGCTCTACCATGTTATTAAAAACTAAGCTAACATACTTTGCCATAATTTATTTTATTAATTTTCAACCGACATTGAAGATTGTGTAAGCATAAAACATTAGTAAAAATGAAAAATATTTAAAATAAAAATATTTAAAATAAAAATATTGGTATGTAAATATATATAACATTCCTTGCTAATGAAGTCAAAGATGGCTTTGTGGCTGCGTTTGAATCTCTCAACCAGTGGTAATTACGATTTCCTACAGTGATGATTGTGAAAGCATGAAACACTAGTGTCTGTAGGTATAACAAATAAATATCTATCAATCTATCTCTTTCTTGCTCTCTCTCCCTCTCTCTCTCTCTCTCTCTCTCTCTCTCTCTCTCTATATATATATATATATATATATACAGGGTCACACAAAAAAAACAGAGGACATTCAATTGTTTTTTCTGAGCATTTTACAGTCAACGGAGAAAAAAAAGGCCGAAAACCCTAATGTTTTGATGTGATGTTTTGAATATAATAAACTAGTTATGACCAAAGTTTCATTTCATTCGGACGAAACACTAAGAAACGGGGCCTAATTAGAGTTGGGGTCTAATTCTTTTGGGTCACCCTGTATATATATATATATATATATATATATATATATATATATATATATATATATATATGTATGTATGTATGTATGTATGTATATATATGTATGTATGTATGTATGTATGTATGTATGTATGTATGTATGTATGTATGTATGCAGGGTGACTCAATAAAAACGGGCTCCAACTATAATTATGCCCCATTTCTTAGTGTTTTGTCCGAATGAAATGAAACTTTGGTCATAACTAGTTTATTATATTCAAAACATCACATCAAACCACTAGGGTCTTTGGCCATTTTTTCTCTGTTGACTGTAAAATGCTCAGAAAAACAATTGAATGTCCTCTGTTATTTTTTTTGGGGGGGGGTCACTCTGTATATCTATCTATCTATATATCTATGAAAGTGAACGTGTCTGTGTGTGTGTGTGTGTGTGTCTGTCTGTCTGTCTGTCTGTGTACATTCTCCTTCGCAATAACTCTGTCAATTTTTAGTCTACAGACTCGAAATTTGATATACAGGGTATTGAGATTTGGGAAAATCGATGTGACCCGTTTTCGGTCAGAAATTTGGCTGTTAAGGGGTCAAAGTTCAACGATTTGACTTTTGAGAACTCTATCAAACTCCTCCGACAATTTTCGGTCTAAACACTTGAAATTTTCGATATAGGTTCCTTGGACATGGATCTAACTTAATAACTTGATATGAGCCCAAAACAATCAATTTTAAGTGGTAACAATAGGGGTCAAAGCTAAAAACATTGACTTTTTTTTTTCGTTTTTTGCTCAGCACACACCCGGGCAACGCCAGCATCCATGCTTATATATATATATATATATATATATATATATATATATACTAGCTAGGAGACTGACGTTGCTCGGGATTGAATGATGATCAACGAATATTTCACACTCCTATATTTTTATTGTCATCGAAAATCGTGAAATCACCCGGGAGGAAGTTTCACATGCTTCCATGCAGTAAGTTAGTCTAAAATATATGTTATTCTACATTGCACTCTAGTGGACCTACTGATTCTTTTATAAAATTATTTTATATAAACTTCTTTCCAGTTAAAAAAAAAAAAACATTAAGAAATTTACGTGCGGTGTTTGAACCTACAGACCACATCATGCAAAAAAAAAAAAAAGAAAAACACGTAAATTTTCAAGTTTTATAAAATTCTTTCCAGTTAACGAAAAAAAAAACATTAAGAAATTTACGTGCGAGATTTGAACCTAAACACCACGTCATGCAAAAAATAAAAAAATAAAAATTAAAAAAAAAAATCACACATAAATTTACAGGTCTTATAAAATTCTTTGCAGTTAATGGAAAAAAATTAAGAAATTTACATGCGGTGTTTGAAACTACAGACCACATCATACAAAAAAAAAACAAAAAAAAAACACGCTATCAATATACCCACAGTAGAATTTTCACGACCTGTTGTTCTATTATTGTCACTAAGTAACGACATAGAAAATATGGCTTCACCGATGATAGATAAATTAAAATAACGGTTTCGATCATCGATTATCGGGGGTATTCTGAGACAAAACTTTACTAAGATCACTCCCAGACTTATAGACTAAAGTTCTTTCAATTTTAAAGAAAATCTGTTCAGCCGTTTCGGAGTCTATAAGGAACGAACTCACACGCACACACAGACAAAGTTGCATTTATATGATTGTGGAGGTATATGGCTGTCACCAACTAAAATCGTCCAGAACTTGAGAACCAAAAGCCAAATTGTAATATTTTATTCAAATAATTTTTTATAGAAAAAAAAAAGAACTGTCGAATTATTCATGCTTTTTGCTTAAAAATGACCACTGCATCTCAGCGGTACAAGTCTTATGACCAAATCCAGACGATTACACCCATAATTTAAAATGAGGTGAGTGGTAGTCTGATGAAACAAGATTCTTCAACATCAGTGGTTTTCATAAGACCAGCAACCTTTTTACAAGCAAGTGACTACCCAGAACCCAGGAGCAGCCGAAATTGTGTCTAGAAATTAAAGTGCATCTTATAAACACGTTTGTTTTTGTTTTTGTTTTTGTTTTTTTAATTACATTCATATTTTGGTATTAATGCATCTTTTAACTCAGATTTTTTTTTTTTTTTACATTGGCACGACCGACAGATGACGACGACCGACGGAAATAGCCGATCAATGACGAGAGGAAACTTAAATAATAACAGTGATTCAAAATTGAACAAAAAATAACAAAAAGTTACCTTAGTTGTAATGAATCATTTTTATTATTTTTTGTGGTTTTACTTTGAAGAAATTTAAGCAAAAATAATTTACTGTTTGTTATTTTTTAATACAATTTTTTTCTACAAAAAATGATGTTTTTTTAATTTATTGGGGTTAAAGTTTACTTTTTTTACATGTAATATGTCAATTTACAAATCATTGTACACGCAACATTTTTTTTCCAGAATTTTTCTTTTTTATATATAGTGTTCTTTTTATTTCTATGAAAAAATCATATTCATGAAAAATTTCAATGTTTCCTCCCCCCCCTTTTGTTTTTTAGATTTATTTTTTACCCTTTTTTTTCAAGAAAAGTTATAGAAAAGTATTTTTGTAGTTTTTATATTTTTGTAGTTTTTATATTTATATTTTTTATCGAAGAAAAGTTGAAATAAAGTATTTTTTATCAAAAACAAGTTGAAATTAAATATTTTTATCGAAAACAAGTTGAAATTAAATATTTTTATCAAAAACAAGTTGAAATTAAATATTTTTATCGAAAACAAGTTGAAATTAAATATTTTTATCAAAAACAAGTTGAAATTAAATATTTTTATCAAAAACAAGTTGAAATTAAATATTTTTTATCGAAAACAAGTTGAAATTAAATATTTTTATCAAAAACAAGTTGAAATTAAATATTTTTATCAAAAACAAGTTGAAATTAAATATTTTTATCAAAAACAAGTTGAAATTAAATATTTTTATCGAAAACAAGTTGAAATTAAATATTTTTAGCGAAAATAAGTTGAAATTAAATATTTTTATCAAAAACAAGTTGAAATAAAATATTTTTATCAAAAACAAGTTGAAATTAAATATTTTTATCAAAAACAAGTTGAAATTAAATATTTTTATCGAAAACAAGTTGAAATTAAATATTTTTATCAAAAACAAGTTGAAATTAAATATTTTTATCAAAAACAAGTTGAAATTAAATATTTTTATCATAAAAAGTTTTTAAAAATATATTTTTATCAAAGAAAGTTTGAAATAAAATATTTTTATGAAAGAAAAGTTGAAATAAATTGTTTTTTTTTAAATACAAAATTGCAAATAAATAAGAAAAAAAAATAATAAAACAATAAAAAAGAAAAAAAAACAAACAATGTTAACAAAATAATTCGCGTTTTTTTGTTTTTTTTGCCGGTGGTTCTCAACATCTGTCAGTCATGTCCACAAACACCACTTGTCTTTTTCCATCGGTTCATCAGCAGACGATTGCGCCCGTGCCAACGTCACAAAAATCCAGGTCAAAAGATGCATAAGTATCAAAATTTTCGAAGAGGCTGATTTTTTTTTTCTTACCTGATTTGAACGGTTTTTTCTTTGTCCTTTTTATTTTTCTTGGAGCATTTTCTAGACAGGCACCGATAAAGGAACAAGACGCCAATGATTTGTAATAAAGTCAGTAGCAGAACGCTTGCGGCGAACCAAGAAAGATTTTCCGGCTGATCAAAATATCCCGCTCGGGCAATTCCTTGTGGTGTTACAGAAATCGATGTTTCACTGAAAGATCGATTACGAAGTAGTTCTTGTAAGATGACCTTCACCATAACAATCGATGATTGAACGGGCGAACCCTGATCAGTCGCAACCATTAGAAAACGAATATCTCCTTTAAAATCATATTTAAATGGTCTTTCTAAATATATGTCGCCGGCCTCACTCGCACCAAAATACTGCAGTTCTTTAAAATCATCGATTTGGAAAACAATCTTCGCATTTAGATTGCTGTCGATGTCCGTTGCCTGGACAGTCATATAACGGAAACCGACGGGATCGTTAATGCGAGCAAATATCGTGTAACTTGATTGGTTAAAAACTGGGGCATTATCATTGACGTCGTCTATTTGGATTTCAACGTAGGTCGTGGCTATTAGTCCACCCGTGTCGTTCGCCTTCACCTCGAGAACTACCCTAGAGGGCATCTTCATCTGATCTACATCATAGTTGACGGCATAACGAAGATGTCCGTTGCTGGGATCCATGACAAACCTGTGATAATGTTTACTCCCAGTCAAATAATATGTGAAAACTTCTTCCTTGTCTGGATCAGTCACTTGGAAAAATGGATCCGGTAAAACTGTCCCTGCCTCATAAAAAATTATACATTACACATCATAAGTTAACAAAAATTATACATTACAGATCAAAAATTATAAAAAATGATATATTACACATCAAAAATCATAAAAGGTTATATTAAAGATTAAAAATCATAAGAAATTATACATTATACATCAAAAGTTAACAAAAATGATACATTACAGATCCAAAATTATAAAAAATGATATATTACACATCAAAAGTCATAAAAAGTTATATTAAAGATTAGAAATTATAAGAAATTAAACATTATAGATGAAAAGCCATAAAAAATATATGAAAGATTAAAGTTATAAAAATTATACATTATAGTTATGTACATATATAATTTATTTTAGGTAAAGAATAACAAGTTATCCAAAATGGCGGCCATTCGAGCGATTTTGGATAACTTTGCTTAACGTTACATATCTAAAGTGTGTATTTCTCAATAGATTTTATCTCATATATTACACATCAAAAGTAAATGAAAATTTTATACTACATAGCAAGTCATAAAAATGATATATTACAGATCAAAAGTAATTAAAAATGACATATTACAAATTAAAGGTCATAAAAATGATACATTGCAGATCAAAGGTCATAAATATGAACATTACAAATGAACGCTGAATGTATTCTTACCATAAAAATCACAAATTATTAGTCACAAAAAAAGAAGAAAAATACTATTAGCAATCCACAATATTTAGAAGGTGATGTCATTTCCGGAATATTTAGATGAATGACTAAGCAGTTTTTCGAAATTAATACAGAAATACATTGTTTTATTTTAAAATCATTACATAATAACATTAAAAATCCAGGAAAAAACGAACCCCCCCCTCCCCTCAACAAAAACTGGCCCAGTTAACCTTCACAGAATTAATATGTTTTTCTAAATTTTAAATATTATACATCCAGTTCCAAGACATTTCAGACAATACCAACTTGATGGTGTTTTTTTTTTTTTTTCTTTTTACTTTTATCTGACAAACAAACAAACAAACAAACAAACAAACAAAAAAGCAGATGTTTCTCCTTTATATATTAGAAGAAAAAGGAGACGAGTAAAGTAACTAAATCACGTCTTAAGTTTATTGCGTTGAAATTGTTGTTGTTGTTGTTGTTGTTGTTGTTTTCGTTAAATATTGAACTTTTTTTGTTAAGATTAATAAAAAAAAATATAAAATTTACCTTTAAAACCGAATACGAACATGAAGAAAAGAAATATTTCAATTCATCATTTCATATTTGCAGTTCCAAATTTTTTAGATGAGGAATGGTTATTCGTAGTATTTGGAACGTTCGGGCTATTGTTCTCATCTTGAGTGTAAGTTGCCCAACGTTTCAGCCGATGTAACCTCTGACCTTCTTCCTATCTTTAAGTCGCCATGTTTAATATTGAGTAAAGGTTATGTCTATACTTTTACTACCCTTTTTTAATATCAAACATGGCGACGTATACACCTGAAAAAGACCGGAAGTTACATCAACCGAAGCATTGTGCAAATAACAGTCGAGATAAGGATATTAGTTCGTTTAATCCAATAATACGAACAGTCATTCCTCATCTCAAAAATTAAAAACTGTAATAATTTATTCATTTTTTTTTTGTACTAACTAGTTGATGTACCTAGCATTGTCTGGGCGGCCAGTTTGTAGAAATATATAGCATAGAAATTAAATTTAGTTATGTTAATACTAATTCTGTACATAGACGAAGAAAAGAGAGTTCTTCGCAGTGTTGGTAGAAAGACGCGTTCTTGCAGAAAGGGTTTTTTTTTTTAGGAAGAGCCATGAGATGAAGTCCAGTCGAGCACTTACTATACAAATACTGATAGAATAGGGAAAGTGAGAAAAGGGGACTGCAGGGGAAGATAAGATATCATCTCCCACTAGATTGTGAAGTCAATTTTGTACTTTACCAAAGTAAGAAAGAGTGCCCTGAGCTGCACTTCCTCAGATGCGGCAGCAGTAACCCATATTGGGACGAACCAGACTCTTATGCAGGTAGAGGACTGCATCAGGAGTAAGGTACTTGCTTGAGTATTTATTATTACTAGCGGGAAATATTTGATATAGTGGGAAGATCATGACACTCCTTGAGAATGAATTACTCAGTCTATAAAGATACTAGCAATGAAATGAAAGAGAGTAAGCTAATCTTGATACTCCGGCATTCACAAGATATTCAAGTGCCAATCTCTTATTTCTTATATTGTAGCTTTGTACAATAAACTTGTTATAACTTACTGTGTGTGTGTTGAGTCTCATTAATTTATACTGATTATAGTCCCCCAGGTATATTACTAAAATTAATCAACAAATATGTTTTGATAAAGCTAATATTGTCCTGGGTAGCACAAAAACTTGTTTTTTGGGGTTTTTTTTGGTGGGGTGAGGGGACAGAAAAACCAATAACACGCAATAAATATGAGTGTATTAACATGTCTACGAACTTATGCACATCCAAATTGTTAAAGGTTTCTTTCTCATACCATTAAAACAATAATCTTATATTATTATAATGATATTTGAAAACGAGTCTACACCAAAGGGAGGTTACCCTCATATTCTTGTACAGATTGGTCTTTTTAAGGCTAAATTTCAAGGACTTAGCCTTTTTTTAAAACAGTTTGGCCTTCAAAAACTGTATTTTGGCCTTTTTCAAAGCGTAACGTATGGACTAAGGAAGGAACATGCTGAATATTATATAGATCGTTAAAGAACTGAACTAGGTTCAAAATATTTTTATATGGTTACTGAACAATAAATTTATAAAAACTTACAGGTCCTTCGTAAGTGGAAATGTAGTATCTGGGCATCGAAAAGCTTGGGGCTTCATTAACATCTTCTACGAAAATCGTCAACGCCTCTGGGCTAGTGTGGTTGTGCCCATCGTATACAGTAATGGTGATGGTGTATTTATTTTCAGTCTCATAATCTAGTATGTGTTCATCTCGCAGTGTAACTGCACCATCTGTTAAAGAGTAAAACAAGGTTTACAACTCGTTCATTCTTTTCCTTTTCCTTCTCTTCTTCTAGATCATAAAATACAGACAGTCTATTGCCTTTACTCATCATACAAAATCAATATTTCATTCTGAATAGTTCGTTTTTCTTAACCTTAATATCGTTTAAAAAAAATCAACAACAAAATCTACGTAGATATATAAACGATAAAAACTAAACAGTAAATTGTCTATGGCATCATAGCGTAATGGGTTAGGGTGCTGAACTGAAATACATAAGGTCCGGGTTTCGAATCCTAACAACAGTCAAGCTATGCTGAAGAGGAGTAGGACTCCAAAACACGCGTGTCCGTAGATTACTGTTTTTAAAAATAATAATTATATATATATATAGAAATATATATATATATATATATATATATATATATATATACTAGCAGGGGGACTCGGCGTTGTCTGGGATTGAATGATGATCAACGAATATTTTGCACTCCTATCATTTTATTGTCATTGAAATCCGTGAAATCGCCCGTAAGGAAGCTTCACGCGCCTCTATGCAGTAACTTAGTCCAAAACATATGTTATTCTACATTGCACTCTAGATAACCTGCTGTTTCTTTTATAAAATTATTTTATATAAACTTCTTTCCAGTTAACAGAAAAAAAAAACATTAAGGAACTTACGTGCAGGATTTGAACCTAAAGACCACGTCATGCAAAAAAAAAAAGAAAAAAAAACACTATCAACTTACCCACAGTAGAATTTCACGGCCCGTTGTTCTATCATTGTTGCTAAGTGACGACATGAAAAAATGGCTTTACCAACGATAGATAAATTAAAATAACGGTTTCGACTATCGATTATCGGTAATTATCGGGGGTATTCTGAGACAAAACTTAACTAAGATCACTTCTAGAATTATACACAAAAGTTCTGTAAATTTTTTAAAGAATCTGTTCGGCCGTTTCGGAGTCTATAAGGAACAAACTCACGATCACGCAGAGACAAAGTTGCATTTATATAATTGTAGAGATATATAAAGAGCCTACTGTTGATTTCATACGCCGAGCCCTTCTGCTTGTGCAGTGGTAAACTTTCTCAAATACACTTGTGATGTTAAGCTGAATAAGGGCGTTAACTTTAATCAAAATAAGACTGTCCCTTCTTTAATAAGATTTTTTCGATTATCGATTTTCGATACTTACACGAGGCATTCCGATGCAAAACCTATCTAAGGACACTCTCACACACATGAAGAACATTTGTGGGAAATTTAAAAAAAAAACTCGGCTCAGCAATTTCAGAGTCCATAGCGAATAAATTCTCTCTCTCTCTCTCTCTCTCTCTCTCTCTCTCTCTTTCGCACACACACACACACACACACACACACACAGACAAAGAGTGTTTTATACATGAGTACAGCTTGTTTAAATGGTTGTCACTTACTTTGTGAATCAATTAAAAACTTTTCAATGCCGCTCGCTGGTGTGACAGTTGCAACAAAAAACACTGGATCATTCGGATCAGGATCTTCCACCAATATCACGTAGATGAGCTGCGAACTGAGATTTTCAGGCAGTCGAATTGTCGCGGGAAGGTTCCTTAGTATAGGCAGTCTGTTCAGATGATTCACTAGGATGCGGACTTCGGCACGATCGGTTAAGCCACTTCGATCCCTGGCAATTAGCCAAAGGGTAACATCATGGGGCATCATGGTGCAGTCGTAATGAACAGCGAAACGCAGATAACCGGCAGATCGGTTGATCGTGAACATTGTTGCGTTTCCATCGACTGGATCTAAGTTGTATGTTATGCGATCACCTTTGTCGGGATCCGTTGAAGAAACCACTTTGCTCTCTTCTAGGACTGTGCCAGGCTGAAAATATCAATACAGCAATACTTAATCGTTACTTCCATGACAAGTGCTCGTCTGAGCTCAAATCTCTGGTCCCCCTCGCCAATCTTTCTCGAGGAGCACCCGTCTAGCTGAAACCACTGTCAATAATTTCCCCCACTCTATATCTGTGCCTAAATCAAAACGTAGATTCAATAAACAAAGCTTCTTTCTTAGAAGTGCACGCCTATGGAACTTTGTTCCGTCTGTCTGTTTCCCACCTGACTACAACCTGGATGTCTTCAAGTCCAACATAAACAAATTCCTGATGAACCGTCCCCTTAAGTAAGACACTTTATCAAATCTAAACACTAAGTACTGTACACGCAATAACCCTTATCCCCGAATGGCTTCCGGGCCTTGATAAGTGGTGATCACCTTAAAAAAAAGACTATATATATATATATACATATAGTCTTTGAAGTTTTTAACCTTTAAACCTATACAAAAAATATTTTTATCATTCGTTAGAAAACCATCTAGTCAGTAAGTCATTTAATCACCTGCAATTACTGCATCAACTCGCTCTCGAATTTACTATAGTACTAATAATTTATTTTTCAAGGGATCATCAGTTGTTTACCATGAAACACTGTTTCGGGGATTTAAAAACAATAAAAAATATATATATATAGTTTAAAGAAGCATTGAATAAAAAAATGTAAAAATAAAAATAGAGAATGCAGTTTAAATTCCCGAAAAAAAAAAAAAACTAGATTTAAAGATTTAAACTATCGTGAGTTAAACGATCAATAATTGTGAATTAAAAATCAGTTTCAAAAGAAAAACAAACAAATAAAATCAACTCGATTGTACGATCGTTTCGGAAACGATGTTCATTTTATTGAAATTGACTATAACTATTGTTCTTTGCCTTCGAGCCGGGATCAAAGTGTAATATCTGTTCTGCAAATGCTGCACTTCAGATAATTTGTACCAGTCAATGGAGGGGAAACCCTCTATGCTGGGACAATTATTATTTTTGGTAACCAGAGTGCCCCCTTTTTGCCTACTTTTAGGGGAGCTGGTTTTTTACCCCACATTAAAAACGGCCTTGTGCCTAATTTGCTTTGGTGGGGAAGCAAATAAATACAATAACTATTGACAATAATTGACAAAGGTTTTGTCTTCGAAACATAATCTCCTCATGAGCAAAAATACGGGGGAGTTTAAGACACCAAAATAAAACTAGCATTTTTGTCGTAAGTAAGGCAGATATTCTCTTCGTCAAATCTTGTTACGCAAAATTTTTCTTCTTGTGTGGCCGTTCTTGTTGTTCAATTTGGTTTATGAATATATGGTTTTCTCCACCCAAACACCATATATATATGTGTGTGTATGTGTGTGTGTGTGTGTGTGTTTGTATCTGTGTGTGTGTGTGTGTGTGCTATTTATTTGTTTCTGTTACTTTTGAATGAATTCAATTATTTATGCGAAAGTGCATTTTTACCTAAATGCGAGTTGGGAATAACTTTTCACTTTTACCAATTTGGTACCACCCAAACGGGGAGTGACATGTTTAAAATGTCATCCACTGGCACGTGTTTCGTCGTCTACAACTCATCAGAGTGGCTGAATCTAGCGAGATTCGAAATTGGTATCCCATGGTTTGAAGCCTAAACCTCTACGCCCTAGGCTATCTCGTGCGACTGCTGGAGGTATCGCGTTTTATGTAGATATTATTTCTTTGTTTTTGTTTTCGATACTTTTGAATGAATTCAATTATTTATACGAAAGTGCATTTTTACGTAACGACGACGAAACACGTGTCAGTGGATAATTATGTTTTAAACAATATATATATATATATATATATATATATATATATATATATATATATATATATATATATATATATATATATATATATTGTATAAGAATTGTATAAGTCAACTGAATTATAGGAATAAATTATAAGATGATCAATATCATGAATTTTGGAATATAACCTTTTCTCATTTATTCTCTCTCTCTCTCTCTATATATATATATATATATATATATATATATATATATATATATATATACTGAGAGAGAGAGAACGAAAGAAAGATAGAGAGAGGAAGAGAGATAAAAAATTTAATTAGGAAAGCAGTGACAGTGCAATGTTGTAGAAAACAGTATTGGATAAACAATTAATAATTTATTAAATTTTAGAATTCAATTTCTTATCTCTATCTCCCCTATCTCTCTCTCTCTCTCTCTCTCTCTCTCTCTCTCTTTCTCCCTATCTCTCTCTCTCTATATATATATATATATATATATATATATATATATTTCTGTAGAAATATATTTTCTTATTATATATACATCCTTATATAAGAAGCTCAATGTAATTACAGAGCAATATAGAGAACTAGCAAGGGTGCCCGGCGTTGCCCGGGTGTTTGGAGGTGTATGCTGAGCAAAAACAAAAAAAATTTGTTTTTAAAAATAAACGGTCAATTTTTTAAAACTTTGACCCCTATTATGAGCCCTTAATATTTATTGTTTTGGGCTCAAATTAAGTTATTAAGTTAAATCCATGTCCAAGGAATTTATATCTAAAATTTCAAGTGTTTAGACCCAAAATTGTCGGAGGAGTTTGGTAGAGTTTTCAAAGGACAAATCGTTGAACTTTAACCCCTTAAGAGTCACATTTCTCGCCGAAAATCGAGTCTGTAGACTAAAAATTGACAGAGTTATTGTGTAAGGAAATGTACACACACACACACACACACACACACACACACACACACTTTCACTTTTATAGATATACTAGCATCGGTGCCCGGCGTTGCCCGTGTGTTTGGAGGTGTATGCTGAGCAAAAAAGGAAAAAAACGGTCAATTTTTTTAACTTCAAATCGTTGAACTTTGACCCCTTAACAGTCAAAT
Organism: Euprymna scolopes; assembly: GCF_053919585.1. NCBI lineage: Eukaryota > Metazoa > Mollusca > Cephalopoda > Sepiida > Sepiolidae > Euprymna > Euprymna scolopes. The sequence continues at coordinate 136,449,967 of NC_136488.1, forward strand.
TTCTCGCCGAAAACCGATCCCATAGATTTCCCCAAATCTCAGTACCCTGTATATCAAATTTCGAGTCTGTAGACTAAAAATTGGCAGAGTTATTGCGTAGGGAAATGTACCCATACACACACACACAGACACGTTCACTTTTATATATCGATGGATAAATGAAAAAAGGTTATATTCCAAAATTCATGATGTTGACCGTCTTATAATTTATTCCTTTAATTCACATTTCAATTTCTTTTGGCGGATTGATTGTTGCTATTTCTTCTGATGAGTTAAGGGCAAATAGATTCACTGATTGATATAATAATTAAGTGATTGATTTTGCGCTACGAAACAGATACTGTCAAGAATTGTATAAGTCAACTGAATTAAAAGAATAAATTATAAGATGGTCAACATCATGAATTTTGGAATATAACTTTTTGCCATTTATTCTCTCTCTCTCTCTCTCTCTCTCTCTCTCTCTTCTTCTGTATCTCTCTCTCTCTCTCTCTCTCTCTCTATCTATCTTTTCTGCATGTCATAAACTCTTTCCACTAACTTTTCTTCATATATGATTAGCTTTATATGATGCAGCTTCAATTTATGTTAGTATCAGCAAAATCATAGCTTCGTTATCATTTTGCGATAATAATCTTTCCTGTGATGAAAAGAACTCATTCTTTCAAACTCCGCGGGTTAAAGAATTTTTTCTATTTCTTTTTGAGGATCCTGTCGAATAATAAATTCTTGTGAATTATAATTTACAATTTCTAATTGTGTTCTTTCACACACACACACACACACACACACACACACACACACACACACACACACACACACACACACACACAAATAGATAGATAGATAGATAGATAGATAGATAGATAGATAGATAGATATAAATACGTTTGCAAAAAAAGTATATACTTATCATGTTTATATTCAATAAAGTATTTCTAAATTAATTTGCATATGTGCTCAAACACTGCTCCTGCTGCTAATGCAATCGATTGCCATCCATTCTTCACTGCTGCTGCTATTTTCCCACGCGCTCATATGCGCTCTGTTACAGTAGGTAGATAAAATGAAAACTTATTTTCTTTAATTAATCATAGAATGTATTGTCGCCACATCTGGGTTAGTGCACCAATGTCTTGGATAGGGTTCAAACAAAGAGTCTCATACTGTCTACCAAGCTTCATCCCCTACCCCATTATTTCTAAATTGCCACAATTAATTAAGCTCAATAAAAATCGATATACACTTTCAGAGCATATATATCGATAGTAAATATTCCAAAGCCGAAAAAATAAAAAATAAAACACGAAAAAACTGTGTATTTTTTCTAAGGAACTTACATATGTCTCTGAAGATTTGTGTGGCGAATTTCTATCATTCAATGAAACAAGTGTAAGACGCAACATAGCGTCCATAAAATAATATGAAATAAATATGTCTGTAGTTTGGAAAGTTTACTATACATATATACATACATACATACATGCATACATACATGCATACATACATACATGCATACATACATGCATACATACATACATACATACATACATGCATACATACATGCATACATACATGCATGCATACATATATACATGCATACATACACACATGCATACATACATACATGCATACATACATGCATAAATACATATATGCGTACATACATACATGCATACATGCATACATGCATGCATGCATGCATACATACATGCATGCACACATACATACATACATGCATACATGCATGCATACATACATGCATACATACATACATGATGATTGCAACGTCTTGTCAGACGAGTGCCACTCCCTCAGACATTTAAAACCATGAGCCCAAATGTCTGAGGGAGTATCTATACAAATATGATGTTACAGAGTCTTAGGTTTGTACGACAGCTAAGTCTCTCTCTCGATTCAAAATGTTGAGATCCAGCAACAAGCAAGAGCAAGATAGCCAGCAACAAATTAAACTGCAGGCCAGCTTAATGCGGGTACTGGTCTTCCGCTTCATGGTTTTTTAAATCAGAGATTTGCTTCTCCCAGAAAGGTTGCCTTCACCACGGCTTACGGGAGCCCTCTCCACCCCAATACACATATACACACACACAAATATACACGGTGCTAGTTGGCTGTTGACCCAGAAAAAGAGTTCATTCGCCCTTTGGAAGGTCTTGTTTTTAATCCTTCAGCGAGACTAGCCGCCCTCCTCACCAAAGACACCATAAATAAACCTAGCATTAAAAGTAAGGCAGATGAATCTGAAAAAATTGAAATAAAAGGTCTGGATTTAAAATTTATAAGAAAATTAATATGGGTTAGAGATTGAAATAAGTAGAGAAAAATATATATTTTTGAATTTACATAATAAATTTGCTTTAAAAATATATAGAGATATTTACCTTTTAATTTTTCGTTTTTTGAAATCAGAAACTGTGGTTAAAATAGTCATTTAGATGTTTGCTATAGCTTTTTATCTTATTGAATGATGAATTTTAAAAGGGGGGGACGCTCGTGCAATAAATTGTTTTCGTTAGCGTATTTTTGATTTAAAGACGCTACGGTTTATATATAGAGAATATTACTATTACATATTTTAAGGGGAGATAATTGTCATGTTTTCTTTACTTTATTTATTTGAAGGGTGTAAGGGAGATAATTAGTCTAACTTAATTTATTAAAAAAAATAAAAAAAAATAATTGTAATCTATTTTTACTAATAAGTAATTTTTAATGATTTAAGGTGGTTAATATTTATTAAATTTAAACCAACGTTTATGACTACATGTCATAAGCTCCTGTCTTGAATTTAATAGTTTGGTTGTATTTTTTATATCTTCATATTTTAAAATTTTTAGGGTCTCTTTTGTACATAGTGCACAAAATTTATCTCCTGGTTTATATGATTTACAAGTCTCAATTATTTGCCATTTTAAGTTGAAAGAAATATTGCTGTTTTTTAGTTGCCAAATATAGTTGGATAGAGTAGTTTGGTTTGACGGAGAGTTATTTTTAAAAGAATGTTTGTGCGTTGAAATTCTATGTTTTATTAGGCCAGATGTGGAACCAAAATATATTACCTCTTGCTTGTTGTGATTATTTTCCGTTAGGTCTGTTGTTGGATTATTATATGGTGGGTTGATTAGTAATTGATCGGTAGATTGGTTTAAGTTGGTGTTATTATTTAATCTGGTAGTTGAGTTATGGCTGTTAATAGGTTCATGTAGATTTGGAGTTTTTGATACTGTGCAGCTATAGATAACATTTTTAATTTTACATGAGCCTTGTAGGGGACATATGTATTTTGTATAGTTGTATTTTGTAGTTTATTAATTTTCTTATTATTAGAGCTAATTATTTTCTGATGAAGGTTAGGCATAGTAGAGTAAGAGACTTTAATTGTGTTCTTATTGAAAATTTTATTATATCTATGGGGGGCTTTAAAGTTCTTATCTAATATTTTAAAAAATTCTCTGGCTATGTTTGTTTCTAGGTTTTTGGAATATGGGGGGTTGAACCATAGGATCTCCTTGTGTCTATTCTTACGTTTACGGGTTTTGGTTTGCTGTTTATTTGTATTATTATCTAATATTTGTGGTTTGGTTTTATCTTTTTTTGTCTCTTGGTTATTTTTCTTAACTCGTATATGGGAAGACATTGCCATATTATATGTTATTACGCTCTTAATAGGTTTATTTTCAATGCAGTTTATGTTTCTATCATTTTCATTTATGAATTTAATTTGTGAATTATATCCAGAGTTTTTAAGGGCTTCATTATAATATTTTTCATTTTTGGTGAATATGGATTTAGTAGAAGACAGTTTAGAAATTCTTAAAGCGATATTGGGAACTATTGATTTTAATATTGATTTAGGGTGGTTTGATTGATTGTGGACATATAGTAGTGATTGGTTAGGTTTATGATAGGGTTCAAAGGTAGAATTCTCAAGATTTAAGGTTATGTCTAAGAAATTAACAATTTTTTTTATTAGGGTCGATTTTTATACTAAGTCCATAATTTTTAAATAATTTATGTAGAGCTTTAATTGCTTTTTCATAATTTTTATTAGTAGAATTAGTTACGAAAAGTGCATCATCTCTATATAGTCCTCCTTCAAGTTTGAATTGTTTATGGAGTATACAATGTATTTTATTTAAAAGGAAAAGGCCAACTAGATCAGTGACCTGAGTCGAATCTGTCGATCCCATTAAAATGTTGAAGTGGTTAGGGGTATTTTTCCTGGTCCAATATTTATTATCAAATGTTATTAAAGACTCTCTAGCTATAAGTATTAGTTTAATTTCGTCTTGAGTTATATTAGTTAATTTTCGTGCCATTAATAGAGATTTATTAAGTAGGATAGGTGATATAGATTGGTAATATGATTCAATGTCAAAAGAAAGAAATTTAATGTTATTTTTATTTTGAATGTTAGAAAACCAGTCGATTACTTGGTTGGAAGATTGCCATAGTGGGTATTTTATTATGGATTTAATTTTGGGGATAATTCTATCTAATATGTTTTTACTAACCAGTCCTATATCTGATTTCGAGGGGCAAATGAGTCTAATAGTAATTAAATTCAATAAAAACCCTTCAAAATTTGCTGATGAGGAGACCTTGCTTATCAGAAAACTATATATAATTATTGTACATAACTTAATGTATACCACAATAAAAAGCATTGTTTTCCGAAACGATCGTACAGATAATTGATTTTGTTGTTGTTCCTTCTTATGAAACGGATTTTTAATTTAATTATAATTTGATTTTTAAATTTTAAATTATCAATTACATTACTTAATATATATATATATATATATATATATATATATATATATATATATATATATATATATATAGGTAGTTATTTTTGTGTATATCCGTTAGAAGCATTGAGTGAAATTTGAAGAGTAAAACATGTATAAATACATTTGAAGCCAAAACTGCAACGCAAAATTTTTCATAAAATGTAGTATGGAAGAGGTTGTAAAACATATGACTGTGCGAAAAGATTTCTGAAAATAATGATATGCGTTATTGTTGGAAGAACCACGAATAAATGTGTTTCATTTGCACTAAAAAAAATTTTTTATTTCTTTTCTTTGTTTGTTTGTTCATGTGACGGTACCAGTGTGTGGGTCTAAGTGGTGAAACTGTAACGACACAGTTAAAGTGCAACGGCCACGTTACACTAGGACCTATACTTAGGTTTTTTAAGGCATACAATCAAGGAGTTTGCCTTGGGAATCATTACCAGGGTATCACTAGACCTCTGCACTCCACTGGGTGGGAAATGTGTATCAATCTTCAAGAGAGATGGCGCTAAAGATGTAGCAGAGAGTGGGCGCACATATGCAAATGCCAAAGTATGTCACGGTAGGAAAAAGGAAAAAGACTATAAAAAGAACTTGGGCACATACAGCCGAAGATGTTTGAGAGGATAGAGGTCAGAGAGAAGGAGCACGATCACATTTGAGACGTGGGTGACGTCACAGCCGTTACGAGAAGTCACGCGTGGCAGAAGAATGAGGAATAAAGGTATTTTCTTAAAGAAACAAAAAACTGGAGTTGAAGTTCTTTCCTATACTTTGCCTGCTTTGTGACTGAGTGTACAACGTTTTGGGTCACGAGTGTCTACATGTCAACGTGTGTGTGACGTTATAAAGAGATGTGAACACGTGTGACCAAGTAAGATGGCCAGATGAGGCCAAGTGGGCGAGAAAAGAATTTTAAAAACACATTCACACTTACCGGCCCTTCATTTGTGCTTACGTAATAGATTTTCTCTGTGAAGACAGGCGGTTCGTTGACGTCAATGACTTCGAGAGTTAAGTTGACAGGATTAGTCATGGCAAGGCCATCTCCGACAATGACGGTGAGGATATATTCTTTCCATGGAATGGTTTCATAATCAAGATCCTGACCAGGGAATAGAAACAGTGCGCCATCTGAGTTAGAAGAGAAAGAAATAAAAAATTAAAGGAAGAGTGAGAAAGGGTGAAAAGCTTAAGAGAAAAAAAAAAATTTTTTTAGACATGGTTCTTGACTTTTTTTTTATTTTTCTTCCTTTGAAGATTGTAACGCTGGGTATGGGGCAGCCAAACGCTGGGTATGGGGCAGCCAAACCAGCTGCCAACATTGCCCTGCTTTTTATTGAAACCAACCGAGAGCTCTTTTTAGTATCTTCGTTGTTCCCTTAAGCGCAATTGTCTGGATTTCTTTTGCGCTTGGTTCACCAGGAATATTAGTTAGGTAGGACTTCAGGTTCTTTTTTTATAAGAAAGTCAATTGAATTTCCATTTTGAAGTTATATATTTGGATTTTACGGTCACTGGATTATTTATCTTCCACCAGACTATCCATTCATGTGTAATCACCTTTTTCTTCACCATATTCCCTCTGCTTCACTTTTTTTGTTATCAAGTAAGATCTTTGACTTACTTGTTGTTTCATCAAATACTTTTGCATGCAAAATCCGATCCTGCATTTTGCTAATTCCTACCCTCTGATGAGAAGGAGAGTATTTCTTCGAAACTCCACGGATTAAGAACTATCCACTTATCAAGTGTTTCCTTTTCAGATTAAATATGTTTTTAACTCTTTTTCAAAGTGTTTTTTAACATATTTTATTAACTGTTTTCTCGTATGTATATATATATATATATATATATATATATATATATATATATATATACAATGATAATTATTAAATACCTACAGACACTAGTGTTTCATCCTTTTGGGAATCATCAGTGCAGGGTGTCACGATTCGAACCCGGCAACAGAAGCCATCTCTGACTCCATTAGAAAGGACGTAATCTACTCGGCCACCGTTAACCGCGAGAAATACTGTTGAAATTTAAACGTTTATTTTTAAATGTTTTTTAGCGTCTGTCAGAGCGGTGTCATCATTATATAATGATTTGCTCATAAGAGCTAAATTGACCGACTTCATTTCAACTAAAAGTTCTCAACGGTAAGAAACGAGTTTCTTAAAGGGGCTGACATAATTATTTACTGTAATAATTATTAAATACCTACAGACACTAGCGTTTCATCTTTTCAGAAATCATCAATATCGGTTGATAGATTCGAACCCGGCAACAGAATCCATCTCTGACTCCATTAGCAAGGAGGTAATCCAGTCGGCCACCATTGACCGCGAGAATATATATATATAGACTTTGAATTATTATCGCTGGACCCACAAACTAATTTATACAAGCACTTGCCCGATTCGGATATCTACACAGCTATGCGGATTACCCAATATATAACTTGGACCTATTACCAAACGGATGTAAAGAACGCATAACATGGATTTTACCAAGCAAGCTGGATCTAAAAAGACTTTCATATCCTTTTTCTGCAAATCCTCCTGCTACAGGACTTCTGATAAATTTATTATTTTGACTTTGACTTTCCATGTCTCACTGACTTTAGCAAATAGGGTGCATACCTTTATAAGTATTTGCTAATATTTTCTCTCCTCTGATGAGATGGTAGACATCGAAACCCTATAGGTTAAGGAGATTAATTTTCTAAAGTATTCTTTGTCTTGCTTAGAATAATAAAAATTCCATGATATGAACCTCAACCACTTCATTTCATTTCAATGAGAGTTTTTTGAAATTCATTGAATCACAATGTAATTTAATATATATATATATATATATATAAAATATATTTTTAGTCATCGACATACAGACCTGTTTCGTTGTATCACAACTCATCAGTGCCGCTAGACTAACACCTCTCCCAAGCCGAGGATTGAACCTAGAACCGTCGTGATGACAGTCGGCAGTCCTACCCCTTGACTATGGAATCGGTGGCCGAAATTAACCTGTCCGAACGATTATTTAAATAAACATTCGTCCGCTACTCGTAGAGGGCTCAAACGTTTGTTTGTAAACAAATCGCGAGCTTCGCATTATTTCAGCTAAATTAAGTAGCGAGTAAGATAATTTACGAGAGTGCTCTACCAAAGAGGGGAGCTTTATAAAATATATTTTAGTCATCGACATACAGACCTGTTTCGTTGTATCACAACTCATCAGTGCCGCTAGACTAACACCTCTCCCAAGCCGAGGATCGAACCTAGAACCGTCGTGATGACAGTCGGCAGTCCTACCCCTTGACTATGGAATCGGTGGCCGAAATTAACCTGTCCGAACGATTATTTAAATAAACATTCGTCCGCTACTCGTAGAGGGCTCAAACGTTTGTTTGTAAACAAATCGCGAGCTTCGCATTATTTCAGCTAAATTAAGTAGCGAGTAAGATAATTTACGAGAGTGCTCTACCAAAGAGGGGAGCTTTATAAAATATATTTTAGTCATCGACATACAGATCTGTTTCGTTGTATCACAACTCATCAGTGCCGCTAGACTAACACCTCTCCCAAGCCGAGGATCGAACCTAGAACCGTCGTGATGACAGTCGGCAGTCCTACCCCTTGACTATGGAATCGGTGGCCGAAATTAACCTGTCCGAACGATTATTTAAATAAACATTCGTCCGCTACTCGTAGAGGGCTCAAACGTTTGTTTGTAAACAAATCGCGAGCTTCGCATTATTTCAGCTAAATTAAGTAGCGAGTAAGATAATTTACGAGAGTGCTCTACCAAAGAGGGGAGCTTTATAAAATATATTTTAGTCATCGACATACAGACCTGTTTCGTTGTATCACAACTCATCAGTGCCGCTAGACTAACACCTCTCCCAAGCCGAGGATCGAACCTAGAACCGTCGTGATGACAGTCGGCAGTCCTACCCCTTGACTATGGAATCGGTGGCCGAAATATATATAGTCATCCACATACAGTACTGTTTCGCTGTTTCACAGCTCATCAGTGCGGCTAGACAGGCAACTACCTCAAGCCAGGATTGAAACCCGACCGTTTGTACGGCAGTCAAGGCTCCTAACCATTACGCTATTGGCGGCTGCTTGAACGAGTAGTGAGTTTAACGATGTTTTTGATATATATATTAGGCGATAGTGACAAATGAACAAATTCAGATATCTGCAGTGAAGCATTATCTAAATCTTATGAAGGAGTTATTTCCCTTACACAATGTGTCGCCCTCTATGAAAGTAACAAGTAAATTACAAAATATAATACATAATACACGGACTCGTGCTTCAATGCAATAGAGCTTATTGCTAAGTTACTAATAACGAAGATGAGAATAGTAGTCTGAATAATCCAAATAATCCAAATTATTAATCCTAATCTCAAAATTTCCAAAACATAATAAAAGTTGTGTTCGATCTTGGTATAGGGACTTGTTTTCAATTGTATCACGATAAAGACAGACAAATAGACAGACAGACAGACAAACAGAAATGTAGTATAGATAGCAATTACTGGTTTGATTGATTCCAAATCTTGATGCGCCATCTGTTGGAGAAAAGTACAGTTGATAGGTAAGTGTGTCCCACGGGTCTTCGTCACGTGCATGGATTGTGATTATTTCGTGTTCTGGCGGATAGTTTTCTGCGACAGGAACAACTTGTGGCAAGTTCAGCAAACGCGGGCGTTTGTTTATCGGCCTTATTGTTATGTTCACCAATGCCGTATCTTGCAAATTGCTTTCATCTTTCACGGCAATCACCAAAAAAACGTTCGCAGGAAGAAGTCTGAAAAAAATAAAACGTAGAATTCATTTGAAGAACGGTTGCTTCTACAAGGTGGCCCACTTAAAAGTAACCTGATCTCTAATTTTTCTAATCAATTTCAGATTAAGCGGCCTACTAAAAAGTAGCCCGATCCATTTTTCTCTAATCAATTTTTTTTTTTTTCAGATTAAGCGGCCCATTTAAAAGTAGCCCTATTTCTCTAATCTTTTTCTAATCATTTTTTTTTCGGATTAAGTGGCCCATTTAAAAGTAACCCGATCCATCTTTCTCCAATTCTTTCAGATTAAGCGGCCCATTTAAAAGTAGCCCGATCCATCCTTTATCAATTTTTTTTTTCAGATTAAGCGGTCCATTTAAAATTAGTTCGATCTCTCTAATCTTTCTCTTAACGACCAACTGACACCACAAGACAAAATACAACTTTTTTTCCAACAACATGCCTCACGTCTCACAGACACGAGTTTGTGACATGTTTACGGAAGAGAGAACCATAAGCAAAGGGTTATGGCCACCACGTTCCCCGGCCTTGTCATCATGTGATTTTTATCTGTGGGGGACTAAAACAAAAGGTTTATGCAAATAATCCTCACAATCTCGACCAATTAAAGAACATTATCAACGCTATCAGGAGAATCACCAGAGAATATCTATAGGCAGCATTTGCAAACGTTGTTAAATATGCCCAGAAATGCATAGATGTCAAGGGAGAACACTTCCCGCATCTTTTATAACACTACAGGTAATTTAAACAATAAAAGAATGTTCTTCCTCTCTACTACATTTTCTGGGCTACTTTTAAGTCGGCCACCCTGGATATATGTGCGTGCGTGTGTGTGCAGTCATTGACGAACTTATATGGCACTTAAGCTAAATAGATTCTTCCGTGTTTCATCTGTATAGCTTTTTTACAATTTGCATATGTAATGATTGAAACACTTGGTCAGGTTAGTACACGCACACATTTTGAAGCGAAAGTATGTGCAAGAAAGAGAGTGAGAGCAAGAGGGAGGGAGGGAGAGTTTGTGTAAGAGAGCAAGAGAGAGGACGGGGGAGAGCGAATGGAAAAGAGTTAGAGAAAGAAAAACTTCAACAAGAGCTCATAACAATGGGACACTCCTTGCTGTTTAATAACTCGATGCCGTTGAACACCCAAATACTTCGATGCAGAAATGCATAGATGTCGACCGGGAGCACTTCTAGCATCTTTTATAACACAACAGATAATTTAAACAATAAAAGAATGTTCCTCCTCTCTACTACATTTTTTGGGCTGCATTTAAGTGGGCCACCCTGTGTATTATAATGAAAGAAATGTTGAATTTCAAGTCAAATAAATGGTATCCACGTAATTGCCATATCGCAAATAGTAACATATCCAAAAAGTACGAACGACAATGATGTAGAGAAATAATCATCCACGAAAAAGATTTTCAAAATCTAGCGATTTGAATTGAAAATCTAGCGATTAGAATTGAAAATCTAGCGATTTGGTTTGAAAATCTAGCGATTTGGTTTGAAAATCTAGCGATTTGGTTTGAAAATCTAGCGATTTGGTTTGAAAATCTAGCGATTTGAAAATCTAGCGATTTGGTTTGAAAATCTAGCGATTTGAAAATCTAGCGATTTGGTTTGAAAATCTAGCGATTTGGTTTGAAAATCTAGCGATTTGGTTTGAAAATCTAGCGATTTGGTTTGAAAATCTAGCGATTTGGTTTGAAAATCTAGCGATTTGGTTTGAAAATCTAGCGATTTGGTTTGAAAATCTAGCGATTTTAATTGGTAAGTTAGAAGGGGAAGTAATTCAGTTTTCAATTTCTCACAAATTCCATCAGTTAGTTTTTTTTTAATAAAAAAATAACAAATTCAAACAGTTAAAAAAAGTTATTTAAAAAAAAAAATTCACACATTATGTATATATGTTATGTTTATTTTTGTTTTCTGAAAAATTGTCTGCTACTTCCTCTTTAGCTTACATCACGTGAACCAATATATCTGATCCAGCTTGTAATCTTATCAAACATTTTTACTCTTATAGGAATTTTTGTTCATGAATAATTATTGTTCTACCTTAACGTTTTCTGTAATTTTTAAATAATAATACTATTAGGTTGGTGCAAAAATAATGTAGTTTTTGACGTTCAACTTCAAAAGATCATAACTTCTTTCATAATAAACTCTATTAATTGAAATACGAACCATTAGAATTGTTGCGGACCAGGATATAAATACCCTAACTCGCTACAAGAAAAAATAATGAAACGAATTGAATGAAGGAAACAAAGAACTCAAATGCTGGAATAAAATAAACATGTCGTTTATTTTCCGTTGAGAAATGAAAGTATTGGGTGTTCACGTGTTCATTCAGCCGTTGACGACTATGCGCGTGGAAGGAAAGGGGAATGCAATAGAGAAACGCGAAGTGGCAAGCCGGCCTGTAGAAAGAGAGGATTAAACTCAGTAGAGCGTCACGCACATCTCTGTTTTGATGGACCAAAGCCAAAGGGGAGATAGAGTGAGAAAGTCAATCCAGTTCATGGAGAGAGAAAGCGTATAAAATGTATGTGCGCTTACCCCACATTACAGTAGCAGGGAAAGTGACGTTAGAGCGCGCGGTCAGTTCGTCGACTCAACAGGTCGAACGCTGGTCCGGACGAAAAAGGAAAGTTGACAGGTTTTGTTGACTTTTATACTGGGGTCAGTGTTCTGACTGCGCATGTCTGGCTTTTACTTTAAAAGAAGTGACGTTTCGCATGTGTGCGTACTTGTGCGCGTATGTGTGCATATATGTGTGTACGTTAATGTGTGCGTGTGCACACGCGCGTGAATGTGAGTGTGAATGCGTGTGTGTGTGTGAGTATGTGCGTGCGTACGTGTGGGTGTGTATATGTGTGGGAAAGCATGTTCGAACAGAATCGACACATTTTTGCCAACGAGAAACAAGTTTATTTATCCCGTTAGCATAGAAATCCGGAGTTCTGGAAGCGATGAAGTCATTGAAGGCCGCTTCGAGATCATCTCGGCTTTTGAAGCATTTTTCATGCAGGAAGTTGTTGAGATGCTTGAAAAAGTGATAATCGGTGGGCGAGAGGCCCGGCGAATATTGCAGATGAGGCAGAGTGTCGTAGCCCAATTCGTTCAGCTTGTGTAGGGTCAGTTGAGCTACATGCGTGCGAGTGTTGTCATGGAAGAGAATTCGTCCCTTCATATTGACCAATCTCAGGTACATACATCGGAGCTTCTGGTGCATTTCATCAATTTATTGCAGTACTTGTCTGCCGTAATCGTTTCACCTGGATTCAAGAAGTTGTGATGAATGAGACCGGCCACCAACCACCAAACAGTCACCATAACCTTTTTTGGTGCAATTTTGGCTTCAGGAAATGTTGTGGAGCTTCTCCCACTGTGCCGAACATTGCCTGTAAACTATATTATTGGTTTATCTATCTCATTGTCTATCTAACGAAGTAAACAATAGACTGAATCGTGGGAAACAATTAAGTTTGAGCGAGCATGCAGGTGCAGAAAGGGTCAAAGAGTAATGTTGTAATAGGTATCAAACTCTGTGACCGATCAAGTTGCACCAAAAAATATACAAATGGGGATCGGATTTGACATGTCAGGGGTTGCGGTTTGAATAGACTGAATTAATTAAAGTGAGTTCGTTCTCAGACGCCGAAGAGACAAAATGGGGTAAACAGACTCCCCATTAGGGGTGGGGCGAGGATTTCCAAATGGAACCACAGGCAGAGACCGTCATTCACTCCACTCTGCTGTAACGGAACGTTTGGGAGTGAATAAAGAAAATATTTATACAAACAACCATTCGTCTTGGGTTCCTGACTTGCATGCGTCTTTGTTTTTGTTATAACAGAATCAGCTTCACCAAGACGTTGGCGAATCCTCCCAAAGGCCCAGCAAAAGACAGGTATGTCATTATGTATATGTTACTATATGTTCTGACACACACGCACCCACACTCAGAGAGAAGATGAACACGACTGGTAAGACAGACATTTAGAACACTAGACAGTCACGGCCTGATAGAAAGAGTTGAACAAACAGTTAAATAAAAAGTAAATACGCAAATAAATAATTAAAGACCATGGTTTTACTCTTGTTTTAATATCAAACAAACTTTGTTCAGAATCAGTGCTATATTAATTGAAGAGTTAACTCCCTTAGGAAAAAGTTCTTATACAGATATGAGCACAAATGAAAATCGCAGTTCCAAATAAATTAATAGTAAAACTCTCTAATATATTTTCGTATCGAACAAAAAGAGGTATCTACACCAAAAATTAGGAAAAATTATTGAGTAGAATTTTAATCTATAAATATAAAGGCGAAAATGTGTGTGTGTATGTATGTATGTATGTTCGCTTTTTGTGTATGTTTGTAAAAGGCTTTTTTCCGGTGGGTTCTCGAGGCCGTCGCTCATTCTTAAAACTTTTTATATCACGTCGAAATCATAATATCTATGAGTTAACAAAAGAGGTAGCCTGTCTATTTAATTTACCCGACTTTGAAAAGCTAAATATTCTACATTTTTTGATCACCATGTGTGAATTCAGCTTTTTCGTATAATATAAGCGAAACTAATTCGTCATTGTTCCGGTCACGATTGCCGGAAACGTCCAAAAGCAATCAGCTTTGATCAATGCGGATTTTCTCCTCATATCAGACAATTGCTATTCAATTTGGACAATCCCCTTTAAATGGGGACCTGGTTCCCCTCCCACACACCATAATCTTGGGGAAGCCAAAACTCCCTCACATTGAAACAAAGTAAACAAACCCCAAAAAGCTGCCCCACAGAAAATAAAAAAACTGCCACATCATTGTAACGCTCCCACAATGACCTCATTAAGGGGAATGGATTGGACAAAGAAGGAATAGGGGGTGAAGAGAGAAAGAGAGAGGGAGGGAAAAAGAGAGAGAGGTAGACATATATATATAGAGAGAGATAGAAATTTAAATGGAAATATTAACACTGAGTAACACTGGGTAACACAGGGTGGTCCTACTCATCTTCTCTATATTAATAAAGTAGCTGCAGGAATTCTCCTCTGGAAAAAAGTATCATAGGTCTGCAATAACAGATACCACATACAAATTCAATACAGCTAATAGCCACTATCTTATGTAGCTTTTGAACACCTTTGCAGACACATTCAATCGTGATAATAAAATACTGCATTATATCCTAGAAGCAACACCATCACAATCGCAATATCATTAGAGGAAAGGGTACCTATTTTTTCCTTCTAAATATTTAGACCTACCACCACTTCCAGTTGACACCAGGTGGCCACCAACAGCAACCATAGTTTAATTTGTTTTCGAATTGGAGGGGGGTCATTTAACAATTCTGTTCTGGATCTGTGTCATGCTTCCACCAGGCAATGCCTGTTAACAGGTCCCATTAGTTAAAAATAAAAATCAATTTTATCGTATTTTGCCACTCCACTATTGATGCGAGCAGAAATCCCATAAAGCAAAGGGAGATAAGCCAGTCTGTCATTTAACTAAATAGTATGGTGGCATAATCACATCGACACATTGGTTTTCACCAGATCACTGAAAGCCTAGCCAGTACCACATATCTGGCCATTTGGGAATGCTAGGCACTGTATGTACCGTGTCGGTAGAAATTTTCAGGTTGATAGCTGGGTGCACGTTTAATCCACTGGGAGGGATGCACCCTAAGTCTTCATTAAGACATGCATCTAGGAGAAGGAACACTCTGACGTAAAAATCTTGTGGTAGCCATTGCATTACTGAGATTAGTAGTTGTACCATACAGTGTGGTTGGTTCTCCACAAAGCCTTCCCCACTATAAACAAATCATCTATGTGGATTTTCGAACAACTTAGTTGTTGTGGCGGACCTCATATGTCAGAATCGTCGGGAGGCTCGTCAATGAAAGGTGAATTGACAAAATACGATAATCGATATCTTTAAATAAACAGACATTGCCAAGGCTGTTGCAAAGAAGGTGGGCTCTCTCTATTGTTCTAGAAAACTACTCACATCTGCTAATGTCCTATATCTCTACAAAGCCACCATTCGCCAATGGATGGACTATTATTGCTACACATGATATTAGTCTTCAATCTAATAGGTCCGGCACTGTCAACAAAACTCCAACTCTTGTTCCAATGCTGCAATGTTGCATCCTGGTGCTCATTTTACAGCAAAATTCCACCCCATTCACTGTAGAGGTCCTCAAATGTTGAAAAACCTTCTACTCTAATAGTTTCTTTCTTTGAACTGCTAGACTTCGGAATTCCTTTCCTGTTTCCCTGATTGCACTAACATGCAGAAATTTAAATGTAATGTGAACAGACATCTTCCTGCTCAACTCCCTACTTAGGGTGTCCCTGTAGGCATGGTCCCTAATTCACAGTAGCACCTTACGCCTCACTCGCAACTTGCCTTGTTTAAGGTGAAACTGATCAAAAAAATAAAAAAATGTCGCTCAACTCACAAAAGAATGAAGACTCACAATATAAAAGCTAATAAAAAAATATCTATAATATAAAAAAGATTTATTCATCTTATATGATGTTTCAGTGTATTATAGACTTTATACAACGATGGTTTTCTCTATTATAATTATTTTTATTTATTGTTCTTACCTCACCATGTTTTTGGCCAACTAAACCTCTGGCGGGCTTTGAGAAGGATTGAAACCACTATCTTCAAGCAATGCTCACCCGGAACCATAGAAATTCAACATCTCTATCCATTATGCCATGGGCCCCGAAGGGCGATCAAGATTGGATTTTTTTGATCTTATAAATCCATGTTTATTTGTTATCTGATCTTCCATTGTCGGGGGTCCTGGATATGACCTTAAACTATATCCGATGGTGAGGCCCCAGCTTGCAGGCCTTAGGGAGTGTGGAGCCACCCTTTAATTGCCATTGCTCCCAGGTCCACTCTGACCCGGAGTGGTAGCACCTGTTAGGGTCCCAACTATGGGTTAAATAGAATACGACTTAAAAAACAAATATACTATATTAAAAAATCGTTCTTCAAAATCACCAGATTCGGCATTAAATAACCTGAAAAGGGTTGATATGCCGTAAAACAAAACAACCAACCAACCAACCACTGTCGGGTCCGTACAGAATTTAATTAATTGAAATTCTTAGTTGGACAAAAATGTTGTCAGACAACAACAACTATGGCAGGCAGTAATTGCTGAGGATGTAGTTAGGAGATTCAGCATTCGTATCCCGTCGAGGATAACCACCTGACGAAGGTCAGAGGAATAGTTAGTCAAAACGTTGTGAAACAACAATTAAAAGATGAGAATAATAGTCCACAATAAATAAATGGATAAATAATACAAGTTACTTATCTCAACAAGAATTCAAATTAAATAATATTTTTTTTTTTGCATGATACATTAGTATGTCAAAGCCCTTCTTGGCATGTGAAACATAAGAAAGCTTACCTGACATCATAATCAATTGCAAAAGAAATGTTTCCATTGATTGGTTCAATGTTGAACCAACTACTGTTCTCGGCGTTCATGATGAAGAATTTGTAAGAATCATTGGCGTCAGGATCAAAGACTTCAAACGGAACCGACATTGGTAGAACGGTTCCTCCCTGTAGATTCAATGAAAAGAAAAAAATACAAACAACATTATAGAGCTAGAGCAGAATTAAAACAATTTAAAATAATTCAAATGAAAGTTTTGCAGAGAAAGACATCTATAGGGTGGAACGATAGAATTGTCACCCTAGAAAAAAAAAACACATGATTCCATTTCCGTTTGATGAAAACCGTTTTCTTTTTTTGTTGTTGCAGACTATCTACTAGTTAGCCAGTTGTGTACAAATCCCAAGAGCAGTAGGGACCTTCTCTCATGTTTGAGCAAGATTGGAGATGCACCCCTGTCCGACACATGCTCTCTATCAATCCAAGTTATGACAACAGGACCATTGCCAGCACCCTCAAAATGCACCACTGGATTGCCATGAATAACAGGAACGTGCCCAGGGTGATGAAAACAAAATTTGAGGTTATGATCTTTGGTGTAGTTTTCAAGTGAGGGCCACATCATGCCACCTCACATCTTCAAAGTCGGCTTGAAAGTCAACATGAAAGTGTACCTGGATGTGCTGAAGAGTGTGGTGCTTCCCTGGTGTAATAAGATGGCCGCTGACAGACCCTGGGTGTGGTAACAAGATATGGTGCCGGCCCACAAGTCCAAAGAGACCCAGGCTTGGCTTCTCTCACTGCTCCCCCTCCTCTCTTGAATTGAATCCGCAGGACTGCTTATTTTGCTCATATGAAGAGAACATCACCAATATGACCTCCCACAACACCAAAGCCAGCCTCATCACTGCCATCTGCCGAGTATTCGCCGAGCTTCCGCCGGTGCTTGTGGAAAAAACATGCTCCCAGTTCTGGACCTGTATCAAGGCGGTGATTGAGGCTGAAGGCGGTTACATTAAATAAATGTCAACTCTATTACATAATCAAGTTACCTGAATTGATTGCTTCAATAAAAATTTTAAAATAAAGCTGTAGTGCTGTTTTCTTTAGGGCGACAAATTTATTGTTCCACCCTGTATCTACATGCAACTAAAACTCTAGAATAGCGAGGGGAAGGGTTATCTCTCACCCAGGGCAGGGAGATGTGATACAAGCGCAGGAAAGTGGGATTTGAAAAGCTAGCATCCTAAAGGAAGACCACTCTGGTCTGCAAAAAAATGGCTGGGACCCCATCAGCATTCCCTAGTAGGAGTGTCTCATGTGATTAGCAATAAAGTAACTCGTTCTCAAAAGCTGGGAAGGTGAACCTCTTAGAACCGCACAGTAGCATACCTCTTTCTCTACTGTATCGTTATTTTCGTGATAGGTGCTCGACTGAGCTTTAATCTATGGTTCCCTTAAACATTCACAACAAAAACTTGTTTAGTTACAATCGCTGTCAATAGTTTCTCCCTCTCTCTCTCTCTCTCTCTCTCTTTCTCTCCCTCTATCTCTCTCTCTCTACCTACCTACCTACTTACCTATCTACGTATCTACCTACCAATAACAAAACGAAAATTCCATGAGCAAAGTTTCTTTCCTCGAAATTCCCGTCTGTACAAGACAGTGCCATGGCGTTACTTCTCAAATGACCACAAAAAGTCCGATGTAAACAAATTCTTGTTGAGTGGGCCTCTTAAAGTATGAAATTCTGCCTAATCACCACTATCATTACCAATCATCACGGTGTTGTCTTACTGTCCACCTGACACTCATTAACCCTTATCCCCAAGTGGCCTTTGGGCCTTGATAAGTGGTGACTAAATGAATCAATAATGACGGTGGTGATAATGTTCATGAAATAAAAGTAAAAAAAAAGAAAAAACTCTTTATTTAATGATTTTCAAATACAACTATATACAAATGTCATCAATTTACGTGCTTTTTGGAACATAATATTTTTCTTTCTGTCACAGGTACGTACATCATACAGATTTTTTATTTATTTATTTTTTTTTTTTTTTCTATCGGGAGAATTTTGAACAAGGTGCTAAAGAAAATTTGTAAAGCTTTTGTACAAATTTTTAGTTTAAATAATTTATTTTTGCAAACCGTATCCCTAACTCTTATCCTCGCGTGGCCTTTAAGCCTTGATAAGTGATAAAACTTTAGTAAAATAAAATCAAAAGTAGAATTGAAAACTTGTTAATCTGTTTTCGCGTCTATTACCTTGTTTTCGATGACGTCAATGAAATAGAGACGGGAAGAGAAATGAGGCGCTTCGTTGACGTCGACGACTTGAAGACCAAGAGTAGCTGGTTCCGAACTGGCTTGACCATCACTCACTGATATGGTCAACGTGTACGCCAATGTGCCGAGGGCTTCATAGTTAATCACTTGGTTGTTTCCAATTAATAATTCACCATCTAAAATAAAAAAGAAGAAAAAATAGAAAAGAAGAAAAAAGAATATAGTAGAACCCCAGGATACAGCATTAATCCGTTCTGGAGTTGGGATCGTAAGGTTAAATCGCCAAATGGAAGGGCCTAAGCAAAATTTTATACATATTAAAAATTAGTAGCAAAATACAGTACAGTATACACATGTATATAATCAAATGACATTATAAATAACACCGCAAGGCGGGGCAAATACCGTAACCAGGGACCGGAAAAACATTGTATACCATATCGTAACTTGAAAACACCATATCCTACGGCCACCGTATTCCGGGGTTCTACTGCATACTTTCACCTGACAACGTAAGACTAAGCCAAAATCTTTTCTGCGCCTTACTTCACTATATTGAATGAAGCATTTTGTTGTGACATCGTGTTGCATAGGTGACGGACAACTTCAGAAAATATTGGAGCCAAACAAAATCAGATTGTTGACGATGACGTCAACCCTACATTCCGATCGAAGAATCGAGAGCAGGAAACAATAGGAGAAATATTTAACTCTGGATTAGAATTGCTAAAAGTACTTCGAATCGAAGATCAAAATAAGAGAACAATTAAATTCGGATCAAGGAATGTGGGACGATGTAAATATGAAAAAAAACAAGTCAAAACAAAGACAATCAGACAGCCACACACTTCTGCCATCGTCTGATCGACCAATCACACACCACCACACATGCTGACTTGAACTTTGTTGCTTGTCAGATTATCATCTGTAAAATAAATAAGACTTTGTTGATTTAACAAGTTGCTCTTTGATTACAAAAACCACGGTCGTCAGAATGTATACATTTTGTAAAAATGCGTCTATAAAATATATAGGCAACAATATAACAGTCGTTCAAACACGTGACTATGGTTCATGTATATTTAAGAAGCAGGAAATTGATTAGAGTTGTAAGTTGGAATGCGAACATTTAGCCTTTTTTTTTTTTTTTTTTTAAATTATTGTTACATTTTCACCCCAAACAAGGCACAGTGGTACTTTGATGTGGAGGGCTACCAGCAGGGAATAAGTTGCAGAGATACTATGTAGGGAGTTGAGCAGCAAGATGTCTGTTAACATTACACTTGAACTTCTGCATGTCAGTACAGTTGGGGAAGCAGGAATCTGAAAAGGTGTTCCAAAGTCTAGCAGTTCTGGGAAAGGAACTATTAGAGTAAAGTTTATATGTCAATTCACTTGACTTGTTGCTACCTGACACGGACTTCTATTATTGTACCTGATGGAATAAATCCGATCTGCATTTTATATCTGTGTATTATTTTACACTCAACAATACAATGCATTTGTAGCATTGTCATTATTTGATTTCCTATGCATATCAGAAGTTAAGCACATTGACAAATACAGAAAATAAAAGAAAGTGCCTGGTGAAGGCTAATCAGTTTAACTCCGTCTCTAAATGAAACCACGTGTGTTGTGAGAACCTGGAATTGTTGAATGTATTGAGAGTGAGTCAGAGGAGAAATACGAGGGGTGTGCAATAAGTAATGCCCCTGACCCACTTCCCATAGCAGTAGAGCAACGAAACTTGGCATAGTTATTAGTCTTCCTCTACATAGAAACCACCCACAGTTATACATTTCTCCCATCGTTTGATGCAGCTCTGGAGACCATTTTTATAGAACACCCCAGGTTGGTCCTCCAATCACAATGTGACTTCAAAAATCAAGGCTGCATCATCTGGGAAACGCTTTCCTTTCAAAAACAACAGCTTCATGGCTGGGAAGAGGTGAAAGTCAGAAAGTGCAAGGTCAGGAAAGTAGGGAGGATGGGGGAGGATTTCATAAGCACACGCCGTGCTTCTGATCTGGCGGCATACGAGTTGTGGATCGGAGCGTTGTCCTGCAGGAGGAGGGTACCTTTGTTGATCTTACGCCACCTCTTGATTTTGATAGCTTCCCTTGATTTCCTCAAAAGTGAAGCATAATAGGCTCCTGTAATTGTGGTACCCTTTGCCAGGAAATCTGTTATCACTACTCCGTCCTGGTCCCAGAAGACTGTGAGCATGACCTTGCCAGTGGAGGCCTGCACCCTTACCTTCTTTGGAGGTGGTGAGTCCAAGTGCTTCCACTGCATTGACTGGGCTTTGGTCTCTGGATCATAGTGATGGACCCAGGTTTCATCCTGGGTAGTCAGTATTTTGAAAAACTTTGACTCATTTTCTTGGCATATCTCCAAATTCATCCTCGGGCACTCGACGCATTCTCTCTTCGGGAATAGTGTGAGCAACCTGAGAATCCATCTGGCAGACACCTTATGCATATGCAAATGGTCATGAATGATAGTTTCCACAGGCCCTGTACTAATCTTGACATCTTGGGCTATTTGGCAAATAGTAATGCGCCGATCTTCCAAAATGGCAACCTCAACTTGATGGACAGATGCCTCATCAATGGCAGAAGGCGGGGGGGGGGGGGGGGGCTTCCGGCCATATTTGAATTCATGATGCCAGCGTTTTACAAGGTCATATGATGGGGCATTATCACCATAAGTTTCTTTCATTTCATCAAAAGTCTCCTGTAGTGTGCGTCCTTTCAAATACAAAATCACTGCTCGACAGACAACAGTCTCCATTTAACACCTGACTCAGTTTAAACACCTGTAAAACAGAAACCACAATTAGTTCATAGTTGTAATTTGCCACATAACCCGTAGAGATATAAATCATTGCACATGCAAAATTTCAGCTAGATCAGACAACTGGAAGTGGGTCAGGGGCATTACTTATTGCACGCCCCTCGTAAGAACAAGAATAATAAGAAGTTGGGTGTATAAAATATGCTGCACTCAATCTCTGTTTGGTAGTGAGTGTTTCCTGGCCTTCGGGCTGGGATAAGAGTGTAGTATCTGTTCTGATGCTACACTTAAATCAATTCTGTCCTTAATCAGGGAAGGAAAAATTCTTCCACAGTAAGGCAATTTTTGTATTTTTATTCCTAATCCATTTTATTTTACACGGTGGTCACCACTTATCAAGGCTCGGAAGCCACTCAGGGATAAGGGTTATTGCAAGTACATTACGTTAGTGTGGAGATTTAATGAAGTGTTTACTTAAGGGGGCAGTTCATTAGGAATTTGTTAACGTTGGACTTGAAGACATCCAGGTTGTAGTCCGGTGGGAAGCAGGCAGACGGAACAAAGTTCCACAGGCGTGCAGTTCTAAGAAAGAAGCTTTGTTCATGGAATCCGCGTTTTGATTTAGGCACAGATAAAGAGTGGGGAAAATTTTTCATAGTGGATTCAGCTACCCACCAAAAACTGTTTTTCATCTCCAGGATTTATACAGATCAGCTACGCACCAAAAAGTCATAAAATTTAAGTGACGCGCTCACGTTTCTCTGCCCCCCTCCCCCCCCCAAAAAAAAACATATCAATTAGGGTTTAAAAACCTCACAAAATAAACAAAACAAAAGGGACACCTTTCGATCGACACAGGTTGACCTTCACACAAACACGTGACATTTGTAAATAAAACCGAGTTGTTTGGTTTTTCGTCACAAGGTCGATTTTTAAATTAGGGAAAGATTTATTTTATAGAAAAGGTGGGGGCAAAAATATTCCCGAGTTCGACAACGTGTGGTGAACGTGTGCAACCAGCTGCCGGAAGAAGTGATATCTGCAAAAAATAAAAAAATAAAAAAATCTAGGGATACACATTTATTCACGTCTGTTTCCAGACTCATAGTCTTAAAACAGCAGCTGCGGCTAACAAGTTGTTTGCATATGCCATCGTCCGTTTACATACATGGACTGTGTTATGTTCCTGTTCATCTATAAGACGCGGATTCGTACAAAGCAAGAATATGACACATCGGTATGGTCACTGTGATATATGCGTGACATTGGAACCCTAGAAGTGGTGCAGAGTAGGGCTATGGAATTGGTCCCAGATCTGCATGATCTATCCTACGAGTAGCGACTGCAGCAACTGGATCTTCCGACTCTAGTGTTCCGTTGAATGAGAGAGGATGCCATATATATATATATATATATATATATATATATATATATATATATATATATATACATACTAGCATGGGTGCCCGGTGTTGCGCGGATGTTTGGAGGTGTATGCTGAGCAAAAAAAAAAAAAAAAGAAACGGTCAGAGACACACAGACACGTTCACTTTTATAGATATACTAACATTTCAGCCCGGAGAGGATGCCATATATATATATATATAAAATATATATGGCGATTAAGCTACACTGAATATTCGGCGTTTCATCCACTATAGGATTCGTCAGGCTTATGCGCGAATTCTGTGGTTGTTTCTCGTTTTTATATATGTTGAGGATTTTAGTTAGCCAATCAGCTTTCTAGTACCCACCACGCCCCTTCCTATCAGCCAATGGGCGTGCATTTTATCGAACAAAGGATCTGTTTTAGAACTAGGTTAGTGGTTTAAGGCAGACGACTTTCCTCCTTTCTTTGTTTTTTTGTTTTTTTTTAATATATATAAATATACATACGTGTACACACATACATGCACACATACATATATATATATATATATATATATATATATATATATATATATATATGTGTGTGTGATCGTTTATGTATATTCATGTTTATTTAATTTATTTATTTGTTTGTTTTCTATTGTTTTGTTAGTTTTAAAGCTATTTTGTATCGCTATCCTAGAGTAAGTTTTATTTTGTGAACACAGTTGTTTGCTATTTCTCGTCTAAAAAAAAAAAATGCAGAAATGGTATGTGCAGAGTGACCTTCAAAGCCAGAGGAGATAAACATTGAAAAAATCACCCGCTTTGCCTTGTTCTACAAATCTAGAGATGATGTGTATTGAGAGACTGTAACTTCAGGTAATAGACCGTGTTCCCTCTCACCGTATATTGTGTTGTATTGTATTGTATTGTATTGTGTTGCGTTGCGTTGAATTGTGTTGTATTGTATTGTGTTGTAATATATTGTATTGTGTTGTATTGTATTATGTTGTATTGTATTGTATTATGTTGTATGGTATTGTGTTGTATTGTATTGTGTTGTGTTGTATTGTGTTGTATTGTATTGTATTATGTTGTGTTGTATTGTGTTGTATTGTGTTGTATATATATATATATATATATATATATATATATATATATATATATATATATATATATATACCGGCGCTTCTAAGGAACAAATTCTTAACGTGAATCTCACGTGACCAAACGCATCGTTCTGAGACTTAAAAAACTACCATAGAAAAAACAAACGACTAATTCTTTGCTCCAACAATAACATGGCAAACCCCCCCCCCCCGAAAAAACGACATCCTGAAGATGACGGTTTCCGTCGAAATATATTTATGGACTTTAACATAAATTTATAACAAAATAAACATCTGTAATGCGTTGAGTCTGGCTTCAAACGTATATAATGTGTATCTTATTTAATTCAAACTCAACCTGCGCTTCTAAGGAACAAAATCTTAACATATATATATATATATATATATATATATATATATATATATATATATATATATATATATATATATATAGTCTGTTTATTGTATAAACATTGTTGGTTGTATATGTGCATGCATGTTTCGGTTAAGTCCCTATTTAAAGAGACTCAACTTATCAGACCAAAGAAGAAAATTTTTTTCTTTCTTTGGTCTGATGAGGTCGGTCTCTTTAAATAGGAACTCCACCAAAACATGTGTGCACATACGTAACCAACAATGTTTGTACTCGTATAATAAACAGACTATAAACCTGCTCTGTCCTCCATTGAGCACTCTTTAATAACCATGTGGGTTTCATTTGATTTACATCTAGGAAACCAATCTATACAACAATTAATATATATATATATATATATATATATATATATATATATATATATATATATATATATATATATATATATATATATTTGTAGTCATCGACATACAGTCCTGTTTCGTTGTATCACAACTCATCAGTGCCACTAGACTAGCATCTCTCCCAAGCCAAGGATTGAACCTAGAACCGTCATGTTGACAGTCGGCAGTTCTCCTACTCGACCATGGAATCGACGCCCGTAAATAATTTGTCGGAATGTCTATTTAAATAGACACCCGCCACCACTTTTATAGTGCTCAAATCGCCTGTTCGTAAACAAACAAACAACGAGCTTCGCATTTTCAGCCAATTAAGTAGCGGGTGAAATTATTTACAACAGTGCTCTACCCAAAGAGGGGGGCTTAAAATATATTTGTAGTCATCGACATACAGTCCTGTTTCGTTGTAACTTCATTTAATCACATAAATTAATATACATAAGTATGAATTTATGTGTAAACTTTAAGTATTTATTCAACAGTGCTCAATACGTAGTTAGAGCTAGGTAGTAAGTTATAAAATGTATATGGCGATTAAGCTACACAGAATATTCCACGTTTCATCCACGCTAGGATTCATCAGGCTTATATATATATATATATATATATATATATATATATATATATATATATATATATATATATATATATATATGTGTATATATATAAATATGTATGAATAAAAAATCAATACGAAAAATATATAAATGTTTATACCCTTTCTATTTATTTCCTATGTGTTGACGTGTAGGAATACAAAAAGTCTTTGAAAAAAAAACAAGAATGTTTCTTTCAAAAGCATATATTTTTTCATTTACGTATGTTCTAAGAATTCTACATAAACATCAATTTTGCGTACGACCCTTTCTGAGATGATTTAGGACCATGTCTAAGATTTGGGGGAGTTGAGTAACGAGATGTTTGCTCACAATGCATTTAAATTTCTGCACGGCAGTATAGTCAGGGAAGCAGGAAATAGGTAATGAGTTCCAAAGTCTAGCAGTTCGAAGGAAGAAACTATTGAAATAGAAGGCTTTCTAACATCTAGGAACTTCGACAAAGAAGGGGTAGGATTTTGCTGCTTGTTGAGAGTATGTACGTCACTCATAATTAATTAAATACTCACTCTTGTCATCAAACGTGAACAGGGCCGCTCCTTGTGGCGGATCAAATGTTACTTTAAATATCCTTGGATCCATTGAATCTTCATCAAACACATCCACAGTGAAGACCTTTGAC
This sequence comes from Euprymna scolopes, assembly GCF_053919585.1. Taxonomy (NCBI): domain Eukaryota; kingdom Metazoa; phylum Mollusca; class Cephalopoda; order Sepiida; family Sepiolidae; genus Euprymna; species Euprymna scolopes. Next base: position 136,476,647 of record NC_136488.1, read on the forward strand.
CCCGGGGCTAATTCTTCACGCACATAAATATTCTGTGGCAGGTTGACGATGCGTGGAACTCTGTTCACCGGCTTGACAAGAATTTCAACTTTTGTTGTGTCGTTGAGTCCAGAAATATCGAACACTGAAACGTCAATGATTACCCGACGGGGCATGGTTGATAGGGTGTAATTGACAGCAAAGTGAAGTTGACCAGTGATTGAATCGATACCAAACAAACTATGGTTCAAACCACCAGTTATTTTGTAATGATATAAGTCACCTTCGTCCGGTTCAAATACGTCGAAAATCGCCTCCTTCGTCAATATCACTCCATTCTGAAAGAAATGGTTCAATATAGAAGAAAATTAGATGAACTCACATTATTATCAGCATTCAGTATTTTTTTTTTGGGGGGGGTAATGTTTTTGAGGTGAATATGTATGGATGTAGAAGAATAAGTAGATAAAAAAAATAAATGGATAAATCGGGTTTCACATGTACTGATGAGAAGCATTTTGCTTCGAAATATCATGGCCTACAGAGATTACTTTCCTTCTTACTTCTTAATTTCATTTTTATTGACTTGATATAGTAAGAAAGTTTCTATGTAACTTTATTCCTTATCTTTTTAATTTAGTCTACAAATTGCTCCTCTTAATCGAGTACAGCTTTAACCATTCTGATAGGTTTGTTTTATATATTGAAAATAATTTTTTCTATATATATGTGTGTGTGTGTGTGTGTGTGTGTGTGTGTGAATTATATATATATATATATATATATATATATATATATATATATATATATATATATATATATAGTGAATGAATGACAAAAGTCTTTATTCCAAAGTTCATGATGTTGACCATCTTACAATTTATTCCTTCAATTCAGTTGACATTTACAATTCTGGATGGTATCTGTTTCATAGCACAAAATCATTTACTTAATTATTATATCAATCAGTGAATCTATTTTGCCCTTAACTCATCAGAAAAAATAGCAACAATCAATCCATCAAAAGGAAATGAAGTACGTTTTGACATGATTAAAATTCGAAAATGGTGGATGGTATGGCTGCTGACTATTTAGCTTTTTCGCTTTTTTTCACGCAGATGATTTTAATATGTTACGTTGTTTAATAAGAAAAATGTCAGAATGAAAACAGCAAAGACTCTCAGAACAAAGTGATTTCCACTCTTTGTGATCCAAGACCTTGTTCTCAAGACGGCTGTGTACGATACCAATTAAAGACAGAATGCTCTTTAACTTGTCTTTGTACCGCAGTAATGGTCGTCTCACATTCCTTTACCCTCCGTCCAACTGACTGTACATTAGAATTTTTGGTATCTTACCATCAGACATTCTCAGGACACGACCAGTGCACCACAGTTGGCATTGAATAAGGAATGACTCAATCCCAGAAATATTGCACTTTGTGAAAAGGTCAGTGTTTGATACTTTGTCTTGAAGGATAATGCCACAGATTGAACACAAACAGATTTTACGAAATACATCCAGTTGGTGAATATGATTCCTGTATTAAATGGATTTTTTAGAATATAACTCAATCCCAAAACCAAAACTGCAGATTCTGATACTGATTATGCATCTCAGATTATACGATTCCTGTTCATTTTCTTTAAAATGCACTGTCTCCATTTTTGTTGAGTGCAGTGCAGTGCAGCTTGCTATGTAATATTATTGGACTCTCTGTCGATTTTGACATATGCGGTTCCAACAACTTATTGCTTAAATTCATTCATGTTTCAGCCTCAGATTATATTTGTCCTGCAAGAGACTTTCAAACGAGTCCATATATAGTACAAATGTTTGTGATCCAAGACCTTGTCCTCAAGACTGCAGTGTGCAATACTAATTGAAAACAAATTGCTCTTTAACTTGTCTTTGTACCTCAGCAATGGTTGCCCCACATTCCTTTTCCCTCTGTCCAACTGACTGTACATTAAGATTTTTGGTATCCTGTCATCAAACATTTTCAGGACATGATCAGTCCATCACAGTTGGCACTGAATAAGGAACCCAGAAATATTGCACTTTGTGAAAAGATCAGTGTTGGATGCCTTGTCTCAAAGGATAATGGCACGGATTGAGCGCAGACAGCTTTTACGAAATACATTCAGTTGGTGAATATGATTCCTGTATGGAGTCAAAGATTCAGAGCCGTATATAAGCATAGGAATAACAACAGCTTGATATACCATAAATTTTGTGTTCAGTCGAATACCTCATTGTATATATATATATATATACATGCCTCATTTTGATGCAGGATTATTTTATATATATATATATATATATATATATAGCTTAGTGCGTTAGAAGAAAAGAGTGAGCTCAATTCTATAAGAGGAGACTTATCTGGACAATATAAAGCTCAACAAGTATCCTTGGAGCTTATATAGGAGAACAATAGGAATGGGAAATGAAGTCACAAAACTATATATTGGTGGATATAGATTAGCCTTACAACTACCCCTCCAAAAATTATACACTACTTCATAGTGCTGTTGTCGTCTCGGTTGCATCTGTCAAAAATGTCCCTCCATGGATGATAGACACCTTACACCGTTAAAATAGAATTACCACCTATCCACGCTATACCCCCACTTTAATCCTAAAACATATAATCCATATATTTAAGACTATGATAAAGACCCTATACAACTTTTTACATTATACTATATATAATACGCTCCTCCTTTATTTAGAATTCGATAAACCTTCCCCCAACATCATCTATAATTTTAATTGATCCATTTCGTTCCTAATGAATCCAACGCGAGACGCCGCATCCCCACTATGCTGCCTAGCATCTTCTCTACTCTTCTGATGAGAAGCATTATGCTTCAAAATGCCTTGGCATAAAGAGTCCCTTCTATCCCCCTACTAGTTGTTTGTATTCCCTTATTGAATAAATGAACCAATCTATATCCACCAATATATAGTTTTTGTGACTTCATTTCCCCTTCCTATTGTTCTCCTCCTCTCTCTCTCTCTCTCTCTCTCTCTCATATATATATATATATATATATATATATATATTCAAGCACACATCTGATTGAACACGACAGAGTTCTTCTTGCCCGTTTTGTTGGATATCTTTTTGATTCTGCGAGCGGTCTTTTTTATTTCGGCTGACATATTGTATATTATGGCGCCCAAAAGTTGTTGTTCGGCCATATTCATAAAACAAAACTAACTATAAATACACCAAGCTTCAATAAAGAAAAAGAAAACAACAATCGCTCCTCCTGATGATGCTCGGATGCACTGATAGAAAGCGCTTGAGAAGAATATGGCCGAACAACAACTTTGGCCGCGATAATATACAACATACCAGCCGAAATAAAAAAGACCACTCGGCGAATCGAAAAGATATCCCACAAAATCGGAAAAAAGAAGAACTCTGTCATGTTCAATCAGCCGTGCTTGAATAATGACTTGCTGCCAAAATATGCAAATATATATATACATATATATATATATATATATATATATATATATATATATATATATATATATACTGAGAGATTGTACATATGTTATTTATTGAGAACATATGTCATCGGTAGAGATTATGTTCGCTAGTATGAATTTCGGCGAGGGCCATGTTAAGTACATGTTAAGATAACCTGGTGGCAAATTGTCTATACTTACCTGATTTTCAAAAGTCCACACATGATATTTCGGAGCGCTGAACTGCGGCGGTTCATTAGAATCAATTAGACTAAGTGTCAAGTCATATTGGCCGGATGACAAGTGACCATCACTAACGCTCACTTTGATTGTGAATTCTTTGATGGACATCAGTTCGTAGTCCAATTTACCATTTAGAATGACTTCACCACCTCAGAAACAAACAATGAAATTACTAGTGTTAAAAAAAGGAAATATTAGAATTAAGAACTCTTTATTAATCAAAACTTGAGTGTTTTAAAAAAGTTTCAAATGGTCAAACTTTTGGCAGAGCTTCTCCAATAAAATCAATGTGCATTTTTATAATAAACAAATAGTTACCATTTTATCTTAAGTAAAAAAATTATGTAGTGATGTTGTATGCGGATAAGTTAGCAGGACGGAAAGGAAATTTCTGCATGAAAATTAGATTATGCAGAAATGAACTTAATGTGTTAGAAAGAAAATAGAACCATTCGAAATGAACTTAATGTGTTAGAAAGAAAATAGAACCATTCGAAATGAACTTAATGTGTTAGAAAGAAAATAGAACCATTCGAAATGAACTTAATGTGTTAGAAAGAAAATAGAACCATTCGAAATGAACTTAATGTGTTAGAAAGAAAATAGAACCATTCGAAATGAACTTAATGTGTTAGAAAGAAAATAGAACCATTCGAAATGAACTTAATGTATTAGAAAGAAAATAGAACCATTAGAAATTGACTTAATGTGTTAGAAAGAAAATAGAACCACAGGAAGTGTAATGTGAGCATGAATTAAAGTGAAATCCCGCCAGTAAGGATTGAAGATATGCGTTGCATGGGGAGAAATGATGTGAGAATGGTATGATGGATGTGTAATGTGAGTAGCAAAAATGGGCTTAGATCTGATAAACTCAGAGAAAAATTAATTCTGGACAGCATAGAACAAGAGACTGCATTGATTTGGTCAAATTGAAAGATAGGTTGATAGATGTAGAATAGTGGGATCGTAGGTTGGCTTGGTAGGGGAAGGCCAAGTAAACATAAAAGAAACAGATAAGGATGGATTTGAGATATTTAACACAACACTGTTAGGGGCGCACCCGTATTGCCTGGAATAATGAACTATTCCATGACGTCACTTCCGTCCATGACGTCACTTCCGGGTAATGAGGACCAGTTTGCAAAGTCTGTCAGAGACGGACACGCAAAGAGTATGGTCGTCACCCACTAGTCCAGCAGTTGAGCAAAGGTATTTTGTCGTAAATACATATTTAACTGTTACTGTGTTCTTCCTCGTCAATTATTGAAATACTAACACCACAACAAATACATACAGCACATTATAAGACGTAACACGTTTTAACATATCACATATTTCCACTTCATCTTGTAAATACTTACTTGATTGATTGAACAGGAATTTCAATGGTGTCCGTGGATCCAAATATCTGGCTTCATAAAGTAACACATCTCCCGGATCAGGATCAAATCCGCCAACTTTGAATATAACAGTATTAACAGGTGTTATTTCAGGCACGAGCAGGAACTGTGGCAGATTTTTTATCACGGGGCCTTTATTTATCGACTGTATACTGACTTCAATTTGGGCAGTTCCAGAGAGTCCACCTTGATCAGTTACACGGACAGTCAAGGTTATGTGACTCGGCATTTTTCGTGTGTCATAGTCGACAGCAAAAGCCAACTGGTTAGATAACGGATCAAATGCGAAAAACGTGCTGTTCGGTCCTTCATCCAAAGAATAAGTGTGCTTATCTCCTATGTCGGGATCCGTGATCATGGAATCAGCTAATGCCCATAATCTTTTGCCTTTCTGAAAAAGAATATATATACACATACTTATATATATTATAAAAGTGATCTTGTTTGTCTGCAGAACAGTCTCTACTAAGCTACTCTGTCGATTTTTGGCTACAGACTTGAAACTAGATATATAGGGTATTCGGACCTGTGGAATAAATCGACTTGGTTTTTAGCCACTAGGGAGCTAAAATGCTTTATGCATGCATAAATATACATTTATATGTTTAACTGCATTAATTTATTAAGTTGGTATGGGTTTTTTTTTATTGCAGTTTCTTTTTAAAATGTAAAAAAATATGCAAGTGAATTAACACCTGTTCCTTTATAATTAATATAAAAAATTATTCAGGAAAAAACAAAACAATGTGTTGTGTGTTCAATTTTCATTGAAAAAAAAAAAATCAGAATTTTTATGCACCAATATCCCTACCAAGAAATACCTCAACCTTCTTTCAAAACACTCGAACAAAATAAAAATTAAATTACCTCTGCCAATAGATAATATAATTAAAATTATTTTTTATTTTATTTTTTTTTTTTTCTTCCTTTGAAGATTGTAATGCCGGGTATGGGGCAGCCAAACCAGCTGCCAACATTGCCCCGCTTTTTTATTGAAACCAACCGAGAGCTCTTTTTAGTATCCTCGCTGTTCCCTTAAGTGCAATTATAAGTATATGCCTTGACATGACGTATTTCACATTCGATGGACTCTACTACAAACAAAAATTTGGACTGCCCATGGGTAACCCCCTAAGTGTGGTTTTGGCATGTCTATTTTTGGGGGGGAATTCATAGAAACCGGACCCATGAAATATAAATTGCCCAAAGGCACTTCCTACTATAGATATATAGATGCTATTTAAATTTTTCTCCTCGTGTCTCCCAAAATAGAGAATATCACTGATAAATTAAATAAGATCGAACCCACTATTAACTATACATATGAAAGAGAAAATAACAGCTCCATACCTTTTCTGGGCATAAATATCATAAATAACAACGATCATCTAAGTTTTAAAGTCCATCGGAAAGTAACGAATAAAAATGATTACATACATTTTTATTCTCATCACGATGATAAAGTAAAAAGGGGTATTCTAATAGGATTTTTTTTCTTAGAGCCCTGAGAATACGCAGTGGAGAATACATCAAGGAAGAATTTGAGTATATCGAACGTACATTCATGAACTTACAATGCCCTCAACATTTTTGACATATATATGTGTGTGTGTGTGTGTGTGTGTGTGTGTGTGTGTGTGTGTGTGTGTGTGTGTGTGTTTTGAAAAACATATTTTGCTGTACTATTTCTCCAGGTTTTTTACCATTCCCCATTTACCCATTATATATATATATATATATATATATATATATATATATATATATATATATATATATATATATATAATGAGAATATGAGAATAATGGAAAGGAATAAACCAAGTTTCGTTGATGAACACATAACTTGGTTTATTCCTTTTTTATTTCTCTGTCTCTGTCTCTGTCTGTCTGTCTGTCTGTCTGTCTGTCTGTCTGTCTCTCTCTCTCTCTCTATATATATATATATATATATATATATATATATATATATATATATATATGGCTTTTCCATTCCCCTTTTCCCCGTGCATCCTCATACTTTCACTACACCGATGAAGACTGAAGGATCGGTCGAAAATTATGTACTTATGAAAAAAGTTTTTTAATTTTTTTTTCATAATATTATTATTTTGTATTCCTGCACGTCACCAATTAAAAACGAATAAAGAAAAGTTATAAGCTTTTATACTTTTCGCATTTTTTTTATTCATATATATATATATATATATATATATATATATATATATATATATATATATATATATATATATTATTATTATTATTATTATTATTATTATTATTATTCGTTGTTTTATGTAGTTAACTAAGCACGTCAAATTTTCATAAATATATGTTTTAGAGGATATACAGGTATCTTTCAGATATATAATTCTGTGTGAAATAAAAATCATACTAACAAATCATTAATGCGATGAATGTGATGAAACAAGAACATTGTTTCATAATCGATGAGTGAATATTGATTGCTTACGATCATCTCTAAAGTCTCTACATAGTAGATGGGTTGGTTGAAAGTTGGCGGTTCGTTCACATCAGTTATTTGAAGTGTAAGGTTTGCTGGCTTGGAGTCGGCCGTCCCGTCGTTGACTACAACCGTTAAAACGTATTCACGAGGGCCGGATTCAAAATCCAGAATTTGATCTTCAGTAATTGACACTTCGCCAGCTGAGGAAAAGGAAAGAAAATAAAAGAAGGAAATTTCTATATATTAATAATAATGTCTTTTGGAATGTCTATTCATTCGTTCATATGTTTCATTATTTACTTTGTATAACAAAAATGACGAGAGATATTTTTTTTTCGGACTATTATCCTCACTTTTTTTTTATTTGTTTGTTGTTTGGCGACGTTTCGATCAATTATTCCTCTGATCTTCGTCAGATAGGATAGGAATGCTGAATCTTTAATTGCATCTTCAGTAATTACTGCCTTCCATGAATAAAAATATGCAAATTACTCATTACAAAAATAATTCCAATAATTAAATAAAAATATACTTTTTGGTACGGAACCGACAATTGAAGATCAGTCAGATAACAAAAATCTTCGATTTATTAGACCAGAAAGTCCAACCTTGATTGCCTTTCGGGGCCCGTGGCGCAGTGGATAGAGACGTTGAATCTGTACAGTTCCAGGTGAGCATTATCTGAAGATAGCGGTTTCAATCCTACCAGAGGATTAGTTGACCAAAAACGTGGTGAGACAACAACAACTATGGAAGACAGTCATTACTGAAGATACAGTTAAGATTCAACATTTCTATCCCGTTGCAATTAACCACCTGACGAAGGCTAGAGGAACAATTGACCGGAACGTCGTGAGGCAACAACTATGATGATGCGGATAACAGTCCGCAAATAAATAAATAAATAAAAATATACAAATTACTCATCTCAAAAGAATTCCAATAATTAAATAATATATGACCGAGAGAGGTCAGTTAACAGCAGGACAGAAAAAAAAAGAAGGATTGAAACAGGCAGGTGAAGAAGGGAATATTAATTAAGATATTTTGATAGATGCTAAAAAGTAATAAAGAGTGTCTTATATCAGTTACAGAGAGAGAGAGAGAGAGAGAGAGAGAGAGAGAGAGAGAGAGAGAGAGAGAGAGAGAAGGGAGAGGAGTATGTTAGAGAGGAGACACGTGATTTAATAATAAGAGAAAAATAGACAATGAAAGTGACAGTTGCAGAAATTTCGTTTTTATATAGGAAACGCTAGGAAAGAGCGTGTTGTATCAGTTTACAGAGAGAGAGAGAGAACACGTTATTTGATAGTAAGAAAAAATAGACAATGAAAGAGACAGGAATAACAATAGCAGAACTTTCAAACAGAGAGAGAAAAACAGAGTATTTAGTGTGTGTATATGTAGGAAACTGTGAGAAAGAGCGTGTTCTATCAGTTTGCAGAGAGAGAGAGAGAACAGGGAACGTTATTTGATATTAAAAGAAAAATAGATAATGAAAGAGACAATAACCTGGCCTGTTAAGAAGTAGCAGTAGTTCAGTAGTAGAGATTTCAAACAGAGAGAGGGGGGGAATAATTAATGCATGTTTATATGTAGGAAAGGGTGAGAAAGAGCATGTTATATCAGTTGAGAGAGGGTGAGAGATAGTGGCATATTAGTTGACAGTAAGAGGAAAAGAAAAAATACAAGAGAGGAGAATAAAATAAAATATTTGCATGTTTGGAAAATAATAGATGCAACAAATTTTCCTGTGGTTAGTGATTACATTAGATTTATGCTATATCGGATTTTTGTTGCTAAGTCAGTAAAATAAAGACATACTTTTATTTTATTAACCGTAAAGTTCCACGCGCCCTGCTAGTCTTTTACAGATATGCATGAAGAGAATTTATACGATGCAATATAATACAATATATGCATGAAGAGAATTTATGCAATACAATACAAAACAATACAACACAATACAATACAATACAACACAATACAATACAACACAACACAATACAACACGATACAATACAACACAACACAACACAACACAACACAATACAATACAACACAATACAATACAACACAATACAATACAATACAATACAACACAATACAATACAATACAACACAATACAATACAACAAAATACAATACAATACAACACAATACAACACAACATACAATACAATACAACACAACACAACACAATACAAAACAACACAATACAATACAACACAATACAATACAATACAACACAACACACTACAATAAAATACAATACAATACAACACAACACAACACAATACAATACAACACAATACAATACAACACAACACAATACAACACAATACAACACAACACAATACAATACAACATAATACAATACAATACAACACAACACAATACAATAAAATACAATACAACACAACACAACACAATACAATACAATAACATACAACACAACACAATACAACACAATACAATACAATACAACACAATACAACACAATACAATACAATACAACACGATACAATACAACACAATACAATACAACAGAATACAATACAACACAATACAATACAATACAACACAACACAACACAATACAATACAACACAACACAACACAATACAATACAACACAATACAATACAAAACAACAATACAACACAATACAATACAATACAACACAATACAATACAACACAATACAATACAACACAATACAATACAACACAACACAATACAACACAATACGATACAATACAACACAATATACGGTGAGAGGGAACACAGGTCTATACATCCGAGATTACAGTCTCTCAATACACATCATCTCTAGATTTGTAGTCAAAGCGTTGCGTGTGTTTCCTCCAATTTTTTTTTTAATTTGACCCCTTTTTTTTACCCCTTAACATTTATTGTTTTGGGCTCAAATCAAGTTATTAAGTTAGATCCATGACCAAGGAACCTATATCTAAAATTTCAAGTGTGTAGACCCAAAATTGTCGGAGGAGTTTGGTAGAGTTCTCAAAGGTCAAATCGTTGAACTTTGACCCCTTAATCACCAAATTTCTGTCCAAAAATCGATCACATCGATTTTCCCAAACCTCAGTAACCTGTATATCAAATTTCGAGTCTGTAGACTAAAAATTGACAGAGTTATTGCGTAGGAAAATGTACACACACACACACACAGACACTTTCACTTTTATAGATATATAATAGACATATATATATATATATTGGAGGGAATTCTATTTATATTTCTCGGGGTTAACATTGGTTGGGTGGTTTGTTCCTTGCCAATGAAGTCAGAGATAGCTTTGTGGCTAGGTTTGAATCTCCCAACCGGCGGTAATCATGGCACCCTGCAATGCTGATTCCCAGAAGGATAAAACACTAATGTCTGTAGGTATTAAAAATGAATATTACTATAATAATTACATATCCTGGAAGAGTTAACTGTCATGATTGGACTACATACAAACGCAACCAAAACAGAATATATGTCCTTCCACCAAACTAGCCCAGTTGAAACACTAGACAGAACACCACTCAAACAAGTAGATGACTTTGAATATCTCGGCAGCCACATTGTATCCACCGAAAAAGACGTCCATGTCAGAATAGCCAAGGCTTGGAGTGCACAATCGGCTGAAAGTTATCTGGAAATCTTCCCTCTCAGAACAGACCAAGAAAAAAATTTTTTAGAGATGTAGTAGAGACAGTGCTGCATGGACTTCCAGTACAAAATTTGAAATTAAGTTAGATGGAACTTACATGGTGTTAACGAAAGCTAAAGATGACACTCTATAATTTAAGTGATTTATAAAATGTCTTAGTTGCATATACAATAATATTACTGTAGTTAAAGGTAAAAAAACAAAAAAGTTATATATTACCAAGTTAATAGGCTGATGTTTTAAGGATGATGTCTTATAGTAATGAAAAAAGTGTTACGTAATCGCCGGGCAACGCCGGGTAGAAAGCATTTATTCAGTTATCGGTTCATCTATCTATCTATCTATCTATCTATCTATCTAATTGTCTATCTATCTAGCGGAGTAAACAATAGATTGAATCATGGGAAACGATAGTTGAGCAAGCATTGCGGGTGCAGAAAGGGTTAAAGAGTCATGTTGTGACATTAATCAAACTCTGTGACCGATCAAGTTGCACCGGAAAGTATGCAAATGGGGATCGGATCTGACGTGCCAGGTGTTCCGGTTTGAATAAACTGAGTTAATTTTAGTGAGTTCGTTCTAAGAAGCTGAAGAGATAAGATGGAGTAAACTGGCTCTCCAAAAGGGTGTGAGGGTTTCCAAATGGAACCACAGGCAGAGAATGTCATTCACTCCAGTCTGCTGTGACGGAACGTTTGGGAGTGAATAAAGAAAATATTTATAAAAACAACCATTCGTCTTGGGTTCCTGTCTTGCATGCATCTTTGTTTTTGTTGTAACAGAACCAGCTTCACCAAGACGGTGGTGAATGCTCCCAGAGGCCCAGCAAAAGACAGGTATGTCGTTATGTATATATTGCTATATGTTCTGACACACACGGACCCACACTCAGAGACTTGACGAGCACGGCTGTTAAGACAGATATTTAGGACTCTAGACAGTCACAGCCTGATAGAAAGAGTTAAACAAACAGTTTAATAAAAGAGTAAATATGCAAATAGATAATTAACAAACAGACTCATTTATCATTATAATAAAAGCACCTGTCACACAAAGAAGCTTTATTTATATAGAACGTAATACCCAAGTTATTCTATCGATTTTCCAAATACTTTGTAGATATAGACCATAACAAGAATATAACAAGTTTAAGTGCTTGCTTGGTAGAGAGACTCCTTCTTGGATTACCACCTTGTCACGGTGAAGGAGCTAAAGCATTTCAATAATCCCTAGAGCTATGCTGGTGGGAACGAAAGCTCCTGGCAGGATCACCTTTGTCAGAAAGGTCGACGGATAGAAACCAGACAAAGAGTAATCTCTGGTCCTCCAGGTTAGAGGTTGAGCATAGGGCTAACGATCCTTTCTCGTAAAACAAGTATGTTACAGAAACGGCAACAAACAGAACCCCTACTTCAGTATGTGAGGGGGGGGGGGCTTCTGAATCAAGTGAAACTCGTATGAATGCTGGTGGCCAAAGAGAACGTTACCAGTAGGATGAGGGAGGACCTTAAGGTCGAGAGCAACTTGAAGAAGGACGGTGCAGCATTCTTGTGGTTCACTGGCTAGGCTGGCTCAGTACAGGCGGAAGTGGAGGGATTACCAGCAAGATGAGGGAGGACATTAGTACCACTAAAATGCAACTTGGAGAAGAACGGTGAAAAGGGAGAGAAAAGCTATGCAGCATTCTCGGGGTTCACTGGCTAGGCTGGCTCAGGATAGGCAGAGGTGGAAGGGCTTTGTTACGGCCCAACACACCACTGGGTGTACTGTTTGATGATGATGGTAGAGAGAATTAATTATGTTCTTATAGATGCACAATAACTTTTGAGCAAGATGAGGGAGGACATTAGTACCACTAAAATGCAACTTGGAGAAGAACGGTGAAAAGGGAGAGAAAAGCTATGCAGCATTCTTGGGGTTCACTGGCTAGGCTGGCTCAGGATAGGCAGAGGTGGAAGGGCTTTGTTACGGCCCAACACACCACTGGGTGTACTGTTTGATGATGATGGTAGAGAGAATTAATTATGTTCTTATAGATGCACAATAACTTTTGAGAAAATCTAAAATAAATAATCAAAAGCAGTGTTTAGGCCATAGTTATCTCCCTTGGATATAAACTGATTTCTAGACCAGAATGATTCCCCTTGACAAAAGATCAGACCTCTGAATCTTACGTTGTTTTCAATAACACTAAAAGATATTCTTTTTTTTTACTACACAATGAAAAAAAAAAAAAAAAAAAGAAAAAAGAAAAACATACTTGAAGGATTTACATGAAACTTTGCCGCTCCAACTGCTGGGAAGTAAGTAACTCGGAAAGATTTTGTGTCATTCACATCAGGATCAAATGCAGTTATTGTGTACAGAGCTGGCCGATAGTGACGAGCACTTTCTGGAACCATCTGTCTCCATGGAAGGTTATTCAGGTGTGGTTTCCAGTTTAACGCTCTGATCATGATTGTTACCGTAGTAAAGCACTCGAGTCCTCCACTGTCTCTGGCCGTGATATTCAGTTGGACGGTTTTCGGCATGATCCGGACATCATAAAGAACTGAAAATTTGATCTGACCAGAACGTCCGTCGATGAAGAAATTCATAGAGTTTGATCCTCCACTAATGTAGAACGTAATGTTGTCCGATTTGTCAACATCTCGTACTTGAAGTAGACTTTGCGGAGTTGCTTCTGAGCCAACCTGAAATTATACTTACAGTTATGCTTTGAAATCTAATCACATATCAATGAAAATGGCATACTTAGCGTAACGATTAAAGTGTACACCAATGGGCCGGGAGGTTCAATCCTGGGTTGAGTCATACCAAGAACTCAAAAACGTCCCCTTTGGTTAAAGTGTTCACTAACGGGTCGAGAGACCAAGGTTCAATCCTGAGTTGAGTCATGCTAAAGATTCAAGAAATTGTATTTTATGTCCGTCTTGCTAGACACTCAGTATTATAAGACAAGAATCAAAGTGGAATGATCCTGTGAAAGAAGTAGCGTTCTCCCCTAAATCTTATAGTAGCTAATAAAAAAGGGAGCCTTCTAAGAAAGAGAGGCTAGTGCCTTTGTAGATATATAAAATGATAGCATATAACCTGGCACCAGTATTAAATTCTAAGAAACGGTTCAAGGCATTCAATATTCATGGATGACTACATGTCCACATATATCTTTCTGAACAAGCAGTCACCATTTTGCATATTGTGTTATGACAATAGCGAAGAAATAGTTGAATTTACCTATATATATATATATATATATATGATATATATGATTGCTACTTCTTGACAGAAGCTTGCCATCTCTTCAGATTGATGTAGAGCGTCCATGCGCATGTAGATGGCTCTCCAAACCAGCTACACTCTTGCAAAATCGTTCACAAAAGGTGACAGGGGCACTTGCGATTATTTAGTACATATATATATATATATGATACATACATATATATACAGGGGGACCCCAAAAAACGGGCCCCAACTCTAATTAGGCCCCGTTTCTTAATGTTTTGTCTGAATAAAATGAAACTTTGGTCATAACTAGTTTATTATATTCAAATCATCACATCAAAACACTAGAGTCTTTGGCCTTTTTTTCTCCGTTCTAAAGCATATGTTCTAGATGGCCTCTATTTAGCTCCGTGCATTTCTTAAGGCGCAGCACTAAGTTGTCCATGATGTTCTTACAGACTGAATTGGTAATGGCTCTCATCTCCTCCCTGATGGCTTCCTTGAGTTCCGTGATGGTTCTTGGTTTCCCTGCATAGACTCTGTCCTTAAGATAGCCCCAAAGAAAAAAATCTGGGGGGGGGGGGCTTAGGTCCGGGTTATGGGGTGCCCACTTAAAATCAGTCTTGAGACTGATCACTCAGCCTCCGAAATTCTCTTTCAGCCAATCTCAGGACAGGTTTGAGGTGTGAGAACTTGCTCCATCCTGCTGGAACCAGAACTTGCTCATGAGCGACGGGTAGATGGTCTGGAGCTCACTCTTGAAGGGTTTGAGGACCTCCATATACCGCTCCTTGGTGACTGTCACAGCTGCGCCAGATTCTTTGATGGAGATTGGTCCGATGATGCCTCTGGCCGAGATTGCAGCCCACATCGTGCACTTAGGAGAGTGCAGGGGCTTGGTGGCTACTGAGGACCTCCAGAAGACATTTGTCTTGGAGTTCGCCTTTCCATCAAGATGGAAGTGGGTTTCATCTGAGATCCAAAGGAGGTTAAGGAAACTTGGTGTCTCCTCGATCTTCTCGAGCATCTTGACTGCCATAGCCCTCCTCTGCTTCTTGTCTGAGGCTGTAAGGGTCTGCAGCGTCTGTATTCTGTATGGGTAAGCCCTGATATCATTCACCAGCACTTTCCTGCAAGTCTCATGGGACATACCGAGGGACTGACTTCCCTTACGCACAGAGCGTTTCGGACTCTGCTGGAGAGACTCTCTCACTCTTCCGACCAGCTTGGCTTTTCGCTTCTTGGGACGTCCCGAGTGGCTTGGACGATTCTCTCTGGCAGCGTTGAGGTTCTCCACGGTCCCATACTTCTCGAAGTGGTCCACCCAGTTCTGAATTCTGCTTTTGGATGGAGCCTTTTTACATTCGAACTGACGCATGAAACTGTCCTGGGTTTTCTTAAACGAGCCTGTCTTATAATAAAATTTAACACAGTGTATTCTTTGTCTAAGCTCCCACTGGGGTCTTGGTGTACTCACGGACATTGATTCTGCCATGTCCTGTAAAATAAGGGCAATCGGTGAATAAATAATGGAGATATCACATAAAGTGTACACGGGGCCCATTTTTTGGAGTCACCCTGTATATATATATATATATATATATATATATATATATATATATATATATGTATGATACATACATGCATATATATATATATATATGATACATACATGCATATATATATATATATATATGATACATACATATATATATATATGATACATACATACATATATATATATATATATATGATACATACATACATACATATATATATATATGATACATACATACATACATATATATATATATGATACATACATACATACATATATATATATATCTGATACATACATATATATATATATGATACATACATACATATAGATATGATACATACATACATATATATGATACATACATACATATATATATATATGATACATACATACATTATATATATATATATATATTCAGAAAATGTGAGAGAATATATATATAATAATTTTCCACAGCCAAACCAATGTCGCAGCCCACAAGAGTAAAGAAAGCCAACAAACCGGAAGTCCAAGACTCGAGTTTCGCCATAATTTGGGCTCATCAGTTAGACATATCTGTGCTCAGGATTTGAAACCCGAACCGCTTGCATGCTAGGTGAGCACTCTACCAACTGAGCAAACACGCCACACGTCATGCAAGCGGTTCGGGTTTCAAATTCTGAGCGCGGATATGTCTAACTGATGAGCCCAAATAAGGGCGAAACTCGAGTCTTGGACTTCCGGTTTGTTGGCTTTCTTGACTCTTGTGGGCTGCGACATTGGTTTGGCTGTGGAAAATTATTATATATATATTCTCTCACATTTTCTGAATATTCTATTGATTACTCGTAAGGTTAACTTGTTGGCGTGACATCATCCTTTCGAGTATATAAAATTCCTACTGGTGAGACGTCGGCTTGGGTTAAAGCTGGTTTGATACCTCGTCCCTTGTTCGATATGAGGTAGGTTCTTTCCACTGTCGGATCTGTGCTGCAGGTTGCTTGATCTGTGTAAGTTAATATATATATATATATATATATATATATATATATATACTAGCGGGGGTACCCGGCGTTGCCCGAGTGTTTGTTTCCGGGACAGGGGAGGGGGAGTTTTAAAAAATGTTATGGTAGGTAAGTAGGAAGGATCAAACCCAGAGTCATGAGTAAAAGTAGGAAAATAAAGTGTGAAAAAAAACAAAAAAAAAAAACATCTGCAACGTTAACAGTTCGGCCACCAAGAAAAGTCCATTCCAGTTGTTTAGGAAAAAAAAAAAAAAAAAAACGACTACGGTAGGTCGGCGCGAACGTGAAAATATAATGTGAATTGTCCAGCACGCTAACCACTACGCCACAGAGCACTGCAGCTTAGTTTAGTGATTTTAAATAACTTCACATGAAAGAACTACGAAGCCAAACCGGTGTTCTCTTCTCAACTGTTCCTTGTGAACGATCCCCAAACGGTGTTAAGTGGTGGCAGGGGGAGGAGGAATTTATTAGAGAGAAAATATTTTACCACTTCCATTGATCTTAACCGATTTTGGCCGTGACTTCTCAGCAGAAAAAGTATAGAAATCTAAGATTATCGAGGAATTTGAGAAATAATAAGCCTATAACACACCTCAGATATTGTTCTGCCGTTTGTGCATATTATATTTGCATGAAATATCTTGATTTTTAATCCTATTAATGTCAAAATCAGACGGGGAAAAAATGAACACTGAACTAAGGAGCATCATTGCAGTCAAAATGCATCGCAGTGCCTAGAGAGGAGTGTGTCAGATCATCATTATGATCGTCATCATAATTACCATCATCATCGTCATCATCATCGTCATCATTATCATCATTTGTCATCATCATCATTTGTCATCATCATCATAGCCATCATCGTTATTATCATCATTACCATCGTAATTATAGTCATCGTCATCGTCATCATCATCATCATCATCATCGTATTCACCATAGTCATCATCATCGTCATCATAGCTATCATCATCATCAACGTCGTCATCATCATCATCAATATCCTCATCGTCGTCGTCATCGTCATCATCATCATCATCATCATCATCGTCCGTTTTATATGCTGTCATGTGTTGGACATTTTTTAGAAATTTGTTTCCAAACCAACCTATTCCTGGCCAGGTCTTTATTAATCTCTTTTTCTCCGATATCCATTCTTATATCACTTCTTCCCATGTTTTCCTGTCATGACTATTTATTCCATATCTACTAACCCTAGATCTTTAATTCATTTTTTTTTTTTCAATAGGCGTTAACTTTTAACAATTCTTCTCATGTCATATCCAGGATCACTGAACCGCAATAAAAACAAAACTGAACCGCAATAAAAACAAAAACTGTTGGATATTGATGGCTGAAACTTGGTGGACAAGTTAGGCATAAACTAAAGCTTATTTGTACCAAATATGATTGGATTTGCAGAAATCATTTTGAATTTTTACTAATAATTGGGGGGGGGCATTTTTTACGAGTCACCTTGCATTAGTTTTACTAAGTTACTTGTTGCATTTGAAATGAACGTCTTAGTAATAGAAGAGAAAGACTTACCGACCCTTCATACGTAAAGACTGTGTAATTATCAGAAGAGAACCGTGGGGGTTCATTTGCGTCCACGATTATTAGGGTCACATTCAACGACTCTGATACTGTTATTCCGTCATTTGCCATAACGGACACCATGAAGGTGTGTGAATTCAACGATTCAAAATCCAGATTGTTGCTAACAATCAAGTTTCCAGCTGTGAAAAGAAAACTCATATGAATATAAAATAATATGATAGTTTGCTTGAAACATTGTTGGTCATTTCTCTACTATTATATGAGAAGAACTTTGTGTTTGTGCGCGTGTGTATCTATGTGTGTGTGTGTATCTATATGTGTGTGTGTGTCGATGTGTGTGTGTATCTATATGTATGTGTAAATTTCTTTTATAATAAAATGTAAAGAATAAGTGAATTAAGGAAAACAATCTTTAAGTATATAAAATTGTATGATAGTTTGATTGAAGCATTGCTGGTTAATCTAGCATGTCACATAGAAATATGATAATTAACAAAGCCCAACGTTAACAGGGAATATGAACTGGAATATATACATTGAGAGCATTGCCAAGGTTGCTGTAAAGAAGGTGGGCTCTCTCTATTGTGCCAGAAAATTACTTACACCTGAAAGTATCCTGTACCTCTATAAGACCACCATTCGCCCATGTATGGAGTACTGTTGTCGCATTTGGGCTGGTGCATCTGCTGCTTGTCTCTCACTCCTGGACAGGGTTCAAAAGAGAGTCGCCAACCTGATAGATCCTAAACTGTCATCTAGGCTTCAGCCTCTGTCCCATTGACGAAATGTTGCATCCCTCTGCCTGTTCTACAAATACTTTAATGGTTAATGCTCTGACAAACTGCAAGCGCTTGTACCTCCTCGACGTGACTACCCCCTCCCCTCCGACAAACCCACCAAGCAACTAAGTCCCACCCTTTACAGTAGAAATACCTAGGTGTAAGAAAGCCTTTTACTCCAATAGTTTCTTCCACAGAACTGCAAGTCTTTGGAACTCTCTTCTGGTATATTGCTTTCCCAACTGTACTGATATGCAGAAGTTCAAGTGTAATGTGAACAAACATCTTTATACTCATCTCCCTTCATAATACCCCCGCAAATTATGTCCCCGATAGTAGCCCCCTACTTCAAAGTGGCACTTGCCTTGTTTGGGGTGAAAATTGAATAAAAAAAAAATTTTTAAATAAAAAAAAATTAAAAAAAATTAAAAGAACCCTCCTAATTTAGAATGAGTTTTTAAATAATAATGTTACTGTTTAGAAAACCCTTCTTAACATGAAAATGGCTTTGTTGACTATTCTGTGCCTTTTCGTCTATCAAAGAATATTCATGTTTTATCCGAATTATAAAGATGTGGGTGGTTATTAGATTGATTTGTTTTACTGTAAAAAGAAAAACAGATACATATAATAATAATAATAATAATAATAATAATAATAATAATAATAATATCTAAAAGGCTATCTGTCTGTCTGTCTGTCTCCATATCTTCAAACTCTACCTCTTCCAATACTAAAAGTCACAGAGTGGCGCTTGGATTTTTTACAGACCGTTGTTTCATGAGTCTTTAGCTGTTTCATGAGCCTTTAGCTGTTTCATGAGTCTAGCTGTTTCATGAGTCTAGCTGTTTCATGAGTCTTTAGCTGTTTCATGAGTCTAGCTGTTTCATGAGTCTAGCTGTTTCATGAGCCTTTAGCTGTTTCATGAGCCTTTAGCTGTTTCATGAGTCTTTAGCTGTTTCATGAGTCTAGCTGTTTCATGAGTCTAGCTGTTTCATGAGCCTTTAGCTGTTTCATGAGTCTTTAGCTGTTTCATGAGTCTAGCTGTTTCATGAGTCTAGCTGTTTCATGAGTCTTTAGCTGTTTCATGAGTCTAGCTGTTTCATGGGTCTTTAGCTGTTTCATGAGTCTTTAGCTGTTTCATGAGCCTTTAGCTGTTTCATGAGTCTAGCTGTTTCATGAGCCTTTAGCTGTTTCATGAGTCTTTAGCTGTTTCATGAGTCTAGCTGTTTCATGAGTCTAGCTGTTTCATGAGCCTTTAGCTGTTTCATGAGTCTTTAGCTGTTTCATGAGTCTTTAGCTGTTTCATGAGCCTTTAGCTGTTTCATGAGTCTTTAGCTGTTTCATGAGTCTTTAGCTGGTTAAAATAGTTTTGAAGGGATCAAACATGCATCAAAATTGAAAAAAAATCGTTATACATTTTGTACTTTCATCATAGTTTATTTTTGATTTTTAATTTTTAATCAGTTCATATGCATGTCACGTTGGTAACGTCGCCAGCTTTGAATGCTACAATTTTGCTTTCAGTTTCGATTCTAGCTGATGGCACCTAAATACTTTTTTTTTTTACTACGACTCTATAATAATACATGCAAAATCTGGACAAATTAAAATATCATATTTAAGCGTATTTTATGCTCGAGCAACCCCCCCCCCTCGGCTAGTAAGTATACATCTATCTAATAAGGCATATGTGGCATAATCTCATTGACACCAAAGTTAAGCAACGTTCAGCTTGGTCAGTACTGAAATGGGTGACCATTTGGGAATGTGGTCCCTCCTGTAATTATGTGTTGTCTTCATAGAAAAAATTCTAACTAGTAAGATATCAGAGAAACAAATGCCAACAAAAGAATCATCTGATTCATGCGAAATGAATGAATGGAGTCAATAAAGCTCTACTAAAAAAAAAAAAGTTCATTATTCTCTCCTTTCCAATTGTAACAGAGCTTCTAATGCTGGGAGCAGCAGCAGCAGCAGCCACATAAAAATATGCAAATAACCAAGCCAGCTGTGGAAAGTGACGTCACAGCAGAGATAAAAGGACGCACATGCACGGTGCTCGGGGAAGAAGTGTTCGGCAAAGCAGGTGCTTAGAGAAGCACTTGTTTAAGATATGTTTGGAGAAGTGGTGTGTGAGACATGACCAAACAAGCGCGTGTTCGAGAGACGTGGGTGAGGTTACATCATAGATGAAAAGTCACATATGGCCGGAGAAGTAGTAATTAACTGCTTGAATATTTAGAAAAAAAATGTGCTGTTGAAAATACTAGATATAAATGCTTTTGTTAAAAAAAAAAATAGCGCGTTAAGTTTTTTCTTTTTCTTCTGTTTCCTTGCGACGAAGTCTACAACGTGTTGGGTCTGTTAAAATGTAACAACACCGTTAAATAGAAAGGTTGTACAGCGTTACAGAATTAAAGGAAGAAAATAATCTTTATATTTCAATTCATACATTTTTTTATGCATTTTCATTATATAACTAGCGGTGCTGGAAGCACCTTGCCCAGTCGTAAAATATGCTTAAATATATTTTAATTTATGCAAATTTCGTATTTATTATTACAGAGCCAATTTTCTATTGACTATTATATATATATATATATATATATATATATATATATATATATATATATATTAGGGTTCGGATGATTGATTGGAATTGGAATAGAGAATCTGAAAAAATCGGAAGATTTGGGGGTGTCGGAATCGGTATCAGAATTGGAAAAATTGATGCCTATTTTCCAATGCCAAAACGATTCTTTTAATTGTCTTTTTTTTATTTGATCTCCCACTGCGGGTAATAATGATAAAATAATAAATATGTGTTTTTATGAAAATCGGGGGAAATAACAACTCTATAGTTAAATAATTAGAGATTTATAAAGAATCGGAATCGGTAATTGTATCGGAATCAGAAATTTAGCACGCTATTGGTAATTGTATCTGAATCGGGAAAAATATTGGAATCGTCCCATCACTAATATATATATATATATTACTGATTTCAAAAGTTTAAAAAAATGACTTAGATGCCATCAACTATAACCGAAACCAAAACATTTAGCAGTCCAGACGCACTCCCTACCAGTTGAGTTATCAACAGATAGACAAGAAAGATTTTAAATTAAAATTAAATCACTTCAAGCCATGAGTGAATTTGCGCATGCACAAAAGTAATACAAATATGCAAATGCAAGTTGAAATGAACATTTTGCATTTCCACTTGCCCACATATTTCTGTATGCGTTATTCATTCATCCAAACAAAGATTTTACTCACTATAAACCATCCTTAGTGTATGATTACTATTTTCTGTTAATTTCAGTGGGGTTTTTTTTTTTTTTTACATAGGCGTCACCACTTATCAAGGCCGATAGGCCATTCAAGGATAAGGGTTAAAGAGTGTACAGTAGTCAAAAGGACAATATAGTAATCGATAGTAATGGAAGTTCGGTAAATTTGTTAACTTAAGTGGAACGGCTCATCAGAAACTTGTTCGCGTTGGACTTGAAGACAACCATATTGTAAACAGCTGGAAAGCAGGAAAACGGAAGACAATTCCACAGGCGTGCAGTTCTAAGAAAAAAGCTTTGATCATGGAATCTATGTTTAGGTTTAGGCACAGATAACGAGTGGGGTGAATTATTGATAGTGTTTTCAGCTAGTCTAGTGTTTCTTGTGAAAGTTTGGCAAGGGGGAACCAGGGATTGAAGCTCAGTCAAACACTTTCCATGAAAATAACGATAAAGCAGAGACACACTCGCAACATCTCTTCTGTGAGATAGAGGTTGCAGCGAAGAAAAAAGGACATCTCCCACCAGGCCACGAAGTCTATTTTGAACCCTATCAAGGCATGACAAGTCTTTTCTAGCAGCTACTGCCCATATGTGGCAACAGTATTCCATCCTTGGACGTATCTGGCTCTTATATAGATAGAGAATTGCATCAGCAGCAAGATATCTACTAAATCGATAGAAAGATCCGACCATTTTTCCAGCGGCCTTGGCAACAGATTTGATGTACGTATTCCATTTAAGATCAGGAGTAAAGGTCAAGCCCAGAAGCCTGTCAAAACTTGAGGCCTCCCCAAGACGAGAGCCATTCATTTTAATTGATGCCAGATGGGGATCAGAACGTTGATGATGTAAAGATAGAAGTTTGGTTTTAGATGCATTAAAAGTAACAAGCCACCTCTTTCCCCATTGTACCACGTGCTCAAGATCAGAGGAGAGAGAATCGGAGAGAACTTGGTCGTTTACTGACTTAGATGTGCTACCATAAATGATAGTGTCGTCAGCATAAATATCTACAAATGATGTAAGGATGTGATTTGGAAGATCATTAATGCAGATCAGGAAAAGAGTTGGGCTCAGGATAGACCCCTGAGGGACTCCAGCATTTATACTGTGAGTTTCTGATTTTTGCCCATCAACTACTACTCTTATGACCCTATCAGAGAGAAATGATTTAATAATTGAGAAGACATTTTCAGCTATACTATAGCTGGAGATCTTGTGAAGTAAACCTTTATGCCATACCCTATCCTATTTGATATGTCAAGAGCAATTGCCCTAGAAAGGTTGCCTCTGTCGAGAGATTTGCTAATCCTGTGTTATGTAACCAGTAGTTTAAGAGTTTATTGGTTAAATATTTTCACATGGATACATACAGATTGATTTACTGTTTTATTTATATAGATAAAATTACCAGGCTCAACGTTGCTTAACTTCGGTGATCTGACGAGAGCCGGTGTGTCAATGCGATTATGCCGTACATACATACATACATACATACATACATACATACATTTAAACAGACAGGTGAGATTTATATTATAAATGGGTTATTTATAAAAATGTTTTGATTGAATAATACATGGAATTGTTTCCCTGAACACAAGTCCAAATTTGTCACGTCATATTTTTTATAATCGGAAATCCCCAATGAACGACACACAATCCGACCATCACTCCTTTACCACATCGTGACTCCCACAGTGTATTTTTTCTCCCACCTCTCACAGTTTTGCCCGGTCATAAAATATGCTTAAATATGATATTTTACTTTGTCCAGATTTCGTATATATTTTTATAAAGTCATGATTTCAAAAGTAAAAAAAAAAGTATTTAGGTGCCATCAGCTAGAATCGAAACCGAGACTGCAGCATTCAAAGCTGGAGACGTTACCACTGTACCAAGGTGACACACATATGAACTGATTAAAAATTAAAAATAAAAAATAAACTAAGATGAATGTACAAAATGTTTAACGATTTTTTTCAATTTTGACCCATTTTTGACCCTTTGAAAACTATTTTAACTGGCTAAAGACCCATAAAAGAACGGTTCATAAAAAAAAAATCCAATCATTTAAGGCCTCTCGTGCCACTCTGCAACTTTTAGTTTCGGAGGAGATAAAGTTTAAATATGAAGACAGACAGACAGACATATGGCCGTTTATATATTAGATATATAAAAAAAGAATAAAACTAATTCCTTAAATTCACTGTGGAATTTCCACAGGTCCCACTAGTTTCAAGTGATTTTTTAAATGGATAGAATGGATGGCAAAACTTACAAGTGTTGAGATGAAAATGTGAAAAGCCGGTTACAGGTTGGAAGAACGCCTCAAAAATCAATCGATCACCGTCTACGTCTGAAGCATTGAATGTGTGAATGACTGTCCCAGGCGATGTGTTTTCGTGGATATAAAAAATCTTCCGAGTCGGATGAAGAACTGGTGGGTTGTTCATCTCTAGAAAAAAACAAAACAAACAATAGTTATTTCATGAACCATTGGGGTTATGTTCTATATGTGCAAAAGAGCTTCTTTTACACATATTTGACGACTGCTTTAGTAATAACAGTGTTACCATTAAAATTTCTATTATGGTGCATTCCTTTCATTACATTATATCTGAATTGTGCTGATCATATTTATTTACCTGTATTTTATTTGGTCTTCGTGATTCACTGGACTGACTTGACTTCGATTACACCTGTGTAACCTTTTCCGAAAATGACTGTTCAAACATCACATTTTAAACTTTTCTTCCTGAGAATTTCAAATTTGTTGCAACACACAGGTGCTTCTAAGGTTTATAATTTTTATTCAAATGAATTTTTGGTACATTTGATAAATATTATTGTTCTGCAAGTGTAAGCTTATGCCAAAAGAATCTTGTTTTGTTTTGTTTTTTAATAAATATAATAAATATAATATATAATAAATAAATAATATAATGATACACATTGATTGTTTTGTGCTGCTTCATTTTAATTTGGTAGTTGGATATGATGATTTATTCGAGACAATCTGAGAGGATGAAAACTTCTTTTCTGGCGGGCAATACCTGTCTATGATTGGTGATTCTTTATGGAGTCGCCTGCGACTAAGATTATTAGTTCTTGGCAATAATTGAAGCAAGTCATGTGTATCAAAAGATTTATCCAATTTTCTAATAATGGGCAAATAGGAAGCTTGGTGCCCTTCTGACTATTATTGGATCTACATTTTAGACGTGTGACTCACTTGGCTTCTGAAAGAAATCTGATTAAAAACCTTTTAACATGTTAAGTGATCATGTCTCTCATGTATGTCACCTTTGAACTTTTGACCTTTTGACCTTCATTCTGTTTAAATAAAATCAACGATTGCTTGTTAAAACGAGAGACCACATTTGAAAAAAAAAAAAAAAAAAAAAAAAAAAACAGACCTGTGAGGACGACTGATAACGACAATGGTCTAACTTTATTCCGATGGTCAGACGCAAATACATCCACATCAAATGCCGGGATTTTTATGCTCAACATCTCCCGTTTGCAAATCAAGAGGCCAGCTGAAATCAAATCAAATCAAATCAAAGTCATCAGTAAATGTAACAATTCACATTTATCATGTTGGAAGATCATTACATACAGGTGAAAAATATTACTTAAGTGGAAATGACATCAGGCAGACGTTCTTTTCCGACAAATATGGACAAAGAATTCGACAAAACTTAGCTCGAGAGAACAATAGATTTATTGAGTCGCACGCCTCTTAATGACTGCAGAGTTGATTAATTACATCAGGCTGTGATCGTCTCTTAGTGGTTAACGTCCGATAGTCAAAAATAAGAGTGAGAGAGAGAGAGGGAGAGAGAGAGAGAGAGAGAGAGAAAGAGAAAGCGGGGGGGGACAACATTTTAGATTATAAATGAGACTATTCTGTTTTGTTGATTACACACCTTATGACTCTGTGAGATCCTCTCCCAGAATTCCCTGTCCCTCATATCTGATGTAATTCCGCCTACCTATATTAAAGGCCCACCTAAGTTCTCTTGTTCCTGATTTCACAAATTAAGTTTATTTTACTAACTACATCGTGATCCATGCCCTCTATTTTTTGATATATAGATATTTCTTGGAAGTGGTCCTTTAAAGTCTATGCTAAATCGCTTCATAAGTCCAGTAGCTTTAATGAGTATGATGGAATCTGGAGAGTGAAAAGCTAATTTCAAGCAAACTTATTTCCTTAATAAAACGCACCACGTTTCTTATTTTGACAAAACGACCGATCCTTGTCGCAGCAGAGTGATAACTACGAGCATCTGGCTCTCATAATATTTTATCAACAATAACAGCACTGCAGTGAGCACGAGAATGAATGTCATCAGGAATGTAGTTTTTTCCAGGTCAGTTTGCAATGTACATTTTTTGGAGGGAGTCAGTTTGGTCGGAATTGATGTAGGAAATAATGAAATTGAATGAAACTGACTTTTAATTTTCGGAAACAAGCATCAGATAGTGGTAGGAATCGTGACCATATTGATTAGAACTATGTGTGATGCATGTGTTTATAGTCCTATGATGTTTGATTGAAAAGAGGAAATCTACTTAATTTTATTAATGTTGTAAATAGATAGATATACATCAGTACATGAAGCAAACATGGACATGATACTCCAATATATAGAGCCAGCTATTGAGCTTGGTTAGATTGTTTGGATAAGAAAGAAGTAAGATTGCAAAGCTAGTAAAATTAATTAAAAAAAAGAAATCCAAAATAAAACATCAGATTCTCTCTCTCTCTCTCTCTTTCTCTCTCAATATATATATATATATATATATATATATATATATATATATATATATATATATATATATATATAGGTTAAAAATATTAATACTTGTGGCGATACTCTTTATTGGTTATAATGGACTATCCAAACCTTCTGTTTTTATTGCATGTTTTATCGCTTTTGTTAATAAACAAAGAGACGGCAGATAAAGTGTACTGGAATTGAGAGTGATAGAAATTGTGCCAATTTATTGATTTTATCAAACGCCTCTTCTCGAGTCTTCAATCGACTTGGTAAGAAAGTCTACATGCATGAATTACGGATGTTTGAATCAGTAAAAAGTGAGTTTGCAAAGCCAGTTAAAATTTAAAAAAAATCAAAACTGAGTTTTCTTTTCTCTTTCACTCTCTCTCTCTCCCTCTCTCTCTCTCTCTCTTTCTCTCTCAAGCTATCTATCTATCTCTACCTTTCTCTTAATTTCTCTTTTTTCTCCACATATGAGCTAGATTTTTTAGTCCATTAAAAATGGGCAAAAGTTATAGGCCATTGACC
Source organism: Euprymna scolopes (assembly GCF_053919585.1). NCBI lineage: Eukaryota > Metazoa > Mollusca > Cephalopoda > Sepiida > Sepiolidae > Euprymna > Euprymna scolopes. Next base: position 136,504,645 of record NC_136488.1, read on the forward strand.
TAGAATGAGTGTGTATGTCAAATTGACGGTTGAATATGGTTAAATTTGTGCTCATTTCTGCATTAACTACTTATCTCTTTTAATCTCTATAAATACATAACTGTGCATCAAACGGATACTATAATACTTAATTCGCTGCACCTTATCATAGCAAACGTTCATGCAAACTTTCAGCCAGATCGGGCGAGTAGTTTCCGAGAAAAATTAGAACGTGCAGACAAACAGGCAGACTGACAGACAGACAGACAGACTAAAAGAAATATAATATAGATACTTTTACTGATATTCCCTATTGTTTATAAGGAACTATTATGATATTCTGTTTTTTAGTCAGTTTTAATTACCTTTATCTGTTAAAAAAAAAACAAAGAAAGGGGGTGGACGAAATAGAGAGAGAGAGAGAGAGAGAGAGAGAGAGAGAGACGAAAGCGAGAGTGATAGAAACTGTATAAAACAGGAGCAGAGGGAGTGAAACAACATGCAATGAGAGAGGCTAAGAGTAATAGACAGAAACTTAGTAAGCAATAGGTGACTTTGTAACAGAGTTACTGACCCTGGGTCAACGGCAGCAGACATATACAAATGATCAAACCGGCTGCACGATGTGACAGCGGAGGTTAAAACGACACACGTGTTCAGAGAAGAGGTATTCGAGACGTGTTTCAGACACGAAAATGACAGAAATAGATATGTTACATACGTTGCCTGAGAGCGATAGCGAAAGACACGTCCCAGACATGGCCGGACAAAGGCAGAGTAACACGTATCCGATGCGGCGGAGTCTTGTTAAGTACAATGAAGTACAAGAAGACTTTTGAACAAGAGATAAGGCGTTATTCTGGAAGTTCCTATTTACTTGCCTCCCCACGAGGGCAGAGTTAGACGCAAGGTCGGTTTTTAATGCGGGTAAAATCCAGCTCCTCAAAAAAGGGGCACTCTGGATAGAAACAAAAATAAAAATTGTCTCAGTCATGAAAGATTACTCCTCCACTGACCGAGGACAGAAAAGGTGAAGTGTTGCATCAGAACAGATACTACGCTGAAAGTACCTGTAAATAAATGTCTGTTTTTTTCAACTGAGAAAAAGTGAGTCAAATTCTTTCCTCGTCTTTGTTTACTTGCAGCTGTCTGCATACAACGTGTGGGTCCTATGTGTTGACATGTAACGATTACATTACAACTTGATTAGTAAATTACAAATTACAGATAATTAGAACAATTAAAGTGGAAATTTTTTTTTGGGGGGGGGGGGGTCCAGGCATAACTCAATCCCAAAACTAAAAATTATTTCAGCATGTATTTCGTATCATTAGATATCTATATATATAAAAGCGAAAATGTGTGTATGTATGTTTGTATGTGTCTCTGTATGTCTTGCAAAAACTTTTGACACGGGTCACGGATTTTCACGAGATCGGTATCATTTTAAAGTTCCAATCTTTGCCCGACAAATATCGAAAAATTGGCCCAAAACATTAATTTCTTCACCCTAAAATCATCAGTTTTCTACAGGGGGGAGTTAGCAAAAACCGTCCTCTCATGACAAGTTCGCTTCTATGCATGCGCAAATGACGTCGGAACACGATTTAGCTTAAATATTAAAAAACAGACACAATTTTGTTGACGTCGTCTTAGCTCAGTTGCTTAGAGCGCAGCCTCATTATTTAAAGGTTTTGGGTTCGAATCGTGGTGTGAGATGTCTTTTTTTTTTAATTTTAATATTGAAACAGGGTTATTTAAGCCATTTTTGACGTGTTTTTGTGGGGAGGGTATTTTTCAGATTTTTTAACGAAGTTTTAACGTTTGTTTTTCTGTTTCACGTTTTCTTTTTTTTGTTTTTCCCATATTTACATTTAACATCGTTCGTTTACCTTACGTTAGATTTTTTTTTAATATTGCTTGGCTTATTCTTATGTATTGATTAACACCCCCCCGCCCGAGCACACACATCTCCAAACACCCGGGCAACGCCGGGTACCCCCGCTAGTATAAATATAAAAGGTAAAACACTTTAGGTAAACAAACGTTTATTAAGTCAGCTTTTGTTTAATAATTGATGTTCATACTTACATGATATCATTTGAAACGGGCAGAGGTTAGTTGAGCAATTGATTGTAAATGTAATTGGATCTTTCTCGTAATCTGTTGTGTTCACCTTGTATAGAACGTCTCCAACTTTCGTCGTCTTTGCAGAAAGAAAAACTGAAGCTGAAAAAAAAAAATGGTGGCAAAATGAAGCAGTGGAAAACCAGAATGATTTTATGTAAGAAAGAAAAAAATATGAACTGCATGATCTTTGGTGCATGGAACCCTTTTTCCAGCAGTACTAAACACAACAACAACAGCTTCAGGTACGTCCTAGGATGGAGTACTGTTGCCACATCTGGGCAGGAGCTGCTAGAAAGGACTTATCCTGCCTTGATAGAGTTCAAAATAGACTTCGTAGCCTTGTAGATGGGGATGTCCTTTTCTCTTCCCTGCAACCTCTTTCTCACAGAAGAGATTTTGTGAGTTTTTCTCTGCTTTATCGTTATTTTCATGGCAAGTGTTCGGCTGAGCTCCAATCTATGGTCCCCCCCCCTCGCCAAACTTTCACAAGAAACGCCCGTCTAGCAGAAAACACCATCACTAATTTCCCCCACTCTTTCTCTGTGCCTAAACCTAAACGTAGATTCCATGAACAAAGCTTCTTTCTTAGAACTGCACGCCTGTGGAATTGTCTTCCGTTTTCCTGCTTTCCAGCTGACTGCAATATGGTTATCTTCAAGTCTAACATAAACAAGTTTTTGATGAGTCGTTCCATATAAGTTAACAAATTTACAGAATTTCCATTACTAACGATTACTATATTGTTCAATTGTCTACTGTACACTCTTTAACCCTTGTCCTCGAGTGGCCTCTTGGCCTTGATAAGTGATGATGCCTATGTAAAAAAAGAAAAAGAAAAAAAAAGCACATCACCACGTAAGTGTCCGCACATTCACGGTGAATCCACCAAATCATAACCAACAGATGTTTTAGCAGTAAATTCAGAGAGAGCGTTGGATATGCGAGAGAAATGGAAGTTGGTGTCAGATCTCCAAGATACCGCTAAACCCAACATCTATATATTAATACGATAGCGTGTGTGTTATTTTGTGTGTCACGCTTACATCTGTTTTCTTCCGAGTGATTGTCGTTTAATTGTTATGACCTTCCATTTCTTGTCATAATAATTTTAAGGAGAATTCTTCATAAGTTTTGGTTTCGGTTTCAATTATAGCTGAAGGAACTCAAGTCATTTATTTTTTTATAAATAATCTTAGCAAGAATTCTTCATAAGTTTTGGTTTTGGTTTCGATTATACCTGAAGGAACTTAAGTTTATATATATATATATATATATATATATATATATATATAAATACAAATTTTTCTTCTTCATAAGTTTTAATTTCGGTTTCGATTCAAGCTGCCGCACCTAAGTCATATGAATATATTTTGTTTATTTTTGAAGTCACAACTTTATAAGAATCAATAAAAAAAATTGACTCTATAATAATATATACACAATCTGCATGAATTAAAATATCATATTTAAGCGTATTTTACTGCTAGCTTAGATAGATACTTTTGCAATTTTAGCAAAAGAGCTACAATAATATCAAGGTAGCATCTCCATTTACACTGAACATCCACAGAATATTACATATGAAAGAGTCTACTGCGGAATTTTCATAGGTTCCGCTAGTTTTGAATTAAGAAAACTGCACTAGGATGCTCCTTCTCATCTACCTCCTCTTCCTCAACAACAGCAAAAGGAGGGGGGATGTAACATTAGCTAAGTTGATAATGACACGGACTGACAACCTCGGTGTACCAAGTTTGAATCCAGTTCCACAAAAAAAATCACTCTCACTTAGGATGTTGGCAACCTTCACGTGTCCCTCCCACAAGTACCCGATGTTTTTCTGGAAAGAATTCTAACCAGAAATATATTGGGGAAACGAATGTCAACAATAATCATCCGATTCATTCGACGACAACAAAAGGAAAAACAGCAGCAGAGAAACAAACGATCACCATGGAATAAAATTCACAACCTTTTCTGCAATCCAACCATATTTGGTACAAAAATACCTCTAGTCTATGGTTGACTTGCCCACCAGGTTTATGTCATAAATATCCAACAGTCTTTGTTTTATTACCATTAAATGATGTATGGGACACTTTGGTGATAATCTCATCAATAAAAAGTGTGATTCTTCACCGGACCTTAACACCCCAGATTTTTTTTCTGTATAGCCAGAGGATTAGTTGGCCAAAACGTGGTGAGACAACAACAACTATGGAAGGCAGTAATTACTGGGAATACAGTTATAAGACTCAACAATCCTATCCCATAGTGGTTAATCACCTGAAGAAGGCCAGAGGATGAGTTCGCCGAAATGTGATGAAACAACAACAACTATAAAGATGAGGATAACTTTCCGCAAAAGAATATCTTTCCATAATCTATCTGTATTTCGTACAAATAAACTCCTGTCCATGCCTGACTTGTCTACAAAGTTTCAGAAATAAATTCACAACAGTGTTTATTTTAGCGCCGTTCATGAGGTGGCACTGTAGGGATCGTCTTATTAGTAGGAGGTGCGGTATTGAATGGGTTTCACACTCACCGGGCCATAACCTCCCAGATTTTTATCTATGGAATTATCTCAAAGATAATCTCTATCAGAACACTCATCAAAATTGAAGATGGCATCACAGCCAAAATCAGGACAGTGGTAAGAGATGAGCGTGCCATATGTATTGACAATTTTTCTCAAAGATTATTAGTGATTTATTAAAGATTCTCTGGGTCTCATTTTTTTTAGGGGAAGAGCAGTCTTCATTTATAATAAATATTATCCATCATCATATCCAAATGTGTTTATCATTGAATGGTAATAAAACAAAGACTGTTGGGGATTTATGGCTGAAACTTGGGGGTGAAGTTAGGCATAGGCTGAAGTTTATTTTATATAAAATATGTTTGGATTGCTGAATGGATTATTGTGAATTTTATTAACAATTCCATGGCATCTTGTGGGAGGAAGGGGAGGCGTCACCTCATATAAACTATTATTTACAGACAATTCATTAAAAAAATATACGTCCACAAAAAATATTAGTCAAACAATAGGATACAATGTACATATTTGATACGTATAAGTTTAAAGTAGAGAATAAAGCCAAACGCGTTGCATTTTACTTTTTATAACATTTTATTTGTTAGTCTGGAGATTGGGTTGGTAAAGTGGCTAACGAATTCAAATCCAGTTAGTTCAGTTGCACCACCTTAATTTCACTTGCTCCAGTTGTTAAATTATCTCCCTTGTATTGAGATATAAGAATTCTATTCCTTGGGCGTACGTTTCTTTGAGTGCTCTCCCTTGCTTAGTGTTGTGGTTATTAGCTGAGAAAAAAAAAAAGATGACGGTTTGGGCAAACGGACGTATGTCCATGACTAAATTTATGAGCAAACTAACAACAGTGCTTATTGTTGGTGCACACACACACACACACACACACACACACACACACACACACACACACAATATGCTGGACTCTCCTGTTCAATTTGACGTATGAGGTTCCGACGACCATTTAATGAACCTTGTGTTATAATCTAGAGTGACATTTAAGACCCGCTAATGAGATGGAACAGAAACCACATATTGGCAAGAGTGTGGGTGAAGAGTGCGCGTTGCTCTGACACTCTCTGAAGCTCTATTCCAGTGGTTCTCAACCTTTTTTTATTCATGGACCCCTTTTCCCTTCTTTTTATCTTGGTGGACCCCTTCATAACTATTGGTCATAAGACAATCTTCTATTTTTCACTAATACAAATTGTGAGGTTTTAATAATCAAAGAAATATTATATAATTAAGCTTTATTTTTAAATGAAAACTAATTTTAATGCAAATAAAGTTTTCTACAACAACTATAATAATTATGATAATAATGATAATAAGTAATAATAATAATCTAAGTCACAGTGATAATTCTTTACCAATATCTTGTATTACAATATTACAATATTACATGGTCAAGCGGATGGAGATCAGACAGTAGAAATTAATTTTTTAATAATAAAAACTATTCTGAGTTAGCTTTCTTCATGGACCACTAAAATATCGTTGTGGACCCTCATTCTGTTATGTTTTGCCTGTGGACCCCCAGAAATATTCCATGGACCTCTAGGGTCCATGTGGACCCCGGTTGAGGACCCCTGTTCTATTCCTTTCCCTCGTTTCTCACATCTTGACGATGTTGGATGCAGAAAAATTCCTGATTCCAATGTAAATTGCACTCTTCCAAGCCTTATGGTCTGAGGCAGCATTCTCAAAATGAGTGTGCACAATATTTGCAGCTGCACAATTACTTTTCAGCTTATCCTTAAACTTATTTATAATTATATTAAGCTCCCATAAAGTTGAGCACTTTCAAGAGATAATAAATTGGTGATTTGTAAATTTATCACGTGACATGGTTCTCTTCCTTATGGGATCAGAACTCTATTTTAAATCATTTGTGCCTTAGAGATGATATGGCCAGAGTTAAGGAAATGAGGGTTGATGGAGAGATCCAAACTGAATGGATCAGGAAGGGATTTGCTTCTTTTTTTTTTTAATTTTTTTCGGATTATTATCGAATGGACACTAATCTACCAGATTATAAAAAAAATGCAAAAATAAATCAATATTTAAATATTTGTAAAGGGTGCTCTGTTTTTAATGCAACGCTCTAGTAAATCAATCACCCATTTTAGAACCACACAACATTTTTAGGCCAAATTTCGTGAATTTAGCCCTTTTTTAAGCGGTTTGGCGTCTTTTTAAATTTTGATGGAAATTTGTGTTTTTCCGATTATTTTATATAAATATTTATGGTTATCTTCAAGTTTTGTCGCCCAATATTTACAAAGGTTTTTCCCTGAGGAATTTTTTTCTTTTTTTTTTTCACAAATATTTTTTTTAAGCAATCTTAAAAGTTTCATGTGTCCTAGAGTACTAACAGCTTTAAAAAGTTGATTCCTCGTGGTATTCTGGTCTGTATTGAATGAATATCACATTTCAAATTGTCACCGACAAGTAGTTTTCATGATAATAAGTCTTTTATTATATAATGTATTACCTATTGTCTTCACTGGTCGCCATGTTTGTTTTCGCGCATGCACATTAAATTAATACATTTATGCACTAAGGTTAGTTCATTTTTAGCTATTTCTTGTCCAACTGGCGATAGCTCAAATGGTAACAACTTAGGCTAGAGCACTACACGTTTTAGTTGCAGTTTCGATTCCTACTGATGGCACTCAAGTCATATATTTTTTACTTTCGAAATTACTACTATATATTGAGTACAATATAATATACAATAATCCAAAGAGAAGACTCTTTTTTTTTTTTTTTTACTTGGAAATCACCACTTACCAAGGCTCGGAAGCAACTCGGGGATAAGGGTTATTGCATGTGCAGTAATCAATGGGATAGTATCATAGTAATTGTTAGTAATAGAGATTTGATAAAGTGTCTTACTTAAGGAGACGGTTCATCAGGAATTTGTTTATGTTGGACTTGAAGACATCCAAGTTGTAGTCAGGTGGGAAACAGGCAGACGGAAGAGAGTTCCACTGGAGTGCACTTCTAAGAAAGAAGCTTTGTTAAGGGAATATACGTTTTGGTTTTGGCACAGTTAAAGAGTGGGGAAAATTTTTGACAGTTATTTCAGCTAGATGGGTGTTTATCATGAAAGATTGGTGAGGGGGGCTAGGAATTGGAGCTCAGACGAGCACTTGCCATGGAAGTAACGATAAAACAAAGATATGCTCGTAATGTCTCTTCTGTGGGAGAGAGGTTGCAGGAAAGAGAAAAGGGCATCCCCCACTAAGCCACAAAGTCTATTTTGTACTCTGTCAAGGCAGGATAGGCTGTTTTTAGCAGCTCCTGCCCAGATGTGGCAGCAGTACTCCATCCTTGGACGTACTTGGCTTTTATATATATAGAAAATTGCATCAGCAGTGAGATATCTTCTGGAGCAGTAGAAGGATCCTACCATTTTTCCAGTGAAAAAGCATCTAAATTTTCAAAATTTGGCCAATCTGACAACTCTGTAAGTAATTCATCATTTGGAAATCTATTTTCATTAATAATTCATTCTTTATTTGATCGTTTTTCGCGATTTTTGGATATTTTACTAATTTCGACATGATGATTAAGTAGATATCATTGGTTTTTACTGAAATTCAATATTTCGATTTTCGAATGTTACTCTAATAACGAAGAAGCGTCAAAAAGTTGTACTATGTTGATTCAGACAAATTTACTTTATTTGATACTAGTCTGGGTGCCCGGCGTTGCCCGGGTGTTTGAAGGTGTGTGTTGAGCAAAAAAATAAATAAATAACTGATAGTAGGCAGACAGGCTCGAACCCGTGATGTGAAGATGGAAAAGAAATTGGAAGAAAACCTGACATCTTACCGCTACTCCATGATTCGACCATAAGTTCGGAACGTTAAAATTAGGCAAAGTCAATCCAACCGATACGATAACTTGTATAAATAGCTCGCAAAAAATCGTAGGAAAATGCTGATGAAGCAACATCAATTCCATGCAATGAGGGTAAAGGAATTAATGCTTTTGACCAATTTTTCGATATTTGTCGTCCAAGATGTCGAGCTTCAAAATGATATCGATCTCGTGAAAATCCATCGCCTCTCTTGAAAGTTTTAAGCAGACATACATACATAGATACACTTAAACAGAAAGGTGAGATTTATATCAAGTTTGGATCAAGTTTTTTTATATTTGGTTGGTTGTTTGTGTACAGACGAGCGTCTACATCACTTGAGCAATGGTCATCAAAACTTGGTTAAACTATTAACGATGATCTAATTTAAAACTGAATTTATTTTATAAATATTTAGGCCAAGTCAGAAGGTCTGGGTCAGAGTTAAAGTTAAAGTTATACTTTCTATGATAAGTTCAGTTCTGTTCATCATAGAAATTTAATAATAGGTCAATACTGAAAACTGAATACTGAAATCCTGCATACTACATGACCTTGCCCTTCGACTTTGACCTTGACCTTAAAAAAGTTCGGTTATAGAGAAAATTTTGATTGAATTTCAACTTCCAATTATTCCAATTTTGATGCATCGATCTGATGCTCTTTGATAACAATAACATCCATGCATGATTTCTGTCTGTTCAGATGAATTGAATTTGAGTTATTAATATTACTTGTAAAATTATTATTAATATTATTTGGAAAATTATTATTAATATTACTTGGAAAATTATTATTAATATTATTTGGAAAATTATTATTAATATTATTTGGAAAATTATTATTAATATTACTTGGAAAATTATTATTAATATTACTTGGAAAATTATTATTAATATTATTTTGAAAATTATCATTAATATTATTTCGAAAATTATTATTAATATTACTTGGAAAATTATTATTAATATTACTTGGAAAATTATTATTAATATTATTGGGAAAATTATTATTAATATTACTTGGAAAATTATTATTACTATTATTGGGAAATTTATTATTACTATTATTTGGAAAATTATTAGTAATATTATTTGGAAAATTATTATCAATATTATTTGGAAAATTATTATTAATATTACTTGGAAAATTATTATTAATATTATTTGGAAAATTATTATTAATATTACTTGGAAAATTATTAGTTATATTACTTGGGAAATTATTATTAATATTATTTGGAAAATTATTATTAATATTATTTGGAAAATTCTTATTAATATTATTTGGCAAATTCTTATTAATATTACTTGGAAAATTATTATTAATATTATTTGGAAAATTATTATTAATATTACTTGGAAAATTATTATTAATATTATTTGGAAAATTCTTATTAATTTTACTTGGAAAATTATTATTTATATTATTTGGAACATTATTATTAATATTATTTGGAAAATTATTATTAATTTTACTTGGAAAATTATTATTAATATTACTTGGAAATTTACTTTTACTATTATTTGGAAAATTATTAGTAATATTATTTGGAAAATTATTATCAATATTATTTGGAAAATTATTATTAATATTACTTGGAAAATTATTATTAATATTATTTGGAAAATTATTATTAATATTACTTGGGAAATTATTATTAATATTATTTGGAAAATTCTTATTAATATTATTTGGAAAATTATTATTAATATTATTTGGAAAATTATTATTAATATTACTTGGAAAATTATTATTAAAATTATTTGGAAAATTATTATAAATATTACTTGGAAAATTATTATTAATATTACTTGGAAAATTATTATTAATATTATTTTGAAAATTATCATTACTATTATTTGGAAAATTATTATTAATATTACTTGGAAAATTATTATTAATATTATTTGGAAAATTATTATCAATATTATTTGGAAAATTATTATTAATATTA
>NC_136488.1:136525132-136680132 GCF_053919585.1 Euprymna scolopes
CTTTTTTTATTAATTAGTTTCGTTTCAACTATTTCAATGAAAGAAAGTGATAGAGGTCACTATCTCTTGAGCCAACTACTCATTTTTGTGTTTCAATGTAAAGATAATAGGCCATTTGTAACATTAGTAAAGGATTACTCCATCAAACGTTACAAATAGCTTCTTAGTGTTACGCAATGTAACGTATTTTGAAATTCTAGAAGGCTATCCTAACATTAGGAACCTCCGCCTAGGGTGGGTAAGTTAGCTGGTTTGTTATAATGATATTAGATATGTTCAATCCGAAATGGTTGGAGCACAAGGTGGAGCAGATACCAATGTGATTGCAAGAGATATGATTGGATTGAATAAATTCAGGGAACTTCCGTTAATGCAAACCAGCAAAGCGTTAGTACTGTCGATGAAGGGAATAGTCTATCAGGCATATGTATGTAGTGTGATATTGTATGGAAGTGAAACCTGACCAATGAGATTTGAGGATATGCGTTGCATGGAGACAAATGATATGAAAATGATATGACAGATGTGCAATGTGAAGTAGGTACAAGAAAACATTCAAGTATAGACTTTTTTTTTTTTTTTACACGGTGGTCACCACTTATCAAGGCCCGGAAGCCACTCAGGGATAAGGGTTATTGCAAGTATAGTACGTTAGTGGGGAGATTTAATGAAGTGTTTATTTAAGAAGGCAGTTCATTAGGAATTTGTTAACGTTTGACTTGAGATAAATAAAAACTTGGCCAACATATTTCAGCTACTAAAACGGAGATAATGTTGTTGCTGCTGCGCCTGCTGAATAAGATGATAATAATGACAACGATAATGATGATGTCGAGGACGTTGCTGACAACGATAATGATGATGTCGAGGACGTTGATGACAACGATGATGAAGATGGCAGCAATGATGATGACAATAATAGTGATGATTGTGATACTGACGATGATGATGATGATGACAACAACGATGCTGCTGCTGCTGATGATGATGATAACGATAATGATGATGAGGATGATGATGATTACAATAATGATGATGCTTCTGATAAAGACAATGATGATACTATTGCTGCTGTTTATGATGATGATGCTGACAACGAGTCTGCTGCTGATGATGATTGTTTCTGAAATATCTCACCTATGTTCCGTTTCATGAGGAAAGGACTTTTCCGGGTTGTCATATTCATCAGATAACACGCAATATCTGATTGGCCGCTTTCACCAGTCACATTCACTTCATGGAGGAGTTTTTCATGGCTCGTATCTTCGTGTAATTTGATTTGTGCAGGTAAATTATAGAATATAACTTGCTACAAAATAAAATAAAATTTTATGCTGTATCTATTACTCACGCTTCTCTCTCTCTCTCTCTCTCACTATATATATATATATATATATATATATATATATATATATATATATATATATAAAGAACAAGTAGTTAATAAAACATGTTAAAAAACACTTTGAAAAAGAGTTAAAAATATTTTTCATTTTAAAAAAGGAAACACAAAATAAGTGGATAGTCCTCAATTTGCGGAGTTTGGAAGAAATACTTTCCTTCTCATCAGAGAGTAGGAATTAGCAAAATGCAGGATCGGATTTAGCTTGCAAAAGTATTTAATGAAACTACTAGTCATAGATTTTACTTGGTAACAAATAGCGAAGCAGAGGAAATAAGGTGAAGAAAAAGGTGATTTCACGTGAATGGATAGTCTGGTGAAGGGTAAAATATCCAATAACGGTAAAATCCAAAAAAGTTGATAAAATTTCCATTTCCACAAGTAAAATCCAAGGGAATCGCATTATTGGAAGATGGTCCAAAGTAATCCAAAATGCAGAAATCCATGGAATAATTCACAAATGGGTACACGGAAAAAGGGAATGAGTTCAAATAATATTATTAAAAGGAAGATAAGTTGTGCATAGAAAAAAAAATAGACAGATTTGAAACACAACTGTCAAGGTTGGGCTGATTTAAGAAAAATGAGTGAAGAAGAAAATAGTGATTGAGTTAATTTTAGAATAAATATATATATATGTTTATTAACAATCAAAAGTAATAAAGAAAGATCAGAAATAGAGGAATAATCTGTTATAAATAAAATGCTATATCATCACATTAAACCCATATTAAAGAGGAGGAAAAGATATATATATATATATGTATATATAAAGAAGTGTCAAAAAAGAGAGAAACAGAATTAACAGGCGACGTTGTAAGCGAAATATCATCAGCTTTAGCATGGCAAAGAGCATAAATTTTATTAACTCTCTCTATATAACCCAAATAAGATGGTATGTGAACGACATTCTCGCTATGATTTATGAAGGTGTCGACGACAAAAAGTTGCTATGGTAACCAACAGCCAATCAGAAGAAATCGTCTCTAAAACATCGATATCGAAAAACTTGCTATGGTAGCTAACAGCCAATCAGAAAAAAACTTATTAATTCTGAGGACTTTTGAACACCAGTAAGTTTATTATAACTTTTACTTTAATGAACGAAAAGTGAAAAATTTTATTTCAAAGCATATCTGAGAAGGTATGAACTGTAAAAATTGTTTGAAATTTGGTTGTAAAATGAGTGAGCATTGAAGCTTTAAAGCAGTTCTAAATGACTAAAACTAACACTTAACCATATATTCAAACACTAACATGTTGGAATATATATATTTATATATATATATATATATATATATATATATATATATATATATATATATATATTAGTGTATCACAAAAGTAAGTACACTCCTAACATTTCTGCAGGTATTTAAGTATATCTCTTCATGGGGCAACACTGACAAAATGACACTTTGACGCAATGAAAAGTAGTCCGTGTGCAACATATATAAGAGATTTAATTTATTTTCCCCCTCAAAATAATTCAAAATATAACCATTCAAGGCTAAACCCCTGCAAACAAAAGTGAGTTCAACCCTAAGAGACTAGATCCCTTAATGTCCAAAATTGAGTACTGCTTGTCATTTTCCCTCCAAAATGTCATGTGACTCATTAGTATTACTAGGCCCATGTGTCTCTCATATGGGTCACTAAAAGTTACCACATGGCAAGGAACTCACTGATGATCTTAAAAGACGTAGTGCTGTGCTACATTGCTACATGAAGATGGCCAAGGCTACAAGAAGATCGCCAACACCCTGAAACTGAGCTGCAAAAATTTTGTAACGTTATTCAAATCATCTAACATTTTAAAAGAGCAGGGTCCACTCATAACAGTTTATCTAGCAGTTAACGCTCTGTGACTGACTTACTTTCATTCAGTAAGTCGAGTACGTCAGCCGTAGCTGATTGTTGGTTATACCCCAATTTGGGTAACCAATAAGGATTTGTTCTTATTTGTTTATGAAATTAGCCAATCGGCATTAATTATTTTAAACAAATGCATCAAATATATTACAGATATATTTTGCTACTCTTGATGTTTTTGTTATTTTTACTTGAACATTAGTTTTATTTAAAAACATTTTTTTTGCAATAATAGAAAATTGAAGTAAATTGTAACGTAAATCGAAAGTGGTAAAACAAGCCGACAGGTCAAAAATTGCTACTACATTTAGGAATTGCTGTTCTTCAGATGCTGCACTTCTATTTCTTGTTCTCTTTCTTTTTATTTTTGTACCTTTTCTCCACGTTAAAAAACGACCCTGGTGTCTAACTCTGTCCCGTGGGGAGGCATAGTAAATAGGTACATTTAGGAATTGTTGGACGCATTATGACTGCTGAACATTAGGTAATTACTAGGTCTATGACAGCAGCATATTATTTTCATTGTTTTTACTCTCGAGTATATATCCGACACAGTTAGACACAACTAATCAACCGAGGGTCACATAACTCTACATAAAAACATATAAGATATCAATGGATATATACCTGAGAATCAAAACAACGAAAAAGATGTCCTGATAAAAACACTTCCGTTTCAGCTCAATAACTGCCACAAAGGGTCACACATGTCTCTAATACAAAAATCAATGGTAGGTCATCCAAAGAAGCTGTGCACATGACGTGCTAAGCAGCACATTCAGTAATACGAGTGTTGTCAACATTGCTGCAGCGATTGAAGAGGTAGGGGAGGGGGTTAGCCTGTTAGTGCTCAGATCATATGCCACACTCTACATCAAATTGGTGTGCATAGCTGTCACTCTAATAGGAAGCTTCTTCAGAAGACAATACACAATTTAATTTTTTTTTTAATTCAATCTTCACCCCAAACAAGGCACAGTGCCACTTTAAAGTAGCCCAAATGTGACAACAGTACTCCATAAGCGAATAGTGGCCTTATAGAGATACAGGATACTTTCAGGCGTAAGTAGCTTTCTAGTACGGTAGAAAGAGCTCACCTTGGCAATCCTCTTAATGTATCTGTTTCAACTCATGTTCCCTGTAAATGTTAGGCCGAAGAGTTTAAAGGAAGAACTTTCAGGTAATGTGTTTGTGGCCATTGCTATTGGTGGTAGAGAAAGTTTCTTGTAATTATTGAAGGAAACAAGTTTAGTCTTGGCAGCATTGAATGTGACCATCCATTTTTGTCCCCGTTCCACTACAGATTGGTAGTCTTCCTCTAGTGTTTCTGCTATTTCCTTAGATAGGTGTTCGTTTGTTTTCCCCTCGTGCCTGTTATAGAGCGTGGTGTCATCGCAAATATTACCCATGGTTTTGCCCACTAAATTATCCTGATTTAAATACTTCAGCTCCAGTTATTGGTTTGTGCATGAAATGGAAGGGACACAAACCTGGGGCGACCTTATTGCTAAAATCAATCAACTCTGGACACTAACGAGAACTGAAATAAACCTTGGTCGTAAAAGCATACTGAACGTCAAGCCAAAATAAAACCACTCTTCAAACAAACCACAACGGACAACATATTGGTAAATATAGATTTTCCGAATTTTGATATTGACCAAAGTAAATATATCTGTGAATGTTATTTAAATATTTTTAACTTTTGGTAATGGTTAGAATAAAAAAACCTTTATTTATCTCCCCTTAGATAATTTTGGTTACTGTAAAATAGTTTTCGTTACTTTTCCTTTTGTTTACAAATAAATTTCTTTTCTTTTCAACTCCATTCTCTGTTTTCTTTTAACTCTTTTTTTTTTATTAATAATATATATGTTGCAGTGAATACCTCTAGACAAATTGTACAAGCATAAGCCCGCAACAATACTTGAAAACAAGAATCACAAAGTCATATGGGACATGGACATGCAAACTGATAAACCCATCCAAGCAAGAAGACCGGATGTCATAATAATTAACAACAACAACAACAACAAAAAAATCCTGCCAAATCTTAGACTTTGCTGTCCCAGCTGACCGCAGGGTGAAAATCAAATAAAATGGGAAACAAAGCAAATACACAAAGTTAGCCAGAGAGCTAAATGGGATTATAATATTAGGAGCACTAGGAACAATTCTGAAAAACTTTGAAACAAGAATGGGAGAAATTGGAATCAGAGGAATGGCTGCAAAGATACAACGAATAATACAAAAATCAGTGCATGTAAAGAGTTTGTCATAAAACTTTGATGTTTACCTGTTGTTCAAGAAGTACATCATGTTCCTGTGCGTCTTTGACGAAGATATCCAGACTTGTGTCGGAATACATGCCACATATATCGGAAACTCGGACATTTAGATTGTACATCCCAGAGACGGACAAGTTTGAAGAGAGAAAAATTTCCCCTAGAATACAAAAAAAAAAAATTTCAATATTGATTCGATTGGAACAGAGAATGCAAATGCTGGACCGTGTGTGAAATGACGTCATCATAAGGGAAAAAAAATGACAATAAAAAGAACCTGTGCGCAGACCGGATGATGTTCGAGAGGACAGAGGTCAGAGAGAACGAGGGAGGACGGTCAGGTTTTATTCATAAAAGTACCCAGAAATAAATGTTGTTACAAAAAAAAAAGGAGTTGTATCTGTTCCTTGCGACGTACTCTGCTACAACGTGTTGGGTCCCGCGTGTGTACATGTTAACACGTGTGTAAAGGTGTAATGTTACACACGTTCACACACGCGTTAACATGGGATTCACATGTTTTTGTTTTTTTTAACTGTTATTTTTATCTTTGTTGTTTTTATGTTTAAAATGTTTCAGCTATTGTACGAGGTGACACTATATGTCTAAAATAACGATACGTATGATATCACCGCATTGTTATTTTAGATATATAGTGTATCCCATTTTTTTTTTTCTAGTGCACTATATCACTATTTTTTTTAACGTATCGTTTCCCATTTTATTTTAAACGTATCGTCTCCCATTTTACTCGATTTTATTTATAAAAAAATGAAATCCCTCGATCCAGCTTATGAAAAGTGAGGGCGAAATTGGTCAGCTGGCCTCCCCCATTATTTTTTTTTTTTTTATTTACCACTTTTTATTATGAACACCTAAACGGGTTTTCCTGTCATGATTGCAATATTAAATTTTGTACTCCGCAAAAAAATTATGATATATATATATATATATATATATATATATATATATATATATATATATATATATATATATATATATATATATATAATTTCATCCATGGAATCGTTTATAAAAATGCAAAATCCTTTCTGCAATCAAATAAATTTATGTCCATTCCTGACTTGTCCACCAAATTTCATTCATGAATACCCAACAGCCTTTGTTTTTATAGCCGTTGAATAATATGCAAATCAAGTTTCTGAATGGGCTTCACACTCACTGGGTTTTCAACCCACAAATGTTTATCTGTGAAGTGATGTAAAAAAAAAAATAATATCTTTCGAGACAATCCCCGCACTTTTTCTGAACTGAAACAGACAATCACAGCCGAAATCAATGCAATGCGAAGAGCTGTTGACAATTTTACATGTCATATCAAAGTGTGCTTACTGTTGAATGGCGATAAAACAAGGACTGTTGGACATTCAGCACTGAAACTTGGTGGACAAGTCAGACATAAACTGAAGTTAATTTGTAATATCTAAGATAATTTTATGTTTTTCAATTAATTAGTTAAATGAATACAAAATTCAGTATTTTAACTGATTACTAAAATAGGAGATTGGAAATCACTCCAGACAAGGCGTGAAGCCACTTGATGCAAGGAGCTAATAAGAACAAAAGATGATTATCGCAAAAAGAGGAGATACCTATTGACTTTAGTTTAAAAAAGATCAAGATGGTAGATAAACAGTCAGCAGGAATAGAGTTACACAATCCTGCAGTTCTGGGAAAGAAGCTACTGGAATAGGAAACTGTATTACAATGAAGTATGAAAACAGTGAAGTAATGAAGACCACTAGACCAACGAGTCGAACGAGCTGGAACAAAAGAAACAGAGAATATATCAGATAATTCAAATAGTATAATGCAGTAATAGTGTTTATAGAAAAGACTGAGGCTATCAAGATCACGTCTATAAGAGAGAGAGGTTGTAGTGAAGAAGAAAAGGGTTAGACCAATCAAATTACATATACATATTTCTGCATCAAGAACCCTTAAATGGGACAGAGATTCACCAGTTTGGAAGACATGGTCATGTAAAGTGGTCTCCACGTTCACCAGACTTAAGTCCTCTTGATTTTTTGTGAGCATGCTTAAGGAAAAAGAGTACTATGGAAAAATTTGAACCATTCGCTTGGATTTGCTTGGAACATGTCGTCATGTACTCTTTACGAATGTAATCTGACGTAAGACGCCGATCAGCCAATCAATGCGTGGCAAAGGAGAAGACGATCTTTGAGGAAAATATTGGGATCAACTGAGAGCTTCTTGACAGTTATCTTTTCGAATTTATGTAGAGAGAGAAATTTGGTAATGATCCTTTTGTCTTCATCTTAAACCATATATCGGAAAGCTACCCAGTCGGGTTGGCAAAGTTTCTTCCACATCCATTGTTTCTTCTCACCCGACTTTGACATCATCTGATGCGATCGTAGAAAAGTGTACCTAATACTAAGGGAACATTCTGACTGTCTTAATTAAATTTTATTAAAAACAAACAAATAAACAAAAAAAAAAAAACAGTTGTCCAGCCTCACCCTATTGGAAAAAAAATTGTTCATGGAAAGAAAAAAAAATAACAACAAAAAAAGAAGTTTATTTTACATTAGTTATTAAAAAAAATAAAAAAAATAAATAAAAAATAAAAAACAGTACATGAAAAACATTTAAAAAAGTGCTTTTTGTAAAACTTTTGTTTAAAAAAAATATGAAAAACGCAAAATGCTAAGTGCTATCTTAATAATTTTGTTCAATTTTGTTTGAAAAAAAAAAATGGTTAAAAAAAATAAATACAACTGACTTGCTTATTTTTTTTTTTTTTCACTTTAAAATTTTTTTACAAAAATAAAACTGAAATTGTTACGGTCATTGTTTCTATATATTTTTTTTTTCCTGTGATTTTATTATATTTAAATATTTTCTTCAGTATTTTTCTTGAGTAGTATTGTTACACTTTGATAATTGGTGACGCTCAGCGAAAGCCGGTGGTTGACGTCATTTTCCGAGCAAAGCCAAGCGGCCAGTTAGTTACGCCTTGTTCAAATCGAGCACAAGTACCGGAAAAAGTGCAACTCATCAAAAATCAGAGATCCAATACACTCGACTCAATAAATAAGGAGTGAATGTGTCACAACTGAAGACAATGTGGAGTTATTGCATCAGAAAGTTTTACTAAACTCATCACTATGCGCACTGTAAAGGATGGGATTATATTGAAGATGTTATTTGAATAAAATCTTATCTTTTTACCTATGTGTAAAGTTGCAATGTTTTTTATGTAACGAGAGGATCGATATTTACTTGCTGCTCACCTCAGCAAGATGTAACACAAGATCAGTAAGTGGGGATGTCAAGCCAGCGTCCCTAAAGGAGAGACATTGTGGCCTAGCAAAAATTTCCTGGGCATCCTTGTCGGCATTCCTCGGTAGGGGCGCCTCAAGCAACAGGCAATAAACTTGCCCCACCAGAAAGCCGGGTGGCAAGGCTTGGGAGGGTTGACCTATTGGGTAATACCCAGGCGGCATGCCTTAGTCCAACAGGTAGTGGGCCAGTTCCTGGCTCCCACACCTGTCGGTCTGATTGTCAAGAATGGAATCTTGACTCATACTTTCTACCCAGGACTTCAAGCAACCGAAGCATCAAGGGGACCAACCGTGCAGCATTAAAAATAATGAGAGGGCATTATTAAAGAAAATTGGAAGGTTCTACTTATAGACACTGGCGATAGCAACTGGCCAATCAAATGGAGCCATATTCTACTAACAACTAATCAGAAACCGAAATTGCTTGATAAAAATATTGGATCTTTTAGAATTCCCGCACATAATTTTTTGTGCACACACGAGAAAGATCTTTGATCTTTACCTGCAAACTTTTAAAGTTCAAGATTTATACAGATGATTACCAAAAACTTTTTTCATCTCCAGAGCATTGCCAAGGCTGCTGCAAAGAAGGTGGGCTC
The DNA here is from genome assembly GCF_053919585.1 of Euprymna scolopes. Lineage (NCBI taxonomy): Eukaryota > Metazoa > Mollusca > Cephalopoda > Sepiida > Sepiolidae > Euprymna > Euprymna scolopes. The sequence continues at coordinate 136,534,620 of NC_136488.1, forward strand.
TCTCTACCGTGCTAGAAAGCTACTTACGCCTGAAAGTATTCTGTACCTCTATAAGGCCACCATTCGCCCATGTATAGAGTACTGTTGTCACATTTGGGCTAGTGCATCTGCTACTAGTCTCTCACTCCTTGACAGGGTTCAAAAGAGAGTTGTCAACCTGATGGGTCCTGAACTGTCATCTAAGCTTCCCATCGACGAAATGTTGCATCCCTCTGCCGGTTCTAAAAGTATTTTAATGGTGAAGATTCTGACAAACTACAAGCACTTGTACCCCCTCAATGTAAATACCCTGAGAAACTTGACAAACAGCTAAATCCCACCTCTACCCAGTAGAGATCCCTCGGTGTAAGAAAGCTTTCTACTCCAATAGTTTCTTCCCCAGAACTGCTAGACTTTGGAACTCCCTTTTGGGATTCTGTTTTCCCAACTGTACTGACATGCAGAAGTTCAAGTGTAATGTGAACAGACATCTCGCTGTTCATTTCCCTTCATAATATCCCTGCAACTTATATCCCAATCCCGATAGTAGCCCCCTACTTCAAAGTGGCACCTAGCCTTGTTTGGGATAAAAATTGAATTTAAAAAAAAGGGATTTGTACAGATTAACTACCCACCAAAAACTCTTTTTCATCTCTAGGACTTATACAGATTAGCTATCAACGAAAAACTCTTTTTCATCTCTAGGACTTATACAGATTAGCTCCCCACCAAAAAATCTCCTGAAATTAAATATGGCTTTGAATTCAAAATGTACAGACTTTATAGACTGCCTGTACAAATATTTCATTAAATTTCACCTATAAAATGGGCAAGAGGAATAAAATGATTACCCGAGATTGCATCGATTTCAAAATGCTTGTAACCATCTTCTGTCTTCAAAAGAGTAAAGTTCATCACATCTTGTCCGTCCGCATCTGATCCTGTGAGATTGGCCAAAGAAGTTCCCCATGGAGAATCAACTTCCACATCGACCATGAGAGGAGGATCCTGAAACACTGGAGCATTTCCTAAGCAAAAAAAAAAAATGAAAAAAATTCAACCAGCATGGATTCTTTCTGATTTCAAAGAATATTTATACAATGGAATTCTTTTTTTAATGGGAAGCGCTCCAGACAAGCCATGAACCCACTTGATTTAAGGAGCTACAAAATACTACTTCAAGGTCAAAAGCTTGCTAACTGACCCAGAAAACAGCAATTCTTCCCTCTTTGTCAGAAATATCGCTCATGGAATATGAGAACTAAAGGATCAAATAAGGGAAGCAAGAGTTATGAGGCTGCTGAAAGTAAACCTAAGATTCACTTTCCACAAATTAGTCTGGGTGCCCACCGTTGCCCGGGTGTTTGGAGGTGGGTGTTGAGAAAAAAAAAAGTAGTAGCAGGCAGGCTAACCCGAACTGCAAAGAAGGCAAAGAACGTGAAAAAAAAAAAAAAAGTGGTAGTAGGCAGGCAGGCTTGAATCCGTGACGCGAAGGCAGAAAAGGAAGTGAAAGAAAACCTGACGCCTTACCCTTACTCCATGACGCGGACGAAAATTCGGAACATTGAAATTAGTAAAGTCATTCCAACCGATACGATGATTTGCAAAAATGGTGACACAAAAAAAACGACTCTCCTTGTAGTTGAGGGTGAATGAATTAATGTTTTTAGCCAATTTTTTGATATTTGTCGTCCAAAGGGTCGAGCTTTAAAACGATACCAATCTCATGAAAATTCATCGCCTCTGTCGAAAGAAGTTTTATACATACATACATACATACATACATACATACATCCATACATACATACATACATATATGATGATTGCAATGTCTTGCTAAACGAGCGCCACTCTCTCGGACACTTAAAGTCCATGAGCCCAAATGCCTGAGGGAGTATCTATACAAAGATGATGTTACAGAGTCTTAGCTTTGTACGACAGCTAAATCTCTCTCTCGGTTCAAAATGTTGAGATCCAGCAATAAGCAAGAACAAGATAGCCAGCAACAAATTAAAATGCAGACCAGCTTAATGCGGATACTGGTCTCCCGCTTTATGTTTTTTTAAATCAGAGATTTGCTTCTCCTAGAAAGGTTGCCTTCACCACGGCTTACGAGAGCCCTCTCCACCCCAACACATATATACATACACACAGATAAACACGGTGCTAGTTGGCTGTTGACCCCGAAAAAGGGTTCATCCGCCCTTTGAAAAGTCTTGTTTTTAATCCTTCAGGGAGACTAGCCGCCCTCCTCACCAAACAAGTCTAGTGGGGGAACCAGTTTAGTCGCCGGTGATCCGACCATGAGGCAGGTAGTACTTGGTTACATGGTACCAGTAGCATATGACATGACCATACATGCATGCATACATACATACATACATTTAAGCAGACAGGTGAGATTTATATAATAGATTGCAAATTCTATCTAAATTATCAACCGTTATTAATTACTAGTATGCCTACAGGACGTTGCCCAGAAGGATGGACAACAAAATACAAGAATTAAAAAGTATGTGTAAACCTCTCTCTCTCTCTTTCTCTCTCTCTCTCTCTCTCTCTCTTTACACACACACACACACATACAAACACACATATATATTTCTGTGGAAATATTTTTTATTCACTTATATTTCTTTTTTATATATACCAATCCTTATTTAAGAAGCTCAATGTAATTACAGATCATATAATGAATGAATGACAAAAGTCTATATTCCAAAATTCATATGTATATATATATATATATATATATATATATATATATATATATATATATTCAAAAGACTTTTTGTATTCCTACACGTCAACATATAGAAAATAAATACAGAAAAGATATAAACATTTATATATTTTTCGTATTGATTTTGGAAATTGGAAAATTGTTGCCTATTTTCTGATGCCAAAAACGCTTAATTTTAATTGCATTTTTTATTTGGTTTTGTTTAAAACAACATATTCGACTGTTAGTAGTAATGATAATATAATAAATATTTATTGATTTTAAACTAACAATAAAATTAATATCTATAGATTATACCCCACAAGTGTATTCTTACGTGTGAGGAAATATCTGTATATTCAATGGGTTCTATGGTAATTGGGAATGAATAACAACTGTACTGTTAAATATTTAGAGATTTATAAAGAATCGGAATCGGTAATTGTATAAGAATCGGGAATTTAGTGCAGAATCAGTAATTGTATTGGAATCTTGGAATCAGGAAAAATATTGGAATCGTCCCATCACTAATATATATATATATATATATATATATATATATATATATATATATATATATATATATATATATATATGAGCAAACAGTTAATAAAATATGTTAAAAAACACTTTGAAATGAGTTAAAAACATATTTAATTTGAAAAGGAAACACTAGATAAGTGGATAGTCCTTAATCCGTGGAGTTTCGAAGAAATACTTTCCTTCTCATCAGAGGGTAGGAATTAGCAAAATGCGGGATCGGATTTTGCATGCAGAAGTATTTGATGAAACAAGTAAGTAAAAGATCTTACTTGAAAACAAAAAAGTGAAGCAGAGGGAATATGGTGAAGAAAAAGGTGATTACACATGAATGGATAGTCTGGAAGATATATAATCCAGTGACGGTAAAATCCAAATGTATAAATTCAAGAAAGTTAAAAGAATTTCCATTTGTACAAGTAAAATCCAAGGAAATCCCGTAAGTGGAAGAAGATGGTCCATAATAATCCAAAGGCAGAAATCCATGGAATAATTCACAAAAATGTGTACAAGGAAAAAAGGAAAAGATTCCAACAATATTAATAAAAGAAAAAATAAGATATGCTTTTCACTCTACTTCCGAGATATAAATATAAATAAGAAAGATCAGGGAAGAAAAAGAGGAGAGAGAAAAAAAAAGGAGAGAGAATATATATATATATATATATATATATATATATATATATATATATATATATATATATATATATATATATATATATATATACAATAGACTTTCTTGTGTGTGGCGGGTTTGCCCAGGTGGCAGAATGCTCACCTCGCATGCAACAGGCTCGGGTTTCGAATCCCGAGTTCAGATATGTTTAATTGATGAGCCGAAATGAGGGCGAAACTCGAGTCTTGGACTTTCAGTTTGTTGGCTGTCATGGCTCTTGTGAGCTGCGACGTTGTTTGGCTATGGAAATAATTATATACATACATACATACATATATATATATATATATATATATATATATATATACATTGGCTATGGAAATAATTATATATATATATATATATATATATATATATATATATATATATATATATATATCTGTAGGTAAGTGTGGAAGACTATTCTGTCAACAACACGCATAGAGGTCCTTTCTCTTTTCTTCCCATCTGTATGTCAAAACTCTCTTCCTTTTCTATCCTTATTTTCGTTGGCGTTTCTTACGACTAGCTAACCATTTTTAGTGTTTGGGGGTGAGTAGTGGGGTGCTAGTTTTTTTCCCCCTCATTCTAAAAGTCAAGATAAGAACAGTAATCAAAATAATCCAAATTATCCATCCTCATCTCAAAAACGTCTGAAACACTGGGTTACTAATTTAAACAAAGGATGCTTAAACAAACGTAGTACACAAGTGAATGAATCACTGAATATTCATACCTGACGAGAGTGAAACTTTGACGGCATAACTTCTGTCCGATATGACATTGAGAGGAAACGTGAAGAGATCTCCCGGCTTCAATGGAGGCATTTTCGACGCAGTGAAAATTGTATTTCCGAACATTTTTTTCTTATACATAATCATATCAATGCCAGGATATGACCTGCAATACAAGCAACAAATACCTGAATGAGAACCAATCGCGCAACAATGATTACCTTTTATAAATTATCATCTGCTCTATAATAAAGACCAATGAGTATTTTCATATTATTATTCATCGGACTACGGTTCTCATCTTGAGCATGATTTTCACAATGTTTCAGATGCAAGGACCTGTGGCACAGTGGTTAGCGTACTTGGAAAAAACAATCGTAAAAAGTGATATTCTCTTGAAGGTTCAATCCTCAGTGTGGGAGACCAAAAAAAAAAAATACAATTGTGAATTACTTAGGACCTCTATCCTGTCATGGCTTACAGAACAAGAGCATGCTACCCCTGTGAAGTAAATAAAGGGTTCCGCTTGAAATTTTGGTCCGAGTTCGACAGAAACATTCCCGAGTTTGACAAGATACACTTGAAGAAGGTTGGAGGTTACATCGACCGAAAACGTTGTGAAAATCACACTCAATATGAGAACAGTAGTCGGATGAATAATAATATGAATAACCAATTCTCATCTCAAAAATTCAGAAACATCAATGTGTATTTATTTGTATGTTTCTATGGAAATAAACATGATATATATGACCTGTCAGGCAAAAGTTTGTAAGATAAAAAAAAAAAATCATGCATTTTTCTATCTTCTAGAGAAAAACAATTTAATTTGATGAGAGGAAGTGAGAAAACAAATAACAAGTAAGACAACTCCCACCATCTGAAATGAATTTGAAGAGAAACCCTACTTTCTAAATAAAAAGTTAATGATGTGTTTTTCTTTAGGTCATCAGAAATGATAATAATTTCTATATGAAAAAATAAATAACTAACAAAATTCTGTGAGTCTATATGCGAACATGAGCAAAGCATAATTTTTTTCATCATTTTTATGGAGGGTGTACACTAGTATATTACACTATTTAGTATACTAAATAATTGTTACATATTTTATTAGATAAATAAACAAGAATGCATACTTGTTGTAATTATGTAAAATGTACACCCTAATCATATCTATTTGTGGAGATAAAACTTTTATAATTACGGATGACCCAAACAATCTATAATTTTCCTCCATCTCTCCTACCTAATCTAATAATATTCGTTTTACAAAACACTTAGCCAGTGAAATTATTGGGATATGCCAAAACGCTTAGGCAGTGAAATTCTTAGGATATTGGCAAAATGCTTAGCCAATGAAATTCTTGGGATATTGCCAAAACACTTAGCCAATGAAGTATTTGGGATATGGTCGCTTCTGATTAATGATTATCTTTCTCTCAGATAATGTGAAAGACTATAGCTTGTTTCATGTATTACAGTATAAAGAAGCATGGAATAGAAACTCTATTTAAAACAAGGCAAGCTATGAACATTTACGGTTTTGAATAACTTTTGTCAACAATAAAAGACTAGACTGAATGTACGTGTTCAAAAAAGTTCATTCTCAAAACAATACAAAATAAGATGTTGGAAGAAACGAAAGAAAAAAAGGGAGAATGTTCATAAAGAGTATTTATTCCTTGTTTCTTTTTGTTGGTCGAGTAGCGGTCACAGAGAGGAGTGGTTTCAGCTTTTACGACAAAAGCAAGGTTGTTTCCTTGGTGTCTTGTTTCCTTCTCTTTTCGTTTACAAAAATTCTGGGTTTATATTTCTCCTTGCCGGCTCCCACAGACATGTTGGTTGTTAAATCTTATTTTTAGCATGACCCACTTTCATTGGCTATTTTTTTTTTTTTTTGAATGGATGCGTGTGCCATGCCTATGCATAGTGACGCGTTTGCACACTTTGTCTGTGACAGCCGATGAGTAAATATCCGGTTGAGAGTTTTATTATTTTCTTCATGAATCCCCACAAGCTAAATGGCTTTCCCAATGTAAAGAATGATTTTCATGTCCGCTTGACCATGTTTAATTATTCAGCTAAATGAACAGCAGAAACCGGAAGTCAGAATAAACAGACTATCTTGACTATAACCAAACACACTTCCTTACCATCCAATGACATCACCGGTGTTGACTGCTATGTATTTCGAGGGTGGCAAGGTAACTGTGATTAATTTGTCTTTGTTTTCTAATAAAAGAAGAGAGAGAGAGAGAAAAAAACGGAATAAATATAGACGAAATGAAAACAAAATCTTTTAAACAGATCATGATAATAGTTAACAATGTATTTATCATTGCGAAAGATGGGAACATTTACTGTTCTATTTTGATCAAAATTAGTAACGCGTTGGTAGAGAAGTTAAACGAATTCTCAAAGCATGCTGAGTGTTACTAAAAATTTTGAGAACAAATGGATTTCAGGCACCCTAAGAAAAGCACTTATGGAAAGGACGTGTCTCTATTAAAGTTTAGAATTTTTTAGATGATGGCTAATTGTTTACATTACTTGTATTGATCGAACTATTGCTCTCATCTTCAGTGTTATTTGTGCAACGTTTTGATCGGTTTGTCCTTCGACTTTCATCAGGCATGCCAATTGTTGCTTGGAAAAGAAAGTAGAAAAGTTACCGACTCTGTAGATGTTTTCGAATTTCTGTGATGAAAGGTGGTGGGTCAGACGACTAAAGGAGGCAGAACATATGCTAAATAGAACAAGAAAAATTACTAAGCAGACCAAGCCTGGAACTTAGTAACATTTGGGAGCCTCTAATTGTAGAAAAAAAAAAACAAGCATTGTACACCCTTAAAATTTCGGCAATGGAAGGACATAATTTCCTGTTGATTTTTATTAGAATTGTCTCCCAACCAATTTTTTTTTATTACAGATTCGAAACAATGACCAAAAAATGGACAGTGACTCACAGAAATACAAAAATATTTACAACAACCAATATGCCTGATGAAGGCCGAAGGACAATCCGACTGAAACTGTGCAAATAACACTCAAGATGAGAACAATAGTCCGATCAATACATATAATGTAAACATGTCTCTATATTTAAAATAGCGGAAAATGGTTAACAACGCGGAATGATGACCTGGGTAACTTTGAATCCAGTTTGTTCCACAAAAATTACTTTCACTTAGAATATTGGCAACCTTCATGTGATCCCTCCCATAATTCCCAATGTCTTTCTAGAAAGAATTCTGACAAGAAAAATATCGGGGAAACCGATGCAACGATAGAATTAACGGATCCATATGATATGAATGACCTAAAAAAGTTTTAATTAAAAAACAATTATTATACAATTGTTTATGCATTTTGTAACTAAAATTATGTATTTGTTAAAATGTTATTCTCTTTGTTCAACCTTGTTTTTTTTTTTTTTTTTTTTTTTTTTTTTTACTCAACTTCGCCCAAACAAGGCATATCGCCACTTGGACGTAATTGGTCCTATTCCAAAGCAAAATCAAAAAGATGTTGGTTTACATTACATTTAAACTTCTGCATATCAGTACAGCCAGAGAAGCAGGTAGCAAGAAAGGAATTCCAAAGTCAAGCTGTTTGAGGGAAGAAACTATTAGAGTAGAAAGCTTTCTGTCATTTAGGGACCTCAACAGTGAAGGGGTGTGATTTTGTTGCTAAGCTGGTTTGTCGGGGATATGTACGTCAAGGGGGAACAAGTGCAATGAGTTCATCAGAGCACATTCCATTGAAATATTTGTAAAACAGGCACAAGGATGCAACATTGTAGCGATGGGACAGGGTTTGGAGCCTGGTTGACAAAGTAGGACCTATTGGAGACTTTTTTGGACCCTATCCAAGAGGGACAGACTAGTGGAAGATGCATCAGCCCAAATGTGGCAACAATACTCCATACATGGGTGAATAATGGCTTTAAACTACCAAGGAAAAGGTTATTATGCACACATCTTGGTGACCGGTGTGAACGGTGAGGCAGGATCTTGTGAAGAACGGAATGCCGGACTATGCAGATTTATAAACATATTACGAGTTCACATTCGGATATTCTCGTGACCGAGTACTGGGTGGGAGTTATAGTCATTAACAATGATGCACTAGTTTATCATAAACTGTAACCGATGGTACGGAAAGGGAACCTGTGTTGTAAAAGATAATGGGTTTATTGGAGATTGGAAGCGAAATAAGTATGGACTTGATGACGCCATATGTAGAGGATATCATTGCAATCACCAGAATACCACATTTACCCCGTATCCAGCTGTGTGATTTAGACATCTGTGCGGCAGTTAAGTAGAAGGGGTTTCTAGTTTGTTCCTTCATCAATCATGAGGAGAAGCTTTACCACAAACTGTTGTATCAACGCACTAGGGACTAAGAATAAGTGAAATTAGAGTTGTCTGCCAACACCCGAGGGAAAGAGAGATCGAACCATGGACAAAGCAATAGTCTGTCAATCTCGAGAAGAATAAACTTGGTCAAAGGACTGACCTGTGAAATATAGATGAATGGAGAAACGTCTCTAGAGTAAGAGTCTGATCTTGTCTTAAACCAGTTGAGGGTGATACAGTCATTAATGATCTAATAACCTGACATGTCGTCCTAGTGACCGGTATAGCCGGTTGTGGTATTATTGACCGGAAGGGCCAACATGATAGAGGCCCAATGGATGGACAGGAGTGTGCTCAATAATTATGAGGCAGTAGTGATGATAACACTAGATCATTCAGAGATCTAGAGGAGAATTAATGGCAGAGATTAGAAACTGCCGGTATTGGTGTCATCCAGATTTCACATAGAGAGCAGGGAGTTACAAATTCAGGGAACCATAATAGAGACTGAATTAAGGAAAATGAATCTTATGACGCTGACATAAGTGTGGCATGAGAAAGAATCTGGAAGATATGTTTTAATGAAAGGTGAATGACCGTAATCACCGACGAACGAGAGAGGGTCACCAGTGGGTCACTGGGTCATGTCTGGCGTTCGAATAAGATGCGGGCGAGAAAATATCCCAAAAGACACAAAGCGAAAATCGATTGAAAATGAGCGATCAGTAAATCTGAAAAGACATCAATATTTTTTTTGTAATTGAACATTTGATCAGTGGTAACTGGCTGTTTTAATTAAGTTGAGATTGATTTTTAGAAATTCTTTGAAAAGAAAAAACAAAAAACAAAAAAAAAAGGAACTGACCTAAGGGAGACTATTCTGAAACTCAAAAATAAGAGTTGTTCCTCTTGTTATGACGAGATGAACTGTGAATTAACCTTCCTTTGCATGTAGTATAATAGTGAAAACTGTTGTATACATCGAATAATACGAGTTACTTCCCCTTGATTGTGATTACTCCCACCATCACCATTGCCTGCAACCTCCCACCACACAATCACGTGGTATATTGTAGTAGTAAAAGGCACTCCTTTTTTCCAGTGTCAATAAAGTTTCTGTTACGTTCACACGTGTGTCTCTCTTGTCTTAATTTTCTCACTAACCCTTTACTAATTCAGGCAAATATATCTGTATCAATATAATGTAACAATCACTAGAGCTATGACAACAGCATATTCTTTTTATTGTTTTGACTCTCGAGTATATATCCGACACAGTTAATCAACCGAGAACCACATCAGTACATCACTCTACATAAAAAACATAAAAAATATCAATAGATATATACGGAAAAGAATATGCTGTTGGCATAGCCCTAGTTATAATTACCGATTTTTTTTTTTTTTTTCTGCTTTTATTTGGGTGAAGAATCCAGGACAATCTATTTGACTATTTAACCCAAGATTTAATTGTTTTCTTTTTTATATTCTTTGTATGTGCATCTTTTTCATCAATTATTTTTCAGCTGCAAGTAAACCATATCTTACTTGTAATTATAGTAAAATAAAAATGACGGAAGTGAGCAGTCATTTTTTGTATGTGTAGTAAAGTCGACGGGAAGATTGAAACTCATATTTTTATGGGGTAGAAAGTAGTGTTGGGACGATTAATTGTAATCAGGAATCGGAAAAATCAGAGCTTTTTGGAGTATCAGAATCGGTATCGGAATTGGGAAAATTTGAGTCTACTTTCTGATGCCAAATCGATTCTTTTAATTATCTATTTTATTTTATTTTGTTTTTATAAAACGTCTTCCACTGCTTGTCGTAATTATAAAATAATAAATCTTTATTGATTTAAACTTCCAGTAAGACTAAAATCTATAGATCACATCCTCACAAGTGTTTTTTTTACGTTTGAGAAACCACATTGACATTTAAGATGTGTTTTTACTGTAATCGGGACAAAATAACAACTTTATAGTAAAATATTTAGAGATTTACAGGGTGACCCAAAAAAAAACGGGTCCCAACTATAATTATGCCCCCGTTTCTTAGTGTTTTGTCTGAATGAAATGAAACTTTGGTCATAACTAGTTTATTATATTCAAAACATCACATCAAAACACTGGGATCTTTGGCCCTTTTTTCTGCGTTGACTGCAAAACGCTCAGAAAAACAATTGAATGTCCTCTGTTTTTTTTTGGGGGGGGGGGTCACCCTGTATAAAGAATTAGAATCGGAATCGATAATTGTATCGGAATCAGGAAAAATATTGGAATCGTCCCAACACTAGTAAAAAGATGGAAATGAATAAGGAGCACCCCAGTGTCCTCTCGGTGTGGCTAATCCGAAGAAATTCAGCCCTCAAACCAAGCTAGTTGCCATAATACCTGCATGCCATGATTAACATTAGCAATGGTTGGTTGGTTGGTTGGTTGGTTGGTTTTGTTTTACGGCATATCAACCCTTTTCAGGTTATTTAATGCCGAATCCAAAGATTTTGAAGAACAATTTTTTTAATAGAATATATTTGTTGTTTTTAAGTCGGTTTCTATTTAACTCATAGTTGGGACCCTAACAGGTACTACCACTCCGGGTCAGAGTGGACCTGGCAGCAATGGCAAAGGGTGGCTCCACACTCCCCAAAGCCCGCAAGCTGGGGCCTCACCACTGGATATAGTTTAAGGTCATATCCAGGACCCCCATTGAGGGACTTTTACCCTCTGCAGGGGGGCAGTCGGCATATTCTAATGCCCCACCGACAGGGCCAACATTAGCAATATGTTAACTAGTAATTATTAGGGCTATGTGTGTGTATGATTGGCTGGATAATAAAATGACGCGATGTCCATGCGAAAATGACAAATAATAATTGTTTGGTTAAAGATATTTCTTGGCAGAAAGGGATGAGTTGATTCGCTTTAGGATTTTGATTGGTGTGTGTGTGTTTGGGAGTTACGTAATGGAATTAAACAAATTAGACAAATAGTTGTTTAGGTTAAAGATTTAATTCTGCACAAAAAAGTTAAAAGCCAGTTCGCTTATGATTTTGACTTGCTGAGTAATGGAATTAAACGCACTGACAGGGGCGAGAGTGGCTTGTGTAATCGATTGTTTGGGTTGGATATTTATTTTAAATTGTTGTAAAAGATTCCCGCACAAAAAGGTAAAGCCGTTTTTTTTTTTGATTTTTTTAGATTTCAATTGAAAGAATTATCTTTGAAAGCTTAGTTTCTGTGCAAAAAGGCGACTGTCATTTCGATTGAGAAAGGAAAGAAGATGTCAACATTCGACCCACAATCATGAGATCATATTTTGTCTTCGAAGCCATTGAGTCAGTTGGGTTGGATATTTCGATTGAAAGAATTATTTTAAAATTATTATTAAAGATTGCCTCCATGCAAAAGAGAAAATGTCATTTTGATTGAGGATAAAAGAAAATCGTCAAAGCTGGAAAATTAATCCGTTGACCTTTGCTACACCCCAAGACATGCTGTCATCACGTGTCATCGGGGGAAACCTAAATTGCTTCAGTCGGTCTGGCATATCAAATTGACCAATCTGCTGCTGTGTGAGTCGTGGCACTTGTTGATTGGTCGATCGAGGGGGGAGATTGTACCTTTGCTCGATCACATTTAGGATAAATAGCAGTGCAGGGCTGTTTTTTCAGCAGTCAGTCGGGATAGTGTGAGTTCCCATTTGAACATCTGGCCAGTGATAATTGACTGTTTTAAGTTGAGATTGTTTATTTTTAGAAATGTTTGAAAGGAAAAAAAGAAAAAAAGAGATAAACTGACCCAAGGGAGTCTATTCTGAAACTTAAAAACAAAAGTTGTTCCTCTTCTTATGACGAGATGAACTGTTAATGAACTTTCTTTATTAATAGACTTTGCATGTAGTATAATAGTTATAATCACCAAACTTCTCTTTTTTTTTTTTTTTTTTTTTTGCTTCTGCTTCCATTTCGATGAAGAATCTAGAACAATCTATTTGACTATTTAACCAATTGTTTTTTTTAGCAGTCAGTCGGTATAGTGTGAGTTCTCATAGTCAATCAGTCAACTCTGCCGATTTAGAGAGTTAGCATCACCGAGTTCTGCACAGTCAGTCCCATCTGCAATATTTTTTTTTTTTTTTTTTTACATAGGCATCACCACATTATCAAGGCCAAGAGGCCACTAAAGGATAAGGGTTAAAGAGTGTACAGTAGAAATTGGACAATATAGTAATCATTAGTAATGAAAATTTGGTAAATTTGATAACTTATATGGAACGGCTCATCAAGAACTTATTTACGTTAGACTTGAAGACAACCATATTGTAGTCAGCTGGAAAGCAGGAAAACGGAAGACAATTCCACAGGCGTGCAGTTCTAAGAAAGAAGCTTTGTTCATGGAATCTACGTTTAGGTTTAGGCACAGATAAAGAGTGGGGGGAATTATTGATAGTGTTTACAGCTAGACGAGTGTTTCTTGTGAAAGTTTGGCGAGGGGGGATCATAGATTGAAGCTCAGTCGAACACTTTCCATGAAAATACCGATACATCAGAGACAAACTCGCAACATTTCTTCTGTGAGATAAAGGTTGCAAGGAAGAGAAAAGGACATCTCCTACGAGGCTACGAAGTCTATTTTGAACTCTATCAAGGCAGGCCAAGTCCTTTCTAGCAGCTCCTGCCCAGATGTGGCAACAGTATTCCATCCTTGGACGTACCTGGCTCTTATATAGATAGAGAATAGCATCAGCAGTGAGATATCTACCGGATCGATAGAAAGATCCCACCATTTTTCCAGCGGCCTTAGCAACAGATTTGATGTACGTGTTCCATTTGAGATCAGGAGTAATGGTCAAGCCAAGAAGCTTGTCAAAACTTGAGGCCTCCTGAAGACGAGAGCCATTCATTTCAATTGATGCCAGATGTGGATCAGAATGTTGATAATGTAAAGAGAGAAGCTTGGTTTTAGATGCATTAAAAGTAACCAGCCACTCCTTTCCCCATTGTACTACGTGCTCAAGATCAGAGGAGAGAGAATTGGAGAGAACTTAGTCGTTTACTGTCTTAGATGTGCTACCATAAATGGTAGTGTCGTCAGCATAGATGTCTACAAATGATGTAAGGATGTGATTTGGAAGATCATTAATGTACCTATTTACTATGCCTCCCCACGGGACAGAGTTAGACACCAGGGTCGTTTTTTAACGGGGAGAAAAGGTACAAAAATAAAAAATTGTTTCAGTTGTGAAGGACTGTTCCTCCACCGAAAGAGAACAAGAAATGGAAGTGCAGCATCTGAAGGACAGATACTACACTTTGATCTTGACCAAAAGAGTTGGGCCCAGGATGGACCCCTGAGGGACACCGACATTAATACTGTGAGCTTCTGATTTTTGCCCCTCAACTACTACTCTTATGAACCTATCAGAAAGAAATGATTTAATAATTGAGAAGACATTTCCAGCAATACCATAGCTAGAGATCTTATGAAGTAAACCTTTATGCCATACCCTATCAAAGGCCTTAGATATGTCAAGAGCAATTGCCCTAGAAAGGTTGCCTCCGTCGAGAGATTTGCTAATCCTATGAGATATAACTGTAAGCACATCTGCTGTAGATCTAGCAGAACGGATACCATATTGAGTGTCACTAAGAAGGTTATTTTTGTTGAGATGGTTTATTACTTCTGTATTTAACACAGATTCCAGCAACTTACTCATGACGCACAGGAGACTTATTGGCCTGTACTGAGAGGGGGATGAGCGATCACCTGAATTCTTAAATACAGGGCATACTGATGAAAATTTCCAGGGAGATGGGAAACTATTCTCCTTAAGACAACGTTTAAACAGTTTTGTAAGTATGGGCGCTAGTTCAGGTTGAAGTTTTTTGAGTACTATAATTGGAATACCGTCAGGGCCAGTTGCTTTACTGGAATCAAGTTCTACCAAGTTCTATCTTAAAGACAGCTGAAATAAGTTCCGAAGCTTGGACAGCAAAGCAGACCAGTTCCATGGAGGATGTATAAATGAGAGAACCTCCCAGAAGTATAAAGATTCATAGAACCTATCAAAATAAAAGAAAACCTGGACAAAACAACAGTGTAGAAATTGCAAACGGCAAGATATCCCCCCCCCCTGACATTGAAAAAAAAAAAAGTAAAAGGGAAACTAAGTTAAAGAGAAAGGGAAAATAGAAACAGAAAGAATAATAACGCCTGACACTGAAGTTTGTTGTCGATAACATTGGTACACACGGGAGAAGATCAAAGTGTAGTATCTGTTCTTCAGATACTACACTTCAATTTCTTGTTCTCTGTCCTGTGGGGAGGCATTATAAATAGGAACTATAAACTGATTTGAACTATTGAAATTGCTGTTAAAAACATGTTTGAAATTCAAACCACGGATTACGTCCTTTGTTACAATAGCTAATGTGGCTTCTGTTTGCTTTGTTTTCTTCTTCTTTCTCCTCTTGCCGTGAATGATACCATATCAACCCACTGAGTAAACTTTCTTTCTTTTGACAACAACGTTGCCGCGAGCACAGGACGAGGACGGTCCATTTAGAGTTGCCGGGTACATACAGCAACTTCTGTTTTTTTTTCGATGTAGAGTCTAATCAGGGAAATGTTTTGTTTTTGTTTGTTTGTTTGTTTGTTTGTTTGTTTGTGTGTGTGTGTGTGTGTGTGTGTGTGTGTGTGTGTGTGTGTGTGTGTGCGCGCGCGCGCGCATAGCCATACAGCCAAATGCTTGTCATAATATTAGAACTTTCTTGTAACCGCTAGTCGTAGTTTTGCAACGATTACTATCGGTTACAAAGAGAAAGAGATAGTATTAATATTAAAATATTAAAAAAAAAAAAAAAATGCGTTATATCAGAGAGAAAATAAAGAAATAACACTCACTGCTGGAAACTGTGACACTGGTCTGCCCCCTTAACTCGTACGTAAAACTGTTATTGTTCACTGGACGCCAGACTTGCATTTTCACGGTACCAGCATTCTTGACATAGAGCTCCCACTTTGAGATGTGGCCGCAACATTCAATCGTGTACATTGGGTCAATAACCAAATAACTTTGTCCTAAAACAAGTAAAAACATCCATTTACAAAAGAACGGGGGTTACATATTACTAGGGCTATGACAACAGCATATTCTTTTCATTGTTTTGGCTCCCGAGTATATATCCGACACAGACAGAATCAACTGAGAACCACATAACTCTATATAAAGGTGCTGGATATAACCTTAAATTATATCCGATGGTGAGGCCCCAGCTTCCGGGCTCTGGGGAGTGTGGAGCCACCCTTTAATTGCAATTGCTCCCAGGTCCACTCTAACCCGGACTGGTAGTACCTGTTAGGGTTCCAACTGTGGGTTAAATAGAAACCGACTTAAAAAAAACAACAACAACAAATATACTCTATTAAAAAATTGTTCTTCAAAATCACTGGATTCGGCATTAAATAACCTGAAATGGGTTGATATGCCGTAAAACAAAAACAACCAACCAACTCTATATAAAAACATATAAATATCAATGGATATATACCTGAGAATTAAAACAAGGAAAAGAATATGCTGTTGTCATAGCCCTTACTTAGCGTAAGTAAAGCTAACGTGATGGGTGCGCAAGAAGTATAAAACAATGGAGACGGATGAGAACTCAGATGTGGAGAAAATATATTTTGATGGCAAAGTTTTTAATATTGGATCACAGGGTGGAGTAGGTGCTGATGTCATTACGAAAGTTGGGAGTTGTTGGAGTAAGTTCAAACAGCTTCTGTCATTACTAGGACTGTGACAACAGCATATTCTTTTCATTGTTTTGACTCTCGAGCATATATCCGACACAGTAAGACACAGTCAATCAACCGAGAACCACATCAGTTTATATAAAAACATATAAGATATTAACGGATATATAGTCAAGAGTCAAAACAATGAAAAGAATATTCTGTTGTCACAGCCCTAGTCATTACTAACCAGCAGAGCATTACCATTGTCGACCAAAGAAAGAGCCTGTCAAGCATTTGCATGCAGTGTGGTGGTGCATAGAAGTGCAACTTGGCCAGTAAGGGTGGAGGATATGCGTTGCATGGAGAGAAATGATATGAGAATGGTATGATAGATGTGTAGTGTGAGACTTGATGGTACAGCACAATCATGTTGCCACACTGGTTCTTACCAGATCACTGAAGTTAAGCAACGTTGAGCCTGGCCAGTAACAAAATAAACAAATTCCTGATGGACCACCCCCTTAAGTAAGACACTTTATCAAATCTCCAATACTAACGATTATTAAGACACTGTCCCATTGATTACTGTACATGCACTAACCCTTATTCCCGAGTGGCTTCAAGGCTATGGTGGTGGTTTGACCTGATGATATCAGAAACAAATTAAATTGGATAGTATATGGGGATGCGCGTAGAACAAATTTTTATGATATAGTCACATTGAAAGAATAGGCGAGAATTTTTGGGGATTAGTAGATGTAGAACAGTTGAACTAGCAAGGTCAATCAGGTGAATAATAACCACGGAGGAAATGATAATGATGGGGTTTTGAGAGAAAAAGAGATCAACAAAGACTTGGCCAGGTGTAAGTTAGTTTGCAATTTCTAAAAGCGATGGCAGCACGTAAAATGGACGTCATGATAAGTCGGTCATAGCTCATCTGATACATGGTGTAGTGGAGCTGATACAAATGATGAATTAATCATTGTCCATGGTCATAATTGCTGTCCATGGTCATAATTGTTGTCCATGGTCATAATTGCTGTCCATGGTCATAATTGCTGTCCATGGTCATAATTGCTGTCCATGGTCATAATTGTTGCCCATGGTCATAATTGCTGTCCATGGTCATAATTGCTGTCCATGGTCATAATTGATGCCCATGGTCATAATTGCTGTCCATGGTCATAATTGCTGTCCATGGTCATAATTGTTGTCCATGGTCATAATTGTTGTCCATGGTCATAATTGCTGTCCATGGTCATAATCACTGTCCATGGTCATAATTGCTGTCCATGGTCATAATCACTGTCCATGGTCATAATCATTGTCCATGGTCATAATTGCTTTCCATGGTCATAATTGTTGTCCATGGTCATAATTGCTGTCCATGGTCATAATCACTGTCCATGGTCATAATTGCTGTCCATGGTCATAATCACTGTCCATGGTCATAATTGCTGTCCATGGTCATAATTGCTGTCCATGGTCATAATTGTTGTCCATGGTCATAATTGCTGTCCATGGTCATAATCACTGTCCATGGTCATAATTGCTGTCCATGGTCATAATCACTGTCCATGGTCATAATCACTGTCCATGGTCATAATTGCTGTCCATGGTCATAATTGTTGTCCATGGTCATAATTGCTGTCCATGGTCATAATCACTGTCCATGGTCATAATTGCTGTCCATGGTCATAATCACTGTCCATGGTCATAATCACTGTCCATGGTCATAATTGCTGTCCATGGTCATAATTGCTGTCCATGGTCATAATCACTGTCCATGGTCATAATTGCTGTCCATGGTCATAATTGCTGTCCATGGTCATAATTGCTGTCCATGGTCATAATCACTGTCCATGGTCATAATTGCTGTCCATGGTCATAATCACTGTCCATGGTCATAATTGCTGCCCATGGTCATAATTGTTGTCCATGGTCATAATTGCTGTCCATGGTCATAATCACTGTCCATGGTCATAATTGCTGTCCATGGTCATAATCACTGTCCATGGTCATAATTGTTGTCCATGGTCATAATTGCTGTCCATGGTCATAATTGCTGTCCATGGTCATAATTGTTGTCCATGGTCATAATCGCTGTCCATGGTCATAATCACTGTCCATGGTCATAATTGCTGTCCATGGTCATAATCACTGTCCATGGTCATAATCACTGTCCATGGTCATAATTGCTGTCCATGGTCATAATTGTTGTCCATGGTCATAATTGCTGTCCATGGTCATAATCACTGTCCATGGTCATAATTGCTGTCCATGGTCATAATCACTGTCCATGGTCATAATTGCTGTCCATGGTCATAATTGCTGTCCATGGTCATAATCACTGTCCATGGTCATAATTGCTGTCCATGGTCATAATCACTGTCCATGGTCATAATTGCTGTCCATGGTCATAATCACTGTCCATGGTCATAATTGCTGCCCATGGTCATAATTGTTGTCCATGGTCATAATTGCTGTCCATGGTCATAATCACTGTCCATGGTCATAATTGCTGTCCATGGTCATAATCACTGTCCATGGTCATAATTGTTGTCCATGGTCATAATTGCTGTCCATGGTCATAATCACTGTCCATGGTCATAATTGCTGTCCATGGTCATAATCACTGTCCATGGTCATAATTGCTGTCCATGGTCATAATTGCTGTCCATGGTCATAATCACTGTCCATGGTCATAATCACTGTCCATGGTCATAATTGCTGTCCATGGTCATAATTGCTGTCCATGGTCATAATCACTGTCCATGGTCATAATTGCTGTCCATGCCAGTTTAAATGCCATCAACTTCTGTGCTGCGTCTGTGGTCAAAATGGAACAAACAAACAGGATAACAAAGTGAATCGTGTCCTGCAATGCAAATGGTCTGCTTTACTTTACTGATTAATTAATGAAATTTTGGACTCGATATTTAACCTCCTATAAATCTTCTTTTTTTTTGTGTGTGTATTAATATTGATATTAAAAACACTTTTTTTCTATTTATTTAAAACTAGCAGGGATGCGTGGCATTGCCCGGGCGTGTGGAGGTGGTGTAGTCAGGAACCCGAGGTGGGGGTGTGATAAAAAAGTGGTAGTAGCGGGAGGAGGGTGCAGAGAGGTGTTAAAACAAAATAAAAAAAAAGTAGGCAGGTTCGAACCCGTAAGGCGAAGGAGAAAAAGAAGGCTAAAAAAAAAAAAAGTGACGTCTTAGCCAATGTCTCGATCACGCGACCGGCAGTCCTGAGCATCGAAATTAAGCATAGTCAATTCAATCAAGACAATGACTTTGCGAAAATGTCGACGCAAAAAAACAACCCCTCTTTTTGAGAGTGAAGAAATTAATGTTTTGGGCCAATTTTTCAATATTTGTAGGCTGAAGGATCGAACTTCGAAACGATATCGGTCTGGTCAGGTTGCAACGCATCTGTTGAAAGTTTTTGGCAGACATACAAACATACATACATACATACATTCACACAAACAGATAGCTGAGATTTATATAATAGAAGAAAATACAACTTTGTTATATATGGGTTGTGGAATTGCATTCATCTGCAAAAGATCTAGCTAATTTGCATATTCTTTTAAAAATTCATTTTAATTAATTCCTTTTCAGTTTTTTTGGTTTTCTTATGGGATGATCATCTTTAGTTAACTAGTACGTGTAATTATATTCATGTAGATATTCTACATGATTTATACTTGTGTAATATTTGCGTAAAAAGGTTATAGTTAACACAAACCTCTTTCTAGATATATTTATGTATGAGTATATATATTTATATAAAAAAATTTTCCTACCAAACTCCTCTGTCAGTTTTTGGTCTACAGACATGAAACTTAATATACAGGGTATTCAAACTCATGCAAAACTTTACATTTTGGTTTTAGCTAAGGAAAATCGATACAAAAGTGTGAAAATTCAAAAAATGAAATTTACCAGGTGAATGTCAAACAACAGCATTACGAATATGCATGCATAACGTAATAGCTATTGGTTGATGTTTTAATTTTTAGCCTTGCAGAAAACATGTCTTCATAGCTCAGGCATTAATGTCAAAGGAAAAAATAAATTGATAGCTAAACGTTTTGGTTTCAATTCTCAGTGGTAGTGCATGAGTTATTTTTTTTTTTTAAACTTTTTAAATCATTACTATATATTGGGTCCAATATTATATAATAATAATTCTGAAACCTGCATTAATCAAAATATTATATTTAAGCGTATTTTATGACCGGGCAATGCCGGGCAGCCTGCTTGTAAATAGGTATATTCAGTAGCATACAAACGTATACGCAGTTGATGGGTGGGGGGAATCCAATCATATCAAAACTTTATAGTATTTCTCAGTACTAGAACTTATGACTTTGATTCTCTGGGGGCACGCAATCAAGAAGCTGAACACAAATATGTCACTATGCATCTGCACGTCACTGGATATATTTAGTCTACTTAGTTATATAAGGTGTTTTCTTTCAGAGATGGCGACCTTTAAAATTGACAACTCTATTTTCTTTAATTGCAGATTTGGCAACTATCGGTTATTTTGAGCTCAGTTTGATTTGGAAATCCATCATAAAAAGACTGACATCCGAGCAGCATTTGCAAATGATATAATCGATTTACTGAGAGAAACATTTGATTAACAAATAATTTAATGAAATGGACCTGTCAACTGGCCACCACATTCATGCAATGTAACTCCATTAGATTATTTTCTTTGGGTATATGTAAAGTCTTATGTCTATGCTGATAAACAAGACACAATAGACAATGTAGAAGACAACATTCAATGTGTTTTTGCCGAAATACAGCCTGATTTCATGCATAGAGCTTGTGAAAATTGAAACTAGAATACGCCGTATATGCGCAAGTCATTGAGCCATATGCCCAAAATTGTGTTTAAATTATAAATTCCAAAAATTAATCTTTGGAATAAATCACATATTTATATAAAAATATATTTTCTGTGATTTATTTTGATTTAAAGTTTGCAGTCTCTAAAAGAAACATATATTTCAGAAAGGGATACGAGGTGCCTTAAATAAGTTTGCAGACTTTTTTGCATGGGCATTTTTATAGATAATACACACATGAAACTCTAGTTCCCTTTGAAGTAATCTCCTCCGGCTGCAATGCACTTTATGTACCGTACCTACAACTTCTGGAAGGCCCCATGGAAGTCCTCTTGTGTGAGCGTATCAATGACCCTCGTCACAGCCTCTTTCATCTCTTCAATTGTCTGATAACGACCGTCTCTAAGGTTTTCCTTGAGCTTAGGGAATCAACAAAAGTCACAGGGAGCAAAGTCTGGACTATAGGGAGGGTAAGGAACTGTCTTGATGTCCATCTTGGTCAAATAGCTTGCGACAACGATGAAGTTGTGTACTACACCCTCGGGACAAACGTCACGCAAATCTTCCGCATCTTCAGTTTCTCACAAATAATTGTGTGTACAGTTCCCACACTGACATCAAACTGTGTACTTATTCTTTATAGACACACAACGGTCCTTGTCCATGAAATTCTTTATTTGGCCAATCAACTCTGTTGTTCTGACTGCCTTACTCCTCTTACACCTCTTATCATCTTTCACAAACTCCCTGCTTTCCTTGAATCTCTTATGTCACTCAAAAACTGATGCTTGATTCATGCAAGATGGTCCAAAAGCAGTCTGAAGCATTCCATACGTTTCTGTGCCATTTTTTAAAGATTAAAACAGAATTTGATTGCATATAGTTCTTCTAAAGTGTCCTCACGTCCAGATTGCATTTCTGAAATTCACCAGCTGTGACAATCAGGATTTAGTAGGATGTATTCCAATTCCTGCTGGAGCTGTTCATTTGAACCTGAAATCATAAAAATTGGTCAGTCATCTCATAAGATGCATAGCAATAATATACGAAATTTTCAAGAGTCTACGATAATTTTAAATGTCTGTACAAGAATATCTGGAAACTTATTTAAGGCACCTCTTTTTTTATTTAGGGCACATCTTTTTGAAAATACTGAATGGCCTTGGTTATTAATTGAGTAATACAATCTAGTAAGTCGCCTTAATAAACAGTTGTTTGTAGTTGGCACAACTGAGATTTTATAAACATCTGTCAATTTGAGTCGAGGTAGAGATTGCTGTCACTGCCATGTTTTTTTTGTTTTTTTTACAAAGGAGTCACCACTTATTAAGGCCTTGGAGCTACTCGAGGATAAGGAGTAATGAGTGTACAGTCAAAGGGAACATGTCATAGTAATCGTTAGTGGTGGAAATTTGGTAAATTGGATTACTTAAGGGGATGAGTCATCAAGAATTTGCTCATGTTGGACTTGAAAACAACCATATTGTAGTCAGTTGGAAAGCATGTGTACAGCATAATCACGTTGACACACCGATTCCATCAGATCACAGAAGTTAAGAAATGCTGAGCCTGGTTATTACTAAAATGGGTGACCAATTTGGGAATTCCAGACGCTGTATGTAGGAGGACGTCAACATCTTCCTGCAAGAGTTGCAAAAAACCTAACATCGTCATCTCCCCTAACGGGGATATACATGCGACTGGGGATCGCTTGTGAATTTCATACTCCCATGAAACTTCCTTCTTTGGAGGAAGCCAGTTAAACCCGAGTAGGGTGAGTGCTCAATGGCACACACAGCTGGAAACCAGGAAAATTGGAACAGAGTTCCACAAGCGTGCAGTTCTAAGAAAGAAGCTTTGTGGTGGGGTGGGGGATTATTGTTAAACTATACTTTTCTCCATTTAAGCATAGGGAAAGTCGAGTATAAGACCTCTAAATATGAAAAGTTGGGGTTCCCCAAAAGAGTTCATTATGATTGTGTCACATTAATATAGATACAATAGATAGATAAGATGGGATTATTCAAAGAGTTGATTGTACGAAAAATACTTACTATGGTACGATAAAACTGATTTGAATCCAAATGAAATGAAAAATTAAACTCAATAAAAATGATTGTTCAAAATTATTTATTTTTACTCATTTTTACCCCAAACAACGTAAGGGGCTACTATTTGGGATTGTTTCTGACAGGAGACTGTGGGGAGTTGAGCAGCTAGGTGTCTGTTCACAGTACACTAAAACTCTTGCAAGTTAGTTCAATCGGGGAAGCAAGAAACAGGAAAGGAATTCCAAAGTCTAGCAGTCTGAGAGAAGAAACTATGAGAGTACAAGTCTTTGCAACATCAAGGGACCACAACAGTGAAGGGTTTAGATTTTGCTGCTTATTGGGTTAGGGTTAGTCGGGAGCATGTACATCAAAAGGGCACAAGTGCTATGAGTTCATCCAAACACATTCCATTAAAATACTTGCTTGTATAACAGGCACAGGGATTCAACATTGTGATGATGGGACAGAAGTTGGTGCTTTGCCGATAGTGCCGGACCTAATAGATTTGAGACTCTTTTTTTGGACTCTGTCTATGAATGAGAAACTAGTGGTAGATGAACCAGCCTAGATGTGGCAACAACACTCCATGCAGAGGTGACTTGTGGCTTTGTAAAGATATAGCATGCCCTCTGGTGTGAAAAATGAAGAGTTAAAAGTTTACCTTTAATATGATCTGCTTTCTGTGCATTCTTGACAGGAGTTTTCTCCCCTTTGAAAAGGTATTGCCATTTAGAGGTTTCGCCACAGATTATTCCACCTGTAAAAATATGAATTAAAAAAAAAAAATAACCATTAGTCAATTGCGTAGACATTTACTTGCTGCGCCCACCTCAGCAAGATGTGACATAAGATCAGAAAGTGGGAATGCCCAACCAGCGTCCCCAAAGGAGGAGCACTTTTGCCTAGCAAAAAATTGCCTGGACATCCCCATCGGCATTCCCCAGCAGAAGCATCTCAGGCAATAAGCAGTAAACTTGCACCATCTGAAAGCCGGGTGGTAAGGCCTGGGAGGGTGGACCTCTTAGTTAATACCCAGGTGGCATACTTCAGTTGGACATGTACTGGGACAGTTCCTGGCCCACACCTGTCAGGCTGATTGTCCAGAATGGATTCTTGACTGGTACTTTCTACCCAGTGTCAAAGCAATCGAGGCAGCAAGGACACTCATCCTCTATAATTAGAGGGTACCATTAGTCAGTTGCATATGTTAACACTTAGTTTGCTTATCCCTGTTTCATTTTTATTTTAAAAAATCCAATCATTTGAGGCCCCTAGCGTCAATCTGTGGCTTTTAGTTTTAGAGGAGATAGAGTTTGAAAATATGGAGACAGATAGACAGACAGACAGACATATAGTCGTTTATATATTAGATTTTATAAATTATATTAATATATCAAATAATATTATTAATATTAAACTATAATACAGAATATCCGAAAACGAAGGAAATCGTTTGGAATGCTTGGTTTTATTTGGATTCTTTATATTTTAGCCTAGATGGACGCCCGGTGTTGCCCGGTCATAAAATACACTTAAATATGATATTGTAATTTATGCAGATTTTGAATTTATCATAATTATAGAGCCAATTCTCTATTGATTATTATATTGTACCCAATATATAGTAGTGATTTCAAAAGTAAAAAAAAAAAATATACATGACTTGGCAGCCATCGGTTGACTTGAAACAAAAAAAGCATTTAGCGCTCCAGCCACATTTCCTACTGTTTGAGCTAATCTGATAGACAGATAAGAAAGTTTTAAAATTAAACCACTTTTAACTATAATTAGTTGTACGCATGCGCAAACTATTACAAATATGTTGGCAAATATGCTAAATGTTCATTTCAACTTACCGACATATTTGAACTAGCTTGTGTTTATTTCTCTACGCATTATTTATCCATTCAAAGATTTTGCTCATTATAAACCATCCATGGTGTATGATCAGGGACGTGCAGGGGGGGGGGAGGTCCAAGCACCTGCCTCTTTTACTCCTGTTTTAAAAGTGCCCTTTTCAGAGGAATGCATTATAGGACTGTGCCCCACTTTTACTATATTTTTGCCGTTTTTTTTTGTTTTTTTTTACTTGAGCACCTGCCCTGGGAAAGTTCTCCACATGTCACTGTATATGATTACTATTTCCTGTTAATTTCAGTGCTATGTCATCACTATTTTAAGAGTTTAGTGGTTAAATATTTACACACAAACAGACAGGCACACATATATCTACTGATTTATTTATATAGATATATAAATTGTAACTTTATACAGAATGTCCAAAAAACTCACTGAATGGTTTTGAACTTAAATAGATTCTTTATTTTTGATATCTTTCTGTAATTTTAATACAATCTAAGACATTAAGAAATTTTTTCTTTTAAATGCAAAATTTAAATAATCTTTATTTATGAAAAATAATGTCTTTTAAATGTTGCCAATTTTTTCAGCTTCACATATTTGTGCCCGGGTTTGATTACTGTACACATAGATTCAAAAAAGTTGTCAAAAAACAAATATATAACAAATAAATGTTATTAAAGGCAAGATAAGTTACTTTTCTACCTAACTGGATAATTTTTCATGTTTTTATTTGATGTAACATGTTTATTGAGATCGAAAAACATACTGTGTTTACCGATGTATTGGAAAATTCAAAATGGCGCCCGACTCTCTCGTTAACACGGTAAGTTTGGGAAAAAGTGCTATAAATATAAAACTAGACAAAATACTGTTAGAAACTCGCTCAATATATGTTACCGTGACCTAGGTTGATATATATTCGGTGGGTTTTTAATAGTATTTTGTCTAGTTTATTATTTATAACACCTTTTCCCAAACTTACAGTGTTAAAAAGAGTCGGGCGCCATCTTGAATTTTCCAATACATCGGTAAACACTGTATGTTTTTGGGGCTGAATAAACATGTTACATTGACTAAAAACACAAAAATTATATCCAGTTTGGTAGAAAAGTAACTTATCTTGTCTTTGATAACATTTATTTGTGATATATTTGTTTTTTGACAACTTTTTTGAATCTATGTGTACAGTAATACAAACCCTTGTGCCCTTTCCAAAACATTATTCATGACAGATTGCAGAATCTCTGGATTGCAATTTAACTCCCTTATTCGTTCCTGATGTTTTTTTTTTTCAATTTTTGCAGGGTTTGGAGTTTGACGTTTCTAGGTCTGCCAACTCCTGGAATGAAATAAGGGAGTTAAATCGCAATCCAGAGATTCTGCAATCTGCCATAAATAATGTTTTGGAAAGAGCACAAATATGTGAAGCTGAAAATGGGCAACATTTAAAAGACATTATTTTTAATTAATAAAGATTGTTTAAATTTTGCATTATTTTTAAACAATTTCCGAATGTCTTAATCAGATCATGTTAAAATTACAGAAAGATATAAAAAATAAACAATCCATTTAAGTTCAAAATCTTTAGTGACTTTTTCGACACCTTGCATATTATTTATAACAAAGGCTATGACAACGGCATATTCTTTTCATTGTTTTGACTCTCGAGTATATATCCGACACAGTCAGACACAGTTAATCAACCGAGAACCACATCACTCTCTATAAATGTTAAGCTTTGAGACATTTGTGTTGAACAAAGATGACTGCTTAGTTCAGATCAGTAACCAAGATGGCGACCAAGAATCACATGCGGTCCGTCGCGTAGTTAACCTCTTAAGTTCTGAGATATTATGTTGAACAAAGATGGCGGCGTAGTTCAGATCAGTAACCAAGATGGCGGTATAGTTCAGATCAGTAACCAAGATGGCGGCGAAGAATTAAATGCGGTCCGTGACGTAGCAAATGGCGAACTGATTGAATCCAAAATTCGACGATTTTTATAATAATTTGGCGACGTTTTGATTGGTTGTTTAGCACAGCCGTTGGTTATAAAGATGATTGGCGAATCCATTCGTCTCATACCCCCATTAGAACTCTGATGGGGAAGGTCTCCTAGCGGCTTCGGCTGCAGGGAGACAGGGTAGTATAAGTCAAGGATTCATCACTTGACACTCCGCCCAAAAGGTGAGGGGCCGGGAACCGGCCCAGCACCTGTTGGACTGAGGTACGCCGCCTGGGTAATACCTAGGAGGTCCACCCTCCCAGGCCTTGCCACTGGGCTTTCCGATGGGGCAAGTTTATTGCTTGCTGCCTGAGGCGCCCCGACCGGGGAATGCCAACGGGGTTACTCAGGCAATTTTTAAAATTGCAGAAGTGCCCCTCCTTTAGGGGAGCCTGCGGGGTTCCCACTTTCCGGCCTTGTGCCACATAATGCTGATGTTGGCAGCATTTAAATATATACCCCCATTAGAAGTCAAAAACTTTTTACAATAAAATCATATAAGATATCAAGGGATACACACTCGAGAGTCAAAACAATGAAAAGAATATGCTGTTGTCCAAGCCCTATTAATAACTAATGGTTCCCATAGTGTATTACATTCTATACTAGGTCTACTTAGTAGGTGATCGTTACCTAGCATATAAGCTGCTTGTTTGAGCCGTCTTACTCTCCACCGTTCTTCTTTGTCTATCATTTTTTTTTTTACTCTGTCTCAAAATGGTAGATGGTTTGCCTTTTTCGTCCATCTTTAAAGTTGGATAATTTGTACATGATGGGAAACCGTTCCGTGACGGGTAGGATCGTCGCAAATAAATAAAAAAAAGAAAGAATGTTGTTTCTTTCTGAAGTGATTTTAACCGTTCAGAAATCCGTTGTAACTTGTCGTTGATTTTGTTTGCTTTCATCGACTATCACGCTGAGATAATCAATTTTGAAAACATGGCTTTTCTATAGAAGAAATAACAAAGCTGCTGGTAACAATGGACGCTGCTGACTAATAAAAAAAAAATAAAAATAAAAATGACAAAAAAAAATTCTCTTTGGCCATTAAACGCAGTGGTATTAATGTCAATAGAAATTACCAGAAACAGCTATTAACCTGGTTATTGATTGTCCCCCCCCCCTTTGTTTTATTTGTAATATGTTAGGTAACCGAAGTTAAGCAACGTTGAGCCTCGTTAGTACCAGGTAGGTGACCATTTGGGAATTCTAAGCGCTGTATGTGCTCTCCGCTTATCTCGGCATTTGTTTTGTCCTGTACACACTTCACGTGCCACTGGTATCTAACAATGTCGACTCAGGAGTAGGTGTATCAGAATTTTTGTCGACTCAGGGGAGGTGTGGTTGGAGATTGCGCACCCCCTGCTGTGATAATCCTTGTGGTAAGTAACCGATACTTGCTTGATATCGGTTATTACCATAGTGAGGTTGTAGGATGGACGGAGATTGACGAGAGAGAGAGAAAACGAACGAGGAAGATCGTGCTCGGTGGATATCAGACTGACCACCACCCCGGATGTCGCCAGGGGCCGTAACTCCTGTGACACCTGCGGTGGTCTCCCTTTATTTGGTAAAGACATTACACCTGCCACAAAAAATTTCACGTGCAGGCTGCAGGCACCCCTTCGTGGGTATCCATAGTGTGTCACAGATAGAAGGAGCCTGAAATTTTGTTTTATTTATTTTTTATTTGTTTTTTTTTTTTAATTCTGAGTTTTCTTTAAATAGGTAAACAGAAAAAAAATTTATCTTAAAACAAACGTCGATGAAAACTATTTCGTTTACTTT
This sequence comes from Euprymna scolopes, assembly GCF_053919585.1. Taxonomy (NCBI): domain Eukaryota; kingdom Metazoa; phylum Mollusca; class Cephalopoda; order Sepiida; family Sepiolidae; genus Euprymna; species Euprymna scolopes. The sequence continues at coordinate 136,563,930 of NC_136488.1, forward strand.
TTGGAATATCTGACTTTTCCATGTGATAACATTAAACGAACTAGCTCTGTCATTTCTTTGTCAGGAATTAAGCTCCCTGGAATCTTGCATCCGAGGTCAGTTTGACCATCCAATCTGTGTCCAGATTCTGATTTCTTTTATTGTATTTATTTGCTTCCCCACCAAAGCAAATTAGGCACAAGGCCGTTTTTAATGTGGGGTAAAAACCAGCTCCCCTAAAAGTAGGCAAAAAGAGGCACTCAGGTTACCAAAAATAATAATTGTCCCAGTATAGAGGGTTTCTCCTCCATTGACTGGTACAAATTATCTTAAGTGCAGCATCTGCAGAACAGATGGTATTTATTTGCTCCCCCACCGAGCAAATTAGGCACAAGGCCGATTTTTAATGTGAGGAGTGAAGGGAGGGAAAAAGGGGACCAGCTCCCGAGAGGTGGGAAATGGGAGCTGGTTAAAGGTCAGGCATGTGGGGTTGCCCCCACATCTGGTCTTTGCTAGTCATAGCTAGTCATAGCTAGTCATAGCTTGCAGCATCTGCCAGAACAGATGGTATTTATTTGCTCCCCCATCGAGCAAATTAGGCACAAGGCCGATTTTTAATGTGAGGAGTGAAGGGAGGAAAAAAGGGGACCAGCTCCCGAGAGGTGGGAAATGGGAGCTGGTTAATGGTCAGGCATGTGGGGTTGCCCCCACATCGGGTCTTTGCTAGTCATAGCTAGTCCTAGCTAGTCATAGCTTGCAGTATCTGCGGAACAGATACTACACTTTGAGATATTAAATCTTTTATTCATGTTAAAAAAATACAGAAAAAAAAATCAACGATGAACAAAAAACTTAGGCACATGGCCAACTCAAAAGGGGGGATTTTGGGGGTCGTTGGTCATCCTTGTCACTCCAGAACTAAACAAAGTCAAAAGTTTCTCCCAGCTAGTATCTTCTTTCACCATAATACCGCATTCACCCTTTCATATTGGGGGACGTCCTAGTAACTCCCAATTTTTAAAACATTTTTTATTGACGTGTAAAAACAAAAAAGATAACAATAAAATGGTAACAATAATTCATTTGTGTCGAGGGAGGGGGAAGAAAAAACAAAAGGTGATTAGTAGGACCCTCCCAACCCCGTCTAGTTGATAGACTGCCCGTTCCACTAGGTTTGTAAAAGTAACCTCGCTTCTGCGGGTCAGTCTCTAGGTGGGGATGCCCTCTAGATGGGGGTGAATGGAGAAAAGAAAATTTTGTAGGTAAGGGATGGAGGTTAGTTTGTATTTCTTTTTCTCCAAGATGGGTAAAATTTAGAGGAAGGGGTGAAAACAAAAATTGCAGGTAAGAGGGGATGGGGATCTTGGAGGCTTCCTAATCGGGGAGGGATGGAACACACACTCAGCTAGCTGAGAGACTACTTGTTTAATTTAACTTTACAGAACTGCGCGTTCCACACCTAGGCGGGGAACACGTATTCAAATTTGGCTCCTCTTCGTACACACAGACTTGCCACATGTATCCATCTTCTGTCAAATGCCGCGCGATGCAGCCTTCTTCTATCACATCTGATCTTCACCCGTAGTTGGTGTTTAAAGAACGCGATCAGATCTTGATCAGAAAAAGACAACACCCCCCGGCAACCTTGCAGACGCGACGTCCAAATCACCATTCTCGCCACGGCCAGAATCGTAACGTAGACCATTTGTCTTTCCCGGTCCCACGGCGGCCTCACGTTGTCCACAACATTGGATACAGTAATTGGGCGAGGATGCTCAGGATCGATGCGAGCCGTCACCCCACTGACATACGACCAGTACTGGCGGAGTTCGCGGCAATCGAAGAAAGCGTGATCCGTAGTTTCCACAGCCGTTGTCCCACAACGGGGACAATCAGGCGACTCCAGAAACCCAGAACTGCATTGTATGTTGTTGAGTGGAAGTGCATTTCGGGCCAATCGCCAGGTCAGAGAGAACTCCGAATTGTTCAGATGACTCGAACCTGGCGCCCAGCTCCACGCGGAGCGGATCTCACTCTGCTGCCACCCCAAACGCGCGCATAGCGGGTCGTCAGCGGCCCCCTTCACTAGATCCCTGTGGAGTTCCCTACGGGTAGCAGTCACAAGGTCACTGGACCTTGGTAGTCGTTTTAGCGCGGCTCAGCACTCTTTCATGTAGGCAGATTCTCCCCACGGCCTGCGACGGCTCTCGATGGAAGGATCGAGAACGAGGTCGGGGAAGGCGGCAGTAACCACGGGGTGCCACGGTTGGTCCTCCTGCATATAGTGGCTCAGGAAGGCCAGCCTCTCAGCATCTCGATGACACTTCAAGTCCGGCATTCCCAAGCCTCCCTCACACGGACGTTGAATACAGACCTGTCTGCTCACCCAGTGTCTTCCTCTGTCCCAAAGGAGCGAGGACAAGAGTTCGACAAGAGCTTTTAGGTGTTGTGCGGGCAGGGGAAGTACGGCCAGTCGGTAAAGGATGAGAGGAAAGACGTAAGTGGCGCACGCCTCAGCTCTACCCTTTAAGGAAAGTTTCCTAAGAAGCCACGAATTGACTGCAGCCTCCACCTTTGACCGTACCTCCAACCAATTCTTGTCAAGCTGGAGACCCGGTCCGAACCACACGCCGAGGATCCGGACCGGGCCATCTGTCCAGCTGAAGGGCGCAGGGAGGTTTGCGTTGCCACTCCATGCGCCCAACCGCAGTCCTACCGACTTGTTGCGGTTTATCTTGGCCCCTGTAATTCTTTCGTACTGTGTGAGTGCCTCCGACACGACCTCAATGTCTCTGAAGCCCGACACGAAGATCGTGTACTACACTTTGATCTTGGCCTGAAGGCCAAGAGATTCTGATTTCTTTTATGTGGGTTTGTTCTTTCACTTTTCAAAAATCTATCCGAGTTTGGCTCTGTCTGTTTTTTTGTTGTTGTTGTTGTTTTTCAATGGTAAGGCGACATTTGGGAACATGTCGCCTTACCACTCTCGCCAACTCTAGTTCAATTTCATACGACACTGGACCTGTCCGTCTCTTGACCACTCCCTTTTTTCATCTTGGTTCTATATAGAAATTTTTGCAAAGGCTAATTCGCTTTCTCTGAATTCTCGTATAGTTAGAGAGATATAATTTTTTTTTTTTTTTTTTTTTTTGATTTCTTAGTATTTTCTCATACGCTCCCTCATTGAAGTTTCCTGCAGAATGCTCCAATCTAAAACCGTCTTTATTTTCCGGTTCATTAATAATTCCGCTGGTGATGCACCGGTGATTGTTTGTGGTGTGGAGTTCCTATTTACTTACCTCCCCACGAGGGCAAAGTTAGACACAAGGTCGGTTTTTAATGTAGGAAAAATCCAGCTCCCCCAAAAAGGGGCACTCTGGATAGGAACAAAAATAAAAATTGTCTCGGTCATGAAGGATCCCTCCTCCAACAACCAGAGACAGAAAAAATGAAGTGCAGCATTAGAACAGATACCACACTGCGATCATGACTCATTTTCCTCACCCCTTTCTGAAAAATGTGCACATATCTTTCAGACAATCCATTTGAGAAGGGGTGTTTTGGTGATGTGACATGTTGGATTCCTTGTCTAGACATAAACGCTTGGAATTCTTCACCTACAAAAACAGCCGCATTGTCCGTTACGATTTTTTTTTTTTTTTGGTAACCCGTGAGTTGCAAAACATCTCTGTAGGTTTTCCCGAGTGGCGTTTGTAGTTCCTGCATTTGATATATAAACGTCTAACCATTTGTTGAAAGCGTCCGCTATTATCAGAAACATGTGACATTTAAATGGGCCCACATAATATATGTGGAGTTTGGACTACTCTTCTTCAGGAATTTCCTAAGGATGCAAAGGTGCAGTTGCTGCCATTTGATTGGTCTGTTGACACTCATAGCAATTCCTTAAACTCTATTTCCTGGTCTAATTTTGGCCACCCAAAATAGCTTCTGCTCAGCCCTTTCATTTTTACAATTCCTGGATAATCCTCATGGAATGCCTCCACGCATTCTTGCATGGGTACTATTACTCGTTTTCTCCACATTCTTCCACTATTCCCAATTCATGTCTTTTATTAAAGTAAGGGTGCCAATCTTCTGTTGTGGGACATTTGTCTGGTCGCCCAATTTTTTTGCATAGTTCAGCACCTGTTTTAGGAGTTTGTGCCTTTTTTGTCTACCTGCCAATTTCTTTGTATGTAACAGGAGTTTAATCCAGGTATTCTAGCAGCGTGATGTGCTCCTCTGGTATGGACACTTCTTCTAGTTTTGCAGGCCTGTACAACTTACTCAACCTGTCCGTATTTCCATTTTTTCTTCCTTCCCAATATTCTAGCTGGTATGCATATGCAGATAGGACTCCTGCCCAATGTTGAATTCTTGGCGAACTTATCCCTGGGATTTTCTTATTTTCTTTAAAATATCACAAAAGCGATTTATGGTCGGTATATGATGTGAAGGGCGTTCCATACAGATATCTGTAAAACTTTTTCACCCCAAATAACTACTGCAATGTCACCTTATCAATTTGAGCATAATTTTTTTTTTTCTGCTGGTGCCTCGGTCCTTGATAAAAATGCTACTGGTCTTTTGGATCCATCCTCCATGATGTGATATAGTACAACGTCTATTTTATATGGGGGAAGCGTCACATGTCACTGCTTTGTTTGGGTCGAAATATACCAACATTTTTGAGGAATTCAATTGTCCTTTTGCTTTTTCTCAGGCTCCTTCTTGTTTTAACGTCCGATTTTACTTCAACAACTGCAATCTTTGAAATGTTCAGAATGATCTGGACACAGTAATTTATCATACACCAAAAAACTTGTATTAATATTCATCGGACTACTGTTCTCATCTTGAGTGTGATTTTCACAACATTTCGGTCGATATAATCTCCAAACTTCTTCAGGCCTATCTTGTCAAACTCAGGAATTTGGATGGAATTTCGAGCGGAACCCTTTATTTACTTCACGGGGGTAGCGTGCTCTTGTTCCATCAGCCATGACTGGATAGAGGTCCTAAGTAATTCGCAAAGGTATATTTTGGTCGCCCACACTGAGGATTGAACCTTCAAAAGAATATCACTTTTACGATTGATTTTTCCCAGTACTCTAACCACTGCGCCACGGATCCTTGCGGACAATTCTAGTACGAATTTTAGGAGCCTTAAAACTACTTTTTATTTCTAATTGTAAGTATCACCATTTATTACTAATTATTGCTACATATTAATATATATCTATCTCTATACTTATTACTTGTACATATTAATGTTTTTACTTATTACTTGTATATATTATCTATTGTTTATAGACTACTGGTTCCGATATCGTATTAAATTCTATACTAGGTCTACTTAGGAGTTGGTTATTCCCCAGCATATGTGCTGCTTCTTTCAGTCGTCTTACTCTCCACCGTTCCTCTCTGTCTATAATAATGGTAGATGGTTTCCTTTTTCCTTCCATATATGGTCAGTTATCATTGATTTTTCACTCTCACCACGTACTACAGCTTTTTGATGTTCTTCTAACCATACTTTCAATGGACGACACGTTTCACCTTTGTATAGTTTTCCACATTTACATGGGATTTCATATACACAGTTCTTAGTCATGATTTTTTCTGTAGGAGGCTTGACTCTCACAAGCTGTTTTTGGAGAGTTTAATCACTCCTGAATACTATCCTGATGTCATATGGATTACATATTTGTTGAAGTTTTTCAGACAAGCCCTTCATATATGGTAAATAAATCACACTCAAGATGAGAACAGTAGTCCGGTGAACAATAATACAAATAACCAATCCTCATCTCAAAAATTCGGAAACCAAAAAACTTGTAGCTACTTTACTGATGTTCGGCATAGCACCTTATTGATGGATTTCACTTTCTCTTCTGCAGATTTCCACACTGCGCGTTCCACACCTAGGCGGGGAACACGTATTCAAATTTGGCTCCTCTTCGTACACACAGACTTGCCACATGTATCCATCTTCTGTCAAATGCTGCGCGATGCAGCCTTCTTCTATCACATCTGATCTTCACCCGTAGTTGGTGTTTAAAGAACGCGATCAGATCTTGATCAGAAAAAGACAACACCCCCCGGCAACCTTGCAGACGTGACGTCCAAATCACCATTCTCGCCACGGCCAGGATTGTAACGTAGACCATTTGTCTTTCCCGGTCCCACGGCGGCCTCACGTTGTCCACAACATTGGATACAGTAATTGGGCGAGGATGCTCAGGATCGATGCGAGCCGTCACTCCGCTGACATACGACCAGTACTGGCGGAGTTCGCGGCAATCGAAGAAAGCGTGATCTGTAGTTTCTACGGCCGTTGTCCCACAACGGGGACAATCAGGCGACTCCAAAAACCCGGAACTGCATTGTATGTTGTTGAGTGGAAGTGCATTTCGGGCCAATCGCCAGGTCAGAGAGAACTCCGAATTGTTCAGATGACTCGAACCTGGCGCCCAGCTCCACGCGGAGCGGATCTCACTCTGCTGCCACCCCAAACGCGCGCATAGTACACTTTGATCTTGGCCCGAAGGCCAAAACCATTATTTTTAACAGTAGGGTGGGGGACATGAAGTCAGTCGCAGAAATGGCATAACCCAGGATTGAATGATAAAGGTGGAAATGTATGCTAGTAGAATAGCTGGTGTCGCCCGGGATTGAATGATAAAGGTGGAAATATATACTAGCTGAATAGCCGGCGTCGCCCAGGATGAAATGAGATAGGTGGAAATATATACTGTTTCCGTTATGTGTCCTTGTCTCTTACAGTAGTGACACGTGGCATATCTAACAGGGCACTTACTTGCTACATTTGTTTCCCTGCACAATGGCTACATTTCTCTTCTGACTCTTCCTCCAGTCTGGGTTCCTGTTTTATTTTTTCGATTCGATGATGCGGCGGTGCGGGAATTTTGATTACTTCCCTTTTTTATTGTTTGAATGTCTCGTAAATGTTTGGAAGTAGACTCCATGTTGACCGCTATTTAGGGCCTGGTTAAATAGGACTGTATCCCTCTATGCAAGTAGTCTTGTTTGAATGGTGTCGTCATTTACTCTACAAGTTTGTCTCGCAAAATTTAATCTAAAAACGTTCCAAAACGGTAATCTTCACACATGCTTCTTAATTCGGCAAATCTGTGACTAACTTGCCCGGTTGATAGTTTCTTGTATGGAATTTTGTTTTCTGAACGATTGTAGATTACTTTGGACTGAACTAGGTTTTCATCAGTTTAACAGAATTCTTTGCATTTTTGGTTTTTCTGGAACTAATAAACCTGACATTTCTTTATAAACTTTGCTGCCATAAACCAACAAAAGAATGGCACGTCTTTTTTTAAAAGCTTGCTGTATCGTCCCCTTAAATAATCAAATTATACCAAATTTTCACTGTTAAATTAAAGATTACCATGCTATTGTTCCCATGACTACTGTACACTCATTAACTCATATCCTCGAGTAGCTTTTGGACCTTGATAAGACGTGATTACTTTGTAAAAAAAAGAAAAATTAAGAATAAAAATATCATTTGGGGAAATCAGGATTGTGGGTAAAAGAATTGGGAATATGTTAAACGTGACTAAAGGGCTTGAATTTATCCACAAGAGACATTTCCAGCAAATCAGGAAAATATATTCCGATACTGTAGAGGGCAATATTAAAGAAGAAAAACTGCTTGGCATGTTCGAATTACTAGTCTTTCCAATAGTTTCTTAAAATTGAACACCTAAAAAGAAAAAAATGTCTCAAATGTTCAATGTATTGATCCCATTTTTCAACTGAAGTATCAAACGCCTCTGATGGACTCAAGGTAGCCATAATTCATTTTTTGTTCAAATCTTTGTGGCCAAATTATAATGAACAAACAAACCGCAGGGTGATATGTAAAACTGATTTATTACAGGTCCTGGATATGACCTTAAACTATATCCAGTGGTGAGGCCCCAGCTTGCAGGCTTTGGAGAGTGTGGAGCCACCCTTTAATTACCATTGCTCCCATGTCCACTCTGACCCGGAGTGATAGTACCTGTTAGGGTCCCATCTATGGGTTAAATAGAAACCGACTTGAAAACAACAAATATATTCTATTTAAAAAATTTTATTCAAAATCTTTGGATTCGGCATTAAATAACCTGAAAAGGGTTGATATGCCGTAAAACAAAAACAACCAAACATGATTTATTACACACGCGGTTTACTACTATAAAGATGGCATCTTTCACTGCATGTGTAGAAAGACCCGGATGTTATTTTGGTTTCCTGCAGTTCAAGGGACATCACTCTGTCCAAGCATGTTTCATATACTTTACAATCATACATGTTTGAAAGTGCACATGAACTTCACGGACACTCAGTATTTAAATTTTCGATTTTGAGAGATATAATATTCTTCTGAAAGTTGCCTTTAAATTTGATTTGTGGTCACCGAGTTTCAACTATATGTATTTAGAAGGTTGCTATGGTGCGCACAGATTTCATGGACACACTTGATATGCTTACTCTACAACCACCCCAGATTTTATATGTAAAAATATAATTTAATAAAAGAAATTTATTATTAATGCTAATTATATAATTTAAGGAATATAATATTGAGTCGAAATAGTCACATAACGTCAGTCGTTATATCAAAAAAACAGAGGAAAGCTAGAAAAACTCGTTTCTCAGTTTTTAATAAAAGCCTTTATGTCTGGTATTTCCAACAACGCATTTTTTTTTTTTTTTTTTAATATTTAAAAATTTAATTTCTCCTTCTCTGGCCGCGTGTGATTTTTTGTTCCCGCTGTGACGTCACCTATGCCTCGAAAATGTGCTTCTCTCGTCACATCTCAAACACCACTTCTCTGAACACGCAATGCTTTTCTCTCGATCCTTGCCACATGTGTCTTTTCATTATCTCTGCTGTGACGTCACATCACAAAGGTGGCTTGCTCATTTGTATATGTGATATGCTGCTGCTGCTGCTGCTGCTGCTGCTGCTGCTAACAGTGCTAACGACTCTATTACAGTCATTTCAAGGTAATTGAACATTGCTAGCGTTGGATTTTTATGAAGTACTAGTGTGGGGGGGGGGCTTTACATGGTGGCAAAATACACTTAAATACGATATTTTAATTTGTCCAGATTTCGTATATATTATTATAGAGCCGTGATTTCAAAAGTAAAAAAGAAAGTATTTCGGTGCCATCAGCTAGAATCAAAACCGAAAGCAAAACTGTAGCAATTAAAGCTGGTGGCGTTACCACTAGACCAACGTGACATGTATATGAACTGATTAAAAATTAAAAATAAACTAAGATGAATGCACAAAATATTTAACGATTTTTTTTCAATTTTGACCCATTTTTGACCTCCTTAAAAATTATTTTAACTGGCTAAAGACTCATAAAAGAACGGTTCATAAAAAAAAAAATCCAATTATTTGAGGCCCCTAGCACCGCTCTTTTTTTGCAATTATGTTTGTTGTTCCTTTGTTATTTATTTTTTCTAAAATCCGATTGCTGCATCGGAAAGGCCAGTTAAAAATACATAATATACTTTGTTATTTTCTTTAATTTAATCCCTTTTTTAGAATTTATTAGACAAAATTTAACTTTTATTTTACCGTGCCAATAAATATGATCATCACTGTATATATATATATATATATATATATATATATATATATATATATATATATATATATATATATATATATATATATATATATACAGGGTGTTTCAAAAGTCTTGGGAACATAACGATTTTTAATAACTCAAAAACTATTAGGAGTTAAAAAATGAAATTGGTACCGTTGGAAAGGTTAAAGTTTCAAGTTTTGTGGGGAATCTTCAAACTTGCTCAATATGAGCACCATTCGTCACACGGCAGACATCTAGTCGATAGTCCATTTCCTGCCAAACGCGTTCCAGCATCTTGACGTCAATGGTTCCCACAACTGCCGTTATTCGAGCCTTTAGTTCGTAATTATCTCTTGGAAGGGGCGGCACATAGACTTGTTGCTTTTGGACCAACTTGAGCTTGTAAGGTACCATTTGCAGTCGTTTACTTAAGACACGCCAGACAGTTGCTGGAGCAAGCTGAAGTTCCCTGCTGGCTCTTCTCACTGATTTACGGGGGCTCCGCTGAAAGGCTGCCCGGACTTGCTCAACTACAGCTTCTGAAGTTGAAGGGCGACCTGTTCGCTTACTTGGGCACAAACACCCATCTTTCACAAATTTAGCATGCCATCTGACAATGGGTTTCCTTTCAGGGACTTCTTTTTTAAATTTCCTGCGAAATGCACGCTGAACACATGTCCACGATTCAGTCTTTGCAAATTGGAGGACGCAAAACGCCTTGTCTTGTTTAGAGAACGCCATTACTGCACATGGAAAGATAAGACGAAAATCATTAGTATGACCAAAAACTTGATTAAGCAAGCTTTAAAATGACACCAGTTTCATTTTTCTACCTGGAATAGTTCATGAGATATACGAATTTGTAATGTTCCCAAGACTTTTGAAACACCCTGTATATATATATATATATATATATATATATATATATATATATATATATATATATATATATATATATAAGCCCCTTAAAGAAAAGGGCATTATCTGCATAGTTATACCTAAAGCAATCAACTAGCGGTTATGCAATGTTCACAACTTCCGCTCGTGCCAACACTCCAGATTACCTAATGTACTCGCCCGAATTCGGTGTTTAATAGTTCTTAATTCCCTTCATGGCAACTGTTTGGTGGCTCTGAGATAGAGGCTCGGCAAAAGGTGGCTTTGTGGCTCGAATCTCATGACCGGTAGGAATTATTACCCTACACTGATGATTGCGTAAGCATGAAACACTAGTGTCTGTAGGTATAAGTGAATAACTAAAACTTGCTGTTATGGTTTTGGATGATCTGAAATAACAGCAAAGGGTGATTTTTCTCATATGTTATATCTTTGGAAATAGGATACAATTATGAATATCTCCAGTATCAAATAATCCTTATACACTGTGAAATTTACTTTATGTATGGAAACAAATGTGGAAGTCTCCTTAACCTTATATATATATATATATATATATATATATATATATATATATATATATATATATGTATATATATATATATATATATATATATTAAATCTCTGAAACAGTGTTTCATGGTAAACAACTGATGATTTCTTTAAGAATGTTGGTACTATTGTTCATTCATGTAAATAAAACTATTCCGGGAGATTAATTGACTTACTGACAAAATAATTTCCCAACGAAGCACATTTGTTTTATTTTAATAGTTTTAAAGGTTTTTAAAAAAACTTCCAATATATATATATATATATATATATATATATATATATATATATATATTGGATTTTACCATTTTTGGATTTTTACCCTTCACCGGACTATCCATTCATGTGAAATCTTTTTATTATTTTTCTTTTGCCTCCTGTTCCCCTTACCTCACCCTTTTTTTAACCAAGTAAGATCTTTGACTTACTTGTAGTTTCATTAAATACTTTAATATGCAAAATCCGATCCTGCATTTTGATAATTCCTGCCCTCTGATGAGAAGGAGAGTATTTCTTCGAAACTCCGCGGATTAAGGACTATCCACTTATCTTGTGCTTCCTTTTTTAAAATTAAATATGTTTTTAACTCTTTTTCAAGATGTCTTTTAACATATTTTATTAATCATTTGTTCATATATATATATATATATATATATATATATATATATATATATATATATATATATATATACACACACAAATACTTGAATTCATTCAAGAAAGTATCGCTAACAAAAACAAATAAAAACATCTACGTAAAAATGATACATTCAGTAGTCTGGCGAGGTTAGCCGTGTGGTAGAGGTTTAGGCTACTTATCACGAGGTGTCTATTTCGAATCTCGCTAGATTCAGCCACTCTGATGAGTCGTGGACGACGAAACACGTGTCAGTGGATAATTATATTTTTTATAAAATGATATATATGCCACTCCTCATTAAAGGAGGTACCAGATTGGTCAATGGAAAAATTATTCCCAACAAACATTTAGGTAAAAATGCACTTTCGTATAAATACTTGAATTCATCCAAGAAAGTATCGCTAACAAAACAAATAAAAACATATACATACATCGATGCCTCTGTTCAGTCTCGAAAGACAAAGGATACCCCCTGTAGAGGCAGCTGCACATGAAATTGTGAGGCAAGGGTTGCGCAATCTCCAACCACACTTCTCCTGAATCGGCACTGTTTGAGTCCAGTGGCCGAGATAAGCAAAGAGCACATACATCACCTGGAAGTCCCAAATGGTAACCCGTTTAATACTGACCAGGTTCAACGTTGCTTAACTTATATATATATATATATATATATATATATATATATATAAAATTATCGAGGTATATAGAAGAATATTTTGCCTTTGATAACATTTATTTGTTGTGTGTGTATTTTTTTAACACTTGTGTTAACTGCAAAATGACCATCAATGCTTATCTTTTTTATTTTCTTTTCTTTTATAAGGGAGTCACCATTTATTAAGGCCTAAAGGCCATTCGAGGATAAGGGTTAATGAGTGTATGGTGGTTACCTGGGCAACAACATAGTGAACGTTAGTGGTGGTAATTGGGTATAATTTGATCATTTAAAGGGGTGGCTTAAAATGAATTTGTTTATACTGGACTTGAAGACGACCATATTGTAGTCAGCTAGAAAGCAGACCAGTAGAACAGAGTTCCATAGACGAGCACTTCTAGGCAGGGACGTGCAGAGGAGAAGGTTGCTAGGGGTGCCCAAGCAACTGCTCCTTTTACTCCTGTTTTAAAAGTGCCCTTTTCAGAGGAATGTATTATAGGTCTGTGCCACACCGAGACACCGTTTTTTTTGTTTTGTTTTGTTTTGTTTTTTTTACTTAAGAACCTCTCCTTAAAAAGTTCTCTGCGCGTCATTGGCTCTAGGGGAAAAAAAGCTTTGTTCATTAAATTTGCGTTTAGAGTTAGGCACAGCTAGAGTGTAGCGAAAATAAAAAATAGAAACACTTTCATCATTAATTTCTAAAAATTAAAAAAAAAAAATATTCTTAAGTATTTTATAATGTTTCCAGGCGGAAACACTGCCAGGCAAAATGTAAAACCGTAAATATGACTTACTTGTGATTGATATGGTGCGCATGAAAATTATTGTGCATAAGGGCCAAATGGCAAACATGAGCTGAAATCGTTTGGTTAGAGCCATGAGACAAAAGAAACAAAATGGCTAAGTTCTTTTTTTTTTTTTTTTTTTTCGATAAGCAATTGGTCCCAAAATTCAGTGCATAGTCCGTCCGGTCTCTTGCGTTCTTCTGATCTCAACCAGACCAATGGCTAAACGAAATTGACCGATTGATTTGACAGAGACGCCAATGTTTTCATAGCAAACAGACCAATTCAATTGGGGTTTGTTGCCGATGCTGAAACACCTCACGTTTTCTACAAAGGAAGCCTGACAATCGGTAAAAAAAAAAATTGTAATCTGAGATCGTTTCAATAAACATTGAATTCTTGCTTAGATTCTTTTTCTTCTTCTTATGGCCCGACATGTTATTATTTGGTTAAAGAAAGCAAGATTTTTCCCCCCTCTTTTAGTTATTATGATTAGCCCCTCCCTCCGTCGTACCCTGCCAAATAGTCCCTTCACTTTTTATCATTTTTTTATTTGTTTTTTTTTTCTCGTTACTTTTTCTTTCTTTAAAAGACAATCACAAATCGATGGTCACTACGTTTTGTTTTTTATATATCAATTCTGTTGTGTTTATTTCAAACTGACATTAAAAAAAAATGTTAAGTTTTTAGTCATCACCTATCAAGGCCAAAATCCACTTGAGGATAATGGTGGTGCTTGTTAAGATAGAGCCAACAGATCGATTTATTTTTCTATATGCCTTTTTAAGCAAAAAAATGATATTACTTATTTAACTATTACGCCGAAAAGAGTAATAGATCAAAAACTTACGAAAATTCATCGAGTAGAAAGTTATTTATAGTTAAAAATATTTTTAACGGAAAATTGGGTAAAATTGCATTTTTCTTAGATGCTATAAAGTAGACGGTGAAAAGTTCACACAGGGGACATAACTCGGAACGCATATTTTAAATTACATGTTCAATGGCGTGCAATATTTGTTGTCTATAGCGATAGACTTTTTTTAAACTAAAAACACAATAGAAGTTGTTCTACTCAATGAATTTTCGTCATTTTTGGATATGTTGGGAAGTTGCATGAGTCCCCGAAACAAATAAATAAAAAGAAATACACTACCAAATAATGTAAAATAAAGTTTTGTTTATTTTTATTTGTTTATTTTTACAAGGAAGTCACCACTCATCAAGGCCCGTGTGGCGAAGTGAGAGAAAGAGAGAGTCAAGCAATGTTCTTTGATGTGCGAGAAAAACTGTCATTTCAGCTACTGAATTCGCTTGGCGAACATTCGACTTGCGACTTGTTTTTCTGCTGGTGTCTGATGTCCCTCTCTCTCTGACGAGAGAAGTTCTTCTTACCTTTTATATTTCTTTAGAGGTTCCTAGAGGCTTGCAAAAAAGTTTTTTTTTAAATCGAGCCCTGATTGGTCAAAAATTCATATCTGTGACGAAAGCAAAACAAAAAACAAACAAACAAAAAACGTGCTTTCAACTACGTCATCCATTTCTCAAGCGTCCTGCTTTTTGACCCAAGAGATTTGGCGTGGGGGAATGCTATAATTCCCGTGCAAATGAATTTATAAATTTTAACGTATGTGTGTGTGTGTGTGTGTGTGTGTGTGTGTGTGTGTGTTAGAAAAATAAAATAAGAAACAGCACAGATATATTACTATTTTCGACATGATTTCTTTTTTTAAATCGATCTGTCGACTCTATCCAAACAAGAACCATAATGCTTAACGGGTTGGAACAGCTATCATCTTCAAATCTGATACCAGTAAATACGCTTCATAAATCGTCCTCACAACGCATCTGATTCGAAAGACAAAATGCCATGATTCTTTATTCTGCATTTTTGCCACCATCTTCATTTTCCCCATGCACATCCTCAAAACCATTAAGAGTCTTTCCGACATGACTATTCAAATCTCAAATTCAAAAAAAATTCTTTCTCTTTAACCTTACTAGTTTTGTCTTTTATTGGAATCGCTTCAGACAAGGCATTAAGCCACTTGATGGAAGGAGCTAAAAACAAAAAATAATACTTCAAGGTCAAAAACTTGCTAACGATAAGTGTTAGATGGAATAGATTCTGACCCAGAAAACAGTAATTCTTCCTTTTTCGGCAAAAACATCGCTCATGGAATGTGAGAACTAAAAGATAAAATAATAGAAGCAAGAGTTACGTGGCTGCGAAAAGTAAACCCAAGATCTACTTCTTACTCTCTTTAAATTATAACATGGGGTCGAGTTAGAAACTATTTGAGACTCAAACCAGAAATAAATGTCCCATTATGTTTTCTCCATTACATCTTCATAAATTTTAATCCATTCTTCATTTTAAAAAAAAAAAAAAAAAAAAAAAACGATGCGTTCCTCTAATAGACCCATTTTCAAAATATATTCAAGTCTTCTTGTTGTTTTCGTTTTTTTTTTTAATTTTTGTTTTTATTCTTATTTTATTTTTTGTTTAGTTATCTCCAGCATTTTCAAAAAGAAAAAAAAAAAAAAAGAAAAAAGAAAACTCGTCTAACTTCCAAAAATTTAACTTTTCGAACTGAAAAGTTGATGCGTTCCTCTAATCGACCAGTTTTGAAAATATAATCGTAAATTTTTAGATTAGGTCCACCTCCACAATTTTCTTTTAAATGACGACCTACATAGGTTTTCGACTATGTTGAACACGGAAAGAGCATTGGCATTTTGCAGAAATAAGTAGTTATCGAGATATAAAAAGTTGTATTATGCATTGTATTCTTTGGCGGCCATAATGATAACGTTCTTATTCTTCTTGTTTTCGTTTCTGCAATCTTAAACTCAGCTTTCACATCTTCGCTTAAGCGACATTGTGCCTCAGCAGATATCTTTGTAAAAGCGTTCTCACTAACCATCAACAACGGCAGTGTGATTCGATCTCTTACACAATTAACTTCAATTATTTTACTTTATCTACCAATTTTTAAAATAAAAGTGCCACCACCAGCACCGACTGTTCCCTTTCCAATTTCCAATAAAAAAAAAAAAAAAAAAAAAACCCAAAAAACTTACATTATGCGTTATTTTTTCCATTCATTTAAGCAGATTTCCTTTTCAGACATGTTCCTTGGACAAAACGTAGGTCAATAAGTCTTCTCTCAAGTCTTCTCTTGTTTTGCAAAAGGGCATCTCATTAATTAACTATTCATTTTTTTATTGTTTTTTTTTTATTAAAGTTTTGTTTTAATTTTATTACAAAACGTGCTTTTATTTTTGTATATATTTTATGTTAGCATTTGGGGCAAAAAGAGACTTTCCGGTCCTTTCTAGTCAATTTAGTTCTGGGGGGTCTCAATCTTCAATCTAGCTCTAGATTTTACATCAAAAACAACACAGCAGTCTCTACCCACCTAACACATACAGACGGTCAAGCAAAAAAAAAACAAAAAAAAAAAACGGGTCAGTGTGCACCCTCCCCCTTGCCTATTGCAAAATTAAAATTGGTTAATTCATAAACACATCACTTCTAGTCAATTTACTCTGGGATCGCTATTTGTTGTTTTCTTCAAATTTCCCGGACAACGTCAGGACACAGGTGTGCCAATGTGATTATGCCGTATGCTACTTAAAAGGTTAGTCAGGAGTATGTACCTCAAGGGGATACAAGTGCTAGGAGTTCATAAGAGCACATTCCATTAAAGGACTCGTAAAACAGACACAGGGATGCAATATTGCAGTGACGGGACAGGGGTTGGAGCATGTTTGGGCGTAGGTCAGAGGCCCTCAATATTAATGCTGGAATCCCTCAGGGGTCCATCCTGGGCCCAACTCTCTTCCTGATCTACATCAATGATCTCCCAAAACACATACTTAAATCATTCGTTGACATCTATGCTGATGACACGACCATCTATGGCAACACATCAAAGGCCGTAAATGACAAAGTTCTCTCTAATTCTCTCTCCTCTGACCTTGAGCACATGGTACAATGGGGAAGAGGTGTCTGGTCACTTTTAATTCATCCAAAACCAAGCTCCTATTTTTGCATCATCAACGCTCTGATCCCCATCTGGCATCAATAGAAATGGATGGCTCTCATCTTGGGGAGGCTCCATGTTTTGATAAGCTTCTGGGATTGACCTTTACTCCTGACCTGAAATGGAACACATACATCAAGTCTATTGCCAAGGTTGCTGGAAAAATGGTAGGATCCTTCTACCGCATCAGAAGATATCTCACTGCTGATGCAATTCTCTATCTATATAAAAGCCAAGTACATCCAAGGATGGAGTACTGCTGCCACATCTGGGCAGGAGCTGCTAAAAACAACCTATTCTGCCTTGACAAAGTACAAAATAGACTTTGTGGCTTAGTAGTGGGGGATGCCCTTTTCTCTTCCCTGCAACCTCTCTCACATAGAAGAGACGTTGTGAGACTGTCTTTGTTTTATTGTTACTTCCATGGTAAGTGCTCATCTGAGCTCCAACCCCTGGTCCCCCCCCCCTCGCCAATCTTTCATGATAAACACCCGTCTAGCTGAAACCACTGTCCCAAATTTTCCCCACTCTTTAACTGTGCCAAAATCAAAACGTAGATTCCATGAACAAAGCTTCTTTCTTAGAAGTGCACGCCTGTGGAACTCTCTTCCGTCTGCCTGTTTCCCACCTGACTACAACTTGGATGTCTTCAAGTCCAACATAAACAAATTCCTGATGAACCGCCCCCTTAAGTAAGACACTTTATCAAATCTCCAATACTAACGATTACTATGATACTATCCCATTGATTACTGCATAAGCAATAACCCTTATCCCCGCGTGGCTTCCGGGCCTTGATAAGTGGTGATTTCCATGTCAAAAAAAAAAAAAGGTTGGAGATGCCAAAACTTTATTCACCAATGCTGCAATTATAAACCTACCATATTATTTGTTTCTTTACTTGGATAGTCCTCTTTATTGGACGCCCAAGGTCACATACACATTATACCCCTCTGACCACAAGTAGATGGCGTGCCCATTTAGCTGGTGAGTTTAAATATTTACTTAGAATGGTCCCAGTGTCCACAATGGTGGCATGTTTTGTTTTTATTATTACTCTACTTGGACGCTTTCCCATTTTCTTGTGACATTTTATTAATTGCCGCCTTTGATTTTTCTTGAATTGATAGAGCTGCCATTTTTGTTTTATAGAAGTGAGACAAACTTCTATTCATTAGTACTATACCAGCAGGCCACCTGGCATTGTCCGGCCATAAAATACACATAAATGTTATATTAATTCATGCAAATTTCTTATTTATTATAGAGCCAACGCTCTATTCCACCTATCTATCTATCTATCTATTATATAAAAGGAACTTTGTATGTGTGTGTGTATATGTGCGTGTTTCTTATTTATTATTATAGAGCCAACTCTTTATTCCACCTATCTATCTAGCTATCTATCTATCTATCTATCTGGTCCTGGATATGACCTTAAACTAAATCTAGTGGTAAGGCTCCAGCTTGCGGGCTTTGGGGAGTGTGGAGCCACCCTTTAATTACCATTGCTCCCAGGTCCACTCTGACCGGGAGTGGTAGTACCTGTTAGGGTCCCAACTATGGGTTAAATAGAAACCGACTTGAAAACAACAAATATATTCTATTAAAAAAATTTTCTTTAAACTCTTTGGATTCAGCATTAAATAACCTGAAAAGGGTTGATATGCCGTAAAACAAAAACAAGCAACCAGCCAACAATCTATCTATCTATCTATCTATCTATCTATTATATAAAAGGAACTTTGCATGTGTGTATGTGTGTGTGTGTGTGTGTGTGTGTGTGTGTGTGTGTGTGAGAGAGAGAGAGAGAGAGAGAGAGAGAGAGAGTGAGAGTTCAATCCCTATGGACTCCGAAAAGGCTGGGCTTATTTTTATGAAATTTCACACAAATATACTTTATGTATCTGGCAGTGTTCTTAAATATATCATAATGTCTTCCATAAGTAACGATAATCGATAATCGATAATCGAAATAATCTGAGGAACAGGTGATTTTGAATAAAGTTAACACCTTACACAGCCTAACATCACAAGTGCATTTGAGAAGTTTTTTTTACCACACAAGACAAAAGGTCCGACATATAAAATCAACAGTAGGTTCTTTAATGTGACAGGGGCGCATTTGAAATGAATGTTTCTGCTTAAACCACAAATGAACCATAATAGTTGACTTTTACATTTAAAACTTAAATTCAAGCCGTCCGCTTAAGTAATCCAATTTACCAAATTTTCACGACTAACAATTACTACGATATCGTCCCATTGACTACTGTGCACTCTTTGACCCTTATTCATATGCGCTCTGTTACACCGATAAAAGTTTTTATGTTTCAAGATTTTTACGTCTCCACATCTTTATTCATGGTGTTTTGTTTGGAGTTGTTTTTCTTTTTTCTTTTTAAGGCGTATCAACCCTTTTTGTGTTGTTCAATGCTGACTTCAGTAATTTTGAAAAAGTTTTTGTATTTTCAAGTTCTTTATCTCTTCAAATATTTATTTTGTGTTATTTAATGGCGCATCCGTTCATTTTGGTAAAAGTTTCTATGCATCAAGGTCTTTATGCGTTCAAATATTTATTTATAGTGTTTGGTTTGGTTGTTTTCTAGAGGAAAATTGTTTTTGTTTTTGGTTTTGCAGAAAAAGAACAAAAGAAAACAATAATATTAATGTTTGGTGCATTTTAGGTCAGGAAGCCTGTATCTTCAAACAACCTAATCTGGCAGGACCAGGATTTCACATTCATATATAAATACTAGCAGTTCAGCCCGGCTTTGTTCGCGCCGTATGTACTGTTCATAACAGTGCCTATTTATATATATATATTAAAAAGTTTAACTCATTTCCAGGTAAACTGCATCTAAAATTTCAAGTGTTTAGACCCATGATTGGTAGTTTGGTAGAGTCTGCAAAGGTCAACTCTTTCAACTATGACCTCTTGGCAGTCAAATTTTCGGCCAAAAACTGATTAAAAAGCTTGCTGCATGTCTGAATACTCTTAATGTAAAATTTCAAATGTTAAGACCCAAAATTGGCTGAGTAGTTTGCTAGAGACCACAAAAGTTAAATCTTTTACACTTTGACTCCTTGGCAGACAGATTTTCGGCCAAAGATCGATTAATAAACTTGCCCTATGTCTGAATACACTTTATATAAAATTTCAAATGTTTAGACCAAAAATTGGCTGAGTAGTTTGGTAGAAAATCGCAGAGATCAAATTTTTAATACTTTGACCCCAATTTTGACGACTTAACATTAATTGTTTTGGGCTGAAATCAAATTAAAACGCTAGATCCATGTCCAAGTTACCTACATCTAAAATTTCAAGTGTTTAGACCCAAAACTGACAGAGGAGTTTGGTAGAGTTCTCAATCTCAAATCGTTGAAATTCGACCCCCTTAACAGCAAAATTTCTGGCCGAAAACCAATTTAAAAAATTTCCCGAATTTCAATACTCCTTATGTCAAATCTCGACTCTGTAAACTGAAAATTGACAGAGTTATTTGGTAGGGAAATGTACACAGACAGACAAACAGACACACACAGAGACATTTTCACTTTTATAGATATACTAGCATGGGTGCCCGGCGTTGCCCGAGTGTTTGGAGGTGTGTGTTGAGCAAAAAAAAAAAAAAAAGTGATAGTAGGAAGGCAGGCTCGAATCTGTACTGTGAAGGAGGAAAAGAACGTGAAAAATAGTGACGTCTTTGCTGTTACAACCACCGTCAACCCAGAAGTGATGTAGGTTAAGGCTAGACAATTGAAAGGAGGGGATGACTTTTGAAATCATCGGTGAAAAAAGCGACCCCTCTCTGTAGAAAAGTGCCCAGTTGAGGGTGAAGAAATTAATGTTTTTAGCCAATTTTTCGGTATTTGTCGTCTGAAGGGTTGAGCTACAAAACAATACTGATCTTGTGAAACTCCGTCACATTTGTCGAAAGTTTTAGGCAGACATGCAAACATACATACATATATTTATATATTGGTAACTCAAATTTTCGACCCAAACCGATTAAAAAGCTTACCCTTTATGTAAAATTTAAAATTTTAGACCAGAAATTGTCTGAGTAATTTGGTAGAGATCACAGAGGTAAAATTTTTTAAAACTTTGACCCCTATTATGACCCCTTAACATTTATTGTTTTCGGCTCAAATCAAGTTTTTAAGTTAGATCCATGTCCAAGGAATCTATATCTAAAATTTCAAGTGTTTAGACTCAAAATTGGCGGAGGAGTTTGGTAGAGTTCTCAAAGGTCAAATCGTTGAACTTTGACCCCTTAACAGTCAAGTTTCTGGCCGGAAATGGATTACAAAGATTTTCCCAAATCTCCATACCCTGTATTTCAAATTTCGAGTCTGTGGACTGAAAATTGACTGAGTTATTGTGTAGGGAAATGTACACAGACACACACACACACACTTTTATAGATATACTACCATTTCAGCTCGGCATTGCCCGGATTTTTGGAGGTGTATCCTGAGCAAAATCACAACAAAAAAAAAGGTCAATTTTTTAAACTTTGACCCCTATTATGACCCCTTAACATTTATTGTTTTCAGCTCAAATCAAGCTATTAAGTTAGATCCACGTCCAAGGAACCTATATTTAAAATTTCAAGTGTTTAGAACCCAAATTTTTGGAGGAGTTTGGTAGAGTTCTCAAAGGTCAAATCGTTGAACTTTGACCCCTTAACAACCAAATTTCTGGCCAAAAACCGATCACATAGATTTTCCCAAATCTCAGTACCCTGTATATCAAATTTCGAGTCTGTAGACTAAAAATTGACAGAGTTATTGCATAAGGAAATGTATACAGACAGAGAGAGAGACACACACACAGACACGTTTGCTTTTATGAATATAAAGATAGACTAACAGTTTGCTCGAGTCCTATGTACTGTTTATAGCTTTATGTGCATATGTATGCATTAAAAAGTCTGCATATGTACCATAATGTCTTTCTATATAAAAAGGCTTCCTTAACTACCACAGAGAAAAGTTGGTAGAGACAGCAGAGGTCAAATTTTTTTTTAAATTTTACCCTAATTTTGACCCCTTCATATTTATAATTTTGGGCTCAAATCAAATTAAAATATTTGACCCATGTCCAAGTAACCTACATCTAAAATTTCAAATGTTTCGACCCGAAATTGGCGGAGGAATTTGGTAGAGCCTGCAAGGGTCAACTCTTTCAACTCCAACCTCTTGGCAGTCAAATTGTCACCCCAAAAACTGATTAAAAAGTTTGCTGCATGTCTGAATACCCTTTATGTAAAATTTCAAATGTTTAAGACCAAAATTGGCTGAATAGTTTGCTAGAGAACGCAAAGGTAAAATCTTTTAAACTTTGACTCCTTGGAAGCCAACTTTTCAGCCAAAAACCGCTTAAAAAGCTTGCCCTATGTCTGAATACACTTTATGTAAAATATCAAATGTTTAGACCTAAAGTTTGGCTGAGTAATTTTGCAGAGACCGCAGAGGCAAAGTTTTTTTTTAACTTTGACATCTTAGCATTTATAGTTTTGTGGCTCAAATCAAATTATAAAGTTAGATCCATGTTCAAGTAACCTATATCTAAAATTTCAAGTGTTTAGACCCAAAATTAGCAAAAGAGTTTGGTAGAGTTTTCAAAGGTCAAATCATTGGACTGCTGGAAAACCGCTTCTGTGGTAACAGTCTGCAAGAATTCTGGTGAAAGAACTGACCCATTAAATTATTGCCCCATTAGCCTTCTCCCGCTTTTCGCCAAAATAAGCCTGTTCAACAGCAGATATCTTAACTGTAATCTCTGAACGTATATACCGTTCACTGGACAAAACAGGGGAGGGTAGAGCGGTAGCACTCGATATATCTATGGCTTTTGCCAGGATATGGCACAATGGTCTTCTAAGGAAAATTAAATCATATGGTATCACTGGAAGAATACATAATGTAATTAAATCCTTCTTAAGTAAGAGAAAAATCCAAGTTGTCCTCGACAGTCGTACATCTAAACAATATAACATAAATGCGAGAGTACCTCAGGGGTCTATCTTTGGACCTTTATTATTTCTGATATTCATTAATGATCTCCCTGATAAAATTGTTTTGGAGATGGGTATATTTGCTGATGACACCACTCTCTATAACAGATATGAGGAGAAAACAAATGAACACATAGCTAAGGAAATGGCAGAAACACTAGATGATGACCTCCAATCTGTAGTGGAATTGGGACAAAAATGGATGGTCACATTCAATGCTGTCAAGACTTAGCTTGTTTCCTTCAATAATTACAAGAAACTTTCTCTACCACCAATAGCAATGGCCAAAAACACATTACCTGAAAGTACTTCCTTTAAACTCCTCAGACTAACGTTTACAGGGAACATGAACTGGAATAGATACATTGAGAGCATTGCCAAGGCTGTTGAAAAGAAGGTGGGCTCTCTCTACCATGCTAGAAAACTACTTACGCCTGAAAGTATCTTGTACCTCTATAAGGCCACCATTCGCCCGTGTATGGAGTACTGTTGTCACATTTGGGCTGGTGCATCTGCTGCTTGTCTCTCACTCCTGGACAGGGTTCAAAAGAGAGTCGCCAACCTGATAGGTCCTGAACTGTCATCTAGGCTTCAGCTTCTGTCCCACCGACGAAATGTGGCATTCCTCTGCCTGTTCTACAACTTCTTTAATAGTGAATACTCTGACGAACTACAAGCACTTGTACACCCTCGGCATGACTACCCCGACAAAACTGACAAGCAGCTAAGTCCCACCTCTTCACAGTAGAGATCCCTAGGTGTAAGAAAGCCTTTTACTCCAATAGTTTCTTCCCCAGAACCGCTAGACTTTGGAACTCCCTTTCGGGATTCTGCTTTCCCAACTGCACTGACATGCAGAAGTTCAAGTGTAATGTGAACAAACATCTTGCTCATAATGTTCCTACAACTTATGTCCCCGATAGTAGCCCCCTACTTCAAAGTGGCACTGTGCCTTGTTTGGAGTGAAAATTGATTTAAAAAAAACAAAACAAAAAAAAAACAGCAAAATTTCTGTCCGAAACCCAATTAAAAAGATTTTCCCAAATCTCAATACCCCGTATGTCAAATTTGAGTCTGTAGACCAAACATTGACAAAGTTATTTGGTAGACAGACAGACATTTTCACTTTTATGCATATATAGATAGATAGATAGATTAGAAAAATGTGACCTGCTGAGTCAACCACTGAGCTGATGTTATATTGTTGAAATAAGGAAACAGTATGCTTACAAGACCAGTTAAAAATAAAAAGACAAAAATTAAATATTAGCCACCCCTCTCCTCTCTCTTTCTCTCTACCTTTCTCAATACAGATTAACTATTATTATTACTTATGGCGCCATTTATTTACAGGGCGGCCCACTTAAAAGTAGCCCAGAAAATGTAGTAGAGAGGAGGAACATTCTTTTGTTGTTTAAATTTCCTGCAATGTTATAAAAGATGCTGAAAGTGCTCCCCGTTGACATCTATGTATTTCTGGGCACGTTTAACAATGTTTGCAGATACTGCCTGTAGATCTTTGGTGATTCTCCTGATAACGCCAGTAATGTTCTTCATTAGTTGGTGTAGATTGTGAGGATTATTTTCATAAATTTTTTGTTTTAAAATCCCCTAAAGATAAAAATCACATGAAGACGAGTCTGGGGAACATGGTGGCCATAACTCTTTGCTTATTGTTCTCCCTTCCATAAACATGTCATGAACTCGATTCAGTGATCTGTGAGACTGTGGCATGTAGCGCCATTTTGTTGAAAAAAGAGTTGTATTTTGTCTTGTGGTGTCAGTTGGTCATTAGAGATATCGGGATAATTTTAAGTGGGTCACCCTGTATAATGGTGGTATTCCCATCGTTTATTTATTTCTTTATTACCATTGGTTATTAATAAACGGAGAGAGAGAGAGAGAGAGAGAGAGAGAGTGAGAGAGAGAGAGAGAGAGGTCGACAAAGAAAAAGAAAGAGAGAGTAACAGAAGCGAGATTAATAGACAACATATAGAATAAGAATGAAGGGGGATCAAACAATATACAATGAGAGAGAAAGAGAGAGAGAGAGAGAGAGTGAAAGTGATAGGTGGATCACTAATGATTGATAAGTTATTTGTAAATTACGTCATCATATTCGGTTTTACGTCCATTCTTACATGCTCGCAGGTGTTGGATGGCTTTAAGAAAATGACTTCCAAACTATTCCATCTCTGTCAAGGTTTTTATTTATTCCACTTTCTCTTCAGTTAATTTTTAACCACTTCCCTCCACCATGTCTTCATTGCTCTTCCCCTGTGAACTGAACCTGCTACTTCAACTGTTCTACATACTATAAACCAAAGAACTCTCCTGTTTGCCTACTAACACTCTTTTTTTTTTTTTGCTTAACACACACCTCCAAACACACAGGCAACGCCGAGCACCCAGGCTAGTCTTCTATATATATAAAAGAGAAAATGTGTGTTTATATGTCTCACAAAAACTTTTGACAGAAGCGGAGGATTTTTGCCAGATCAGTATCATTTTGAAGCTCGACATCTTGGACGACAAATATCGAAAAATTGGCCAAAAACATTCATTCCTTCAACCTAAACTGGCCAGTTTTATACAGGGAAGGGTGTCCAAAACCCGTTCCTTCATGGCAAGATAGCTTCTACGCATGCGTCAACATGTTTCGTTTAAATATGATGTTTCGTTTAAATATGATAAAAACCGACCTACTTTTGGCCACGCATTCATAGCACAATGGATAAAGTGACAGCATTCTTATCTTAAGATGCAGGTTCGATCTGAGGCATCAGATAATTTTTTTTTTTTGCAATTTTTAAACTTTTAATATTAAAACAGGGTTATTTATGCCGTTTTTTTTGTTTTTCTTTTTGTTTTTCCGAACATGTTCATTTTTTTTTTTTTTCATTTTTTTTTTTTTTGGTTTTTGTTTTTCCAATTTTTCACTGTTTTTTTGTTTGTTTTGGTTTTTCCGATTTTTTTAGGAACTTTAAACAGGGCTATTACTTCGCTTATTCTTTACAGCCTCCCTCCCTACACACACACCTCCAAACACCTGAGCAACGCCGGGTACCCCCGCTAGTCTATATATATAAAAGCGAAAATGTGTGTATGTATGTATGCATGTTCACTTTTTGTGTATGTCTGCAAAAGGCTTTTTTTTTGTCGGCCTTCTTGCTCGGCTCGCTTCTTAAAACTTTTTATATCACGTCCAAATGATAATATCTACAACTTAAGAATGGGGAGGTCGTGTGTGCATTAATTTGCCTGACTTTCACGCGCTATTTTTTCCAGATATTTCGATCGCCGCGTGTTTCTTTCACTTTTCAGTATAAAACAAGCGAAAACTGGCTTACAGCCACATCATGTTTCAAGGTCAAACATCACGCAACTTAAGTTTCTCGCACCTGTCAATTTCATTTTATAAACGTCAAATTAAGATGCTTTTCATTCCTTTTCTCTCGTGGCCGAGATGGTTAGGTCCCAGGGTTTTTTTCCATTTCGTTTCCACCTCCACGTCAAAGGTTCGGGGTTCAAGCCTACTTTCCTACAAAATTTTTTTTTTTTTACACCCGCCCAACATTTTTTTTTTAAAACAGGGTTGTTTTGATCACCCTCCTCTCCCAACACATACACCTACAAACACCCAGGCCACGCCGTGTACCCACCACTAGTCTATAATATAAAAAACTAAATGGGCAGATGCGTTCGTGTATGTCCGTGAAAGGCTTTTTTCGCCGGGCTTTTTGCGTCGGTTATTATTTAGGAGAAGTTTTCGTATACTCCCTAGATTATAATATCTCAGATTCGAAAACGGAGGTTATCTCTATTTTTATTTTGATTGAGTTTTAAAAAAATCCCTGGTTCCCGTGTTTTTCATATAAAAGCGAAACTGATCAAAGTAAATCCAACGGCACGTCTTGAAGGTGATTACCTTTGATCAATGTGGAGGAAACCTTTCATATCAAACAAATTCCTATTCATTCAGACACTGCCAGAGCTCCCCTTTTTTGAGGGGAGCTTGTTTTCCCCAACGTCGTGGGGAAACAAATATGGCAGAAAGCGGAAAGCTTAACTGGCTTCCAGCCAGACGTTCATTTCTGTGCCTGCGTGATTCTTTTTACATTCATTTCCTCCTTGATTAACATCGCTAAATTTCAACACTTTACACTTCTGCTCGCGGTAAACTCTCAGCTTTTCTTACACTTTCTTTTCTGTCTTCGCGTCACGGGTTCGAACCTGCCTACTTACTAACACTTTTTTTTTTTACTCACATACAAACACCCAGGCAGTTCCGGGCACCCCTGCTAGTCTAATATATACAAGGCAAAATGTATGTGTGTGTGTGTGTGTGTGTGTGTGTGTGTGTGTGTGTTTGTATGTCTACCAAAAACATCCAACAGACGCATCAGAACGTGATGAAACCCGTATCATTTTGAAGACCGATCTTTCGGACAACAAATATCGAAAAATAGGCCCAAAACATTAATTCCTTCACCCTCAACTTGTCAGTTTTCTACAAGAAGGGCTCGCTTTTTCCGCTGACATTTTTACAAGTCATCGTCTCCTTTTAATTGACTATGCTTGATTTCGAAATTTGTGACTTCCGGTTTTGCCATGGACGCATTGGCAAAGACGTCATGTTTTTTTTATTTTTTTACCTTCTTTTCCTCCTTCGCGTTACGGGTGCGAGCCTGCCTACCTACTACCACTTTTTTTTCAACACCTCTCTCCACCCGGGCTGCCTACTTTGTGGGGAGGGGGGGGATCCTTACTCGACACACCCGGGCAACGCCAGGTATCCCCGCTAGTTTGTTTATAAATCAAAGTACTTTGTGGCGTGATTACGTCTTCATCAGGAGAGACGCAATATTTTTTTACTTATTTTTTTTTTCATCTTATTTATCCCTCGTGGTATGATGCCACTAAGAAAAACAAGACTCGTTTGGTGTTATCAACGGTGATTTTTTTTAATGTCCAGGTCGGGAGATCCACGTGGTCACGTGCTGAAAATTATATGGAGATATGTTTTTTGTCCGTGATAAAAGCGTTGTTTAAATGCAAATTCAAGATGTAAGTTTAGTAAACCAATTCAACATAGATTTTGTTTTTTTTTTTAAATAAACAAACATTTTTTCTTGTTTATAACTCAAAGTACTTCCCCCTCCCCCCCCCCACACACACACACACTTGAGCTTCTTTTCTCTGAAGCATGTTTAAAAAAATATAATAATGTACTTTTGGAGTTATGTCTTATTTTTTATTTTTATTTCTTTTTTGTCCCAACAATAGGCATTAAAATATCGGATTGAAATCCTATATTTATTGCTCCTATTAAGGCCCTTAGTTTTGTTGCCTAACCGCCATATTTACTGTCAACGGCCAACTTTTAAAGGTTTTACTTGGAGCTTAGATTCATTATATTAAGTAGACAAGAAAGTTCTTGTAGAATTTTTAATTTTGATTTCAAACAATGTATTTTCAAATAAGTTTTTCCTTATAATACCTTTACTTTATCATTTTAGAGAGTGTTTTTCGCTCTATCTCGATCGATCAATCTAAAACCAACACAAAGTCAAGTATCTCGATTCCTTTGTGTTCTTAAACCAAAGGAAATGGTTGATTGTTGAATTGCGCCCCCGTTGTATCAAAGTACCTGCAGAATGTCTTCTTGGTTCCTCCTCTTCTCTTTTCTCTCTCCCAACAATCGAGCACAGCATATAATAACAAAACTCTAAAGCACGTCTGACAGCACTGACTTCTGCCAACAGTCTGCCCCCCCCTCTTAACAACACAGGCTTTTTATATCGCAAAATCGTTCACCTCTATTTGCATATTCTCATATACTCACGTGATCACTACTCTATAAATAAGAGTCTTGACCGTTTCTTTTCTTTCTTTTTATTTATTTTCGGTGACCGACCCGCACGTGGTCTATCCAGGTAAGTCACGCATTTCTCCACACAATCGATGCCTCTGTTCAGTCTCGAAAGACAAAGGATACCCCTTAGGGGTAGTTGCGCGTGTAATTGTGAGGCAAGGGTCGCGCAATCCCTAACCACCACACCTCTTCGTAATCAACACTGTTTGGGTCCAGTGGCAAGGAGAAGACCAGGACAACTGGAAACAATGCCGAGATAAGCGGAGAGCACATACAGCACCTAGAAATCTCAAATGGTCACCCATTTAGTACTGATCAGGCTCAACGTTGCTTAACTTCTGTGATCTAGCAGGAGCCAGTGTGTCAACGTGATTATGCCGTATCTCGCTCTATCTAATCGTTTAAATTACAATCGTTTTAAAACAATTATGTCTTCTTTTCAGGACGTTGAATACATGATGAAAAAAAAGCAAATTCACTCAATTTTCTTATTTCAATTCAAGCTAGGCCGAAAAGCTACTGAAACAGCTTGCGATATCAATGAAGCGTTTGGCCCAGGAATCACTACTGAACGCATAGCACACTGGTGGCTTATGAAATTTCGCGGCAGCCATGAGAGTTTTGAAGATGATGAGCTTAGTGTCGGCCATCGGATGTTGACAATGAACAATTAAGAGCCTTAGTCAAAGCCAATCCGCACGCAACTCTTCGAGAACTTGCTTCTGAATTAGCTGTAACATATATGACTATTTCCAATCACTTAAGAGAGATTGGAAAAAAAAAACTTGATAAATGGGTGCCTCACAAATTGAACGACAAACAAAAGAAACGCTGTTATGAAGTGTCATTCTCCCTTCTTTTACGCACCAAGAACAAGCTGTTTCTCGACCGGGTTGTGACGCGAGGAAAAGTGAGTTCTTTGTGATAACTGGCTCAGCTCAGCTCAGTTAAACACCAACGAAGCTCCACAGCACCACTTCCCAAAGCTAGAGTTGCACTAAAAGGTGGTCTGTGACTGGTCTCATCGATTATAGTTTTTTGAATGCAAACAAAATCATTACGTGGATGAAATACACCAGAAACCTCAACAACAACATCCAGCATTAGTCTACAAAAAAGGCCTAATTCTCTTTCATGAGAATGCCCGATTGCACATTGCTAAATCGACCTTGCAGAAGTTGAATAAATTGGGCTACAAACTTCTGCCTCATCCGCTTTACTCTCCAAACCTCTCACCTATCGACTACCACTTTTTCAAGCATCTCGGCAACTTTCTACATGAGAAATTCTTCAAAAACCTAGGCAATATTATAAACGACTTCAGTGACTTAATTATCACCAGAACGCAAGATTTTTACATCACTGGCATAAATCGACTTGTTTTGCGTTGGCAAAAGTGTGTTGATTCTGATGGTGCTTATTTCGATAAATAATTTTTTGTTTGAGCCGAGATATTTTCATCTAAATTTAAAAGTAAAAAAAACGCAAGAACTTTCTTGTCGATCCAATATCATTTAAATGGATTCATTTTCTGCCATGGTTTTTGTTGTGACATGGTTTGAACATGCGGCTACAGTTCGCATATATTTAACAGAGTCAATTGGAAGGCAGACATTTTGTGAATTACTTGCGAACTCACTTACCAGTTGTTGCTATTCTACACAGACTTCTATTACTGTACCGAACGGAATACACCTGTTTAATATATCTATATTTTGTTTTGTACTCGATGATTCAACAGTTTTATAATAGCGATTCTAAATTATATCTACCGTTTTTTGTTCATTTTCTTTTTTACAAAGGAATCATCATTTATCAAGACCCAGAGGCCACTCGAGGATAAAGGTTAAAGAGTGTACAGTAGTCAAAGGAACAATATCATAGTAATTGTTAAAAGTGTAAATTTGGTAAATTGGATTACTTAAGGGGAATGGCTCATCAAGAAATTGTTTACGTTGGACTTGAAGACGACCATATTGTAGTCAGCTGGAAAGCAGGCAAACAGAAGCGAGTTCCACAGGTATGCATTTCTAAAAAAGAAGCTTTGTTCATGGAATCTATGTTTAGGCTTAGGCACAGATAAAGAGTGGGGGAAATTATTGATAGTGTTTTCAGCTAGAGGAGTTTGCTATGAATGTTTGGCAAGGGCGGGGACCATAGAATGGAGCTCAGACGAGCACCTGCCATGAAATAATGATAAAGCAGAGACAGGCTCGCAACATCTCTTCTGTGAGAAAAAGGTTGCAGGGAAGAGAAAAGGGATTCCCCCACTAGGCCACGAACTTTATTTTGAACTCTGTCAAAGCAGGATAAGTTCTTTCTAGCAGCTCCTGGCCAGATGTGGAGGTTCTTGGCTCTTATATAGGTAGAGAACTGCATCAGCAATGAGATATCACTGGATCGCTAGATGGATCCCACCATTTTTCCAGCGAGGAAGGCAATGGATTTGATGTATGTGTTCCATTTTATATCAGGAGTAAAGGTCAATTCCAGCAGCTTGTCAAAACATGGAGCCCCCCCAAGATGAGAGCCATTCTTCAATTGGTGCAAGATGGAGATTCTTCAATTGATGTCAAAGCGATGATGATCAACGCATGGTTTTAGATGCATTAAAAGTAACCAGCCACCTTTTTCCCCCATTGTACTACATGCTCAAGATCAGAGAAGAATCAGAGAGAACTTTGTCATTTAAGACCTTTGATGTGCTACCATCATCAGCATAAATGTCTACGAATGATCTAAGGATGTGAGTTGGAAGATCATTAATGTAGATCGGGAAGAGAGTTGGGCTCAGGATGGACTCCTTGAGGACTCCAGCACTAATGCTACGAGCTTCTGATTTCTGCCCATCAACCACTACTCTTATGAACCTGTCAGAGAGAAATGATTTAATAATTGAGAAGACATTTCCAGCTATACCATAGCTGGAGATCTTGTGAAGTAGACCTTTATGCTTTACCCTATTAAAGGCCTTTGATATGTCAAAAGCAATTGCCCTAGAAAGGAAGCCTCTCTTGACCATAAGCACATCTGCTGTAGATCTAGCAGAACAGAAGCCATATTGCATGTCACTAAGAAGGTTATTTTTGCTGAAGTGGTTAACTGCTTCTCTATTTAACACAGATTACAGTAACTTACTCATGATGCACAGGAAACTTATTGGTTTCTACTGGGAGGGAGATGACCGATCACCTGAATTCTTAAATATAGGGCATACTGATGAGATTTTCCAGGGTGTTGGAAAGCAATTCTCTTTAAGACAACACTTAAATAGCTTTGTAAGCATTGGAGCTAGTTCTGGTTGAAACTTTTTCAACACTATAATTGGAATGCTGTCAGAGCCAGTTGCTTTACTGGAACCAAGGTTTTTGATTAGCTTGGCAACATCCTGCACAGATACTTGTATGTCGCATAGAGTGTTTTCTGATACAGGAGGAAAGACGGGAGGTTGGTGGCCTTGATCGCATAGAGTAGAATTAGCTGCAAAGTTCTTGGCAAAGAGTTTGGCTTTGTCTGAGGCTGACGAGATTACCTCAGGTCCATTGATGATAGTTGGGATAGAGCACACGCTTCTGTTCAAGATCCTGTTTGCTATTTGCCAAAACTAGTGGGAACCAAGCTGCTACTCAGCCACTTTGGATTTGACGCACTGAGCATACAACTCTCTTGCATTCTTCCTTACTCTTTTACAGTGGTTTCATTTCTAGAGTTTAATAAATTTTTGACACTTTTTAAATATCTAGTTTCTCATTCGGATATTAATAATATCAGCAATGATCGTATAAAAAATCACACTGTAATAATTGGCTATAAGTTATCTCCGTTTGAAATCATTTCAAAAACAAAAACAATATTTCATTTTCTTTCTCATCAATGACAACAACGTGTAAAACAACAAATAAAAACATGAACATAAACAATTACTATTTCCTGTTAATTTCAATGTTATCTGATCAGTAGTTTAAGAGTTTATCAGTTAAATATTTACATACATACATGATGATTGCAACGTCTTGTCAGACGAGTGCCACTCCCTCAGATATTAAAAATTCATGAGCCCAAATGTCTGAGGGAGTATCTATACAAATATGATGTTACAGAGTCTTAGCTTTGTACGACAGCTAAGTCTCTCTCTCGGTTCAAAATGTTGAGATCCAGCAACAAGCAAGAGCAAGATAGCCAGCAACAAATTAAACTGCAGACCAGCTTAATGCGGGTACTGGTCTTCCGCTTTATGGTTTTTTAAATCAGAGATTTGCTTCTCCTAGAAAGGTTGCCTTCACCACGGCTTACGGGAGCCCTCTCTACCCCAATACACATATACACACACACAAATATACACGGTGCTAGTTGGCCGTTGACCCAGAAAAAGAGTTCATTCGCCCTTTGGAAGGTTTTGTTTTTAATCCTTCAGGGAGACTAGCCGCCCTCCTCACCAAACAAGTCTGGTGGGGGAACCAGTTTAGTCGCCGGTGACCCGACCATGAGGCAGGTAGTACTGGGTTACATGGTACCAGTAGCATATGACATGACCTGACACAGCGTACATACATACATACATAGATACATACTGATAGAACCTGACATACATACATACATACATACATACATACATACTGATAGAAAGACAGGCAGACATGCATACCTTTATTGTTTGATTTATATGCAGGGTGGAATGATAACTTTGTCGCCCTAGAAAAGACAACATGATTCCATTTCCGTTTGATGAAAACTAGTTTTTTTTTGTTGTTGTAAGCCATCTACTAGTTAGGCAGTTGTGTACAAATCTCAAGAGCGATAGGAGTCTTCTATCATGTCTGAAAGTGATGCAATGTTCAATGAGAAAGATTGGAGATGCGCCACTGTACAACTCATGCTCTCTACTGATCCAAGTTATGATTTTGGAGGGTTTTTGCTCTCATTTTCAGGAACTTTTCACCAGGGTGCCCGGTCTTACAATGGCTCAGTTTGACACCTATTTAACTAACTTTTCTCATCTTAAGGTTATATACCTATATTTGAGGCTGTTGCCCATTTTTGTTCCCTTACTGGCCATCTTGGTAACTCCTAGTTTAGAAATGGGCCCATTCCCAGTACTTTATCAGGAGTATCATTAAATTTCTTCGTAAGGACAAAAATGGAGGCGATGGGATAGGTAATTTCCAGCCGTTTATGACGTTAAATAAAGAGTTGATAATTTGGCCAAGATCTTAGCTAACCATCTGCAAATTGTTTTGCATCGGCTAATAAGTCCCAAACAGACTTATTCTGTTAAGGGCTGGATGATCCAAGATAATTTGTACATGATACGCCTGATCGTAGATAAAGTTGACACTGAAGCCGTGCTGTTAAATTTAGATGAGTCTAAAGCGTTTGATAGGGTCAATCATCGATCCTTTCTTCGGTTGGATTTGGTCCTCAGTTTTGCTTCTGGATTCACCTCTTGTCTGCAAACCCTGGTGTGATGGTGGAGGTAAATGGTTTTGAGATCGAGGCCTTTCAATTTGTTCAGATCCATTCGTCAAAGTTGTCTGCTCTCCCTGATGCTTTACATGCTTGCATTGGAACCGTTCCTTTGCAGGCAGGGTGAACCCGGTCCTTCGTGGTATTACTTTGCCCGGTGCTAGCCCCACTTTGAAGTGCCGACGACATGACTGCACTTGTAAAATGGAAATAATACGGCATGAACAGGTAACACAGGCCACAATCAACTTCAACAAGTCAGTTGGCTTGCACATTGGTGCGTGAAGAGGAGTTCCTCTTCAAGGGCATTTGATTTGACAGATGGTCTATGGAAGATACTCGGCGTCTGGTTTGGTACAGATCTCCAGTTGGAAAAAATCAATTGAAAGTGTTGAAAGCAGTTAAGACCAGAACACTCTTTGTCTGTGCCTAAATCAGAACGTGGATTCCATGAGCAGAGCTTCTTTCTTAGAACTGCACGCCTGTAGAACTCTGTTCTATCTGCCTGCTTCCCACCTGACTACAACTTGGATGTCTTCAAGTCCAACGTTAACAAATTCCTAATGAACCGCCCCCTTAAGTAAACACTTCATCAAATCTCCACACTAACGTACTGTACTTGCAATAATCCTTATCCCTGAGTGACTTCTGGGCCTTGATTAGTGGTGACTACCGTGTAAAAAAAAAAAAAAGAACACGTCTGCGGTCTTTTAGAAATCTTATTTTTAAGGGAAAGGAAAAGGCGTGCAATTCACACATTTATCCGTTTATTCTTTACTGACTGTTGCTCGATTTAGTGCAGGCTCTTTTTGGTAGGGAAAGCAGTTTCTCACTGTGTGGGAGGTCGGTTACCTACATCTGTCTGAAGGTAGTCAAGGATGCCAAGCTTCGTCTTACCCACCTAGATCAAATGTGTACACCATGTGAGGGAAATGGTGGCTTTTGAAAGAAAGAAACTAAGAAAGTCTTCTCAGCTTTGAAAAGTGTGCACTCGGGTGACGGGGAGGCACATAGGTTGCTCCAAGGCGAATGCTCCTTTTGTCGCGAATGTAAACATATATAAAAGTTCTTGCTACGGGTGAAAGAAAACCTCTCTGAGATCCGACTTTTGTCCTGAGGCACTATATCGAGCTATGGTGAAGGGATCTGCTCAAGACAATAGGATTGGGGAGCTCGGTCTTATGACAGGGGAGAGCCACTTAATTTGGCCTTGGGCTCTTTGGATGAGCTGTTTCAACAATTACGAAGCATCCCTCACCTAGCTGATAATAAGAAATACACTCTGAGTTAGCAAAAAGCCTTTCGCAGCGGGCTTAATAGAGACACCGAGTTGTGTCTGTTGCGGAGACTGGGAGGAAGATATCAATCAGCCTTTTTTTACTGCACTATCATGCGTCCGTCGTGTAGATTAGTTGACAGTTCTTTGTCCTGAAGGCTTTTTCAGTCACCTGCAATTGGGCACTGACCACAAAAAAGAAGGAACCCTATGTGTTTCTTTGTTTACTAGCTGTTATGAGAGGTGAGATATGGTCGACGCGACAGAAGGAATTTACGGGGATGAGACCTTCCCTGCTCCCCAACTTGTGCACATTTTAAACACCGCCAGAGAATGTGTATCAGGCTGGAGAAGGTGAAACTCTCCTCGGCAGATTTAATGAAAAGTGGGTGACAGTTACGCAACTGTGTTATTTGAACGTAGCTTAGAAAGAGGAACTACAGCCAATCCTTTTGACATAGTTAGGACGAGAGTGGGTTATTTCTCGCTTTTTAAACATTTTTTTAAC
This sequence comes from Euprymna scolopes, assembly GCF_053919585.1. Lineage (NCBI taxonomy): Eukaryota > Metazoa > Mollusca > Cephalopoda > Sepiida > Sepiolidae > Euprymna > Euprymna scolopes. The sequence goes on from NC_136488.1 coordinate 136,600,270, forward strand.
TTAGCTAGAGTATGGATAATGTCATAAGGCCCCTATTATTCTTGCTCCCATTTTTAGTTTGATAATCCCCATGCCAGACCCTATTAGGTGACAGATTTGCTGTTTTGTCAGAGGTGTAACACCAGCTGATTAACATTTTATGTGTTCTTATAATGTACTAGCCTGGCTGCCTGGCGTTGCCCGGGTGTTTGGAGGTGTGCGGTGAGCAAAAAAAAAAAAAGTGGTAGTAGGCATGCAGGCTTGAACCCATACCGTGAAGGAGGAAAAGAACATGAAAAAAAAAAACGTGATGTCTTTACTGTGGTGTTCATTGCCAAACCGGAAGTATGTAGAAAGTGCCCAGTTGAGAGTGAAGAAATGAATGTTTTTAGCCAATTTTCGATATTTGTCATCCGAAGGATCGAGCTTCAAAACGATACCGATCTCATGAAAATCCATCACCTCTGTAAAAAGTTTTTGTCAGACATACATACATACATACATACATACATACATACATACATGCATGCATGCATACATACATTTAAACAGACAGGTAAGATTATATTATAGACTATCCTGTGTGTCCAGCGTTGCCTGGGTGTTTGCAGGTGTGTTGAGCAAAAAAAAAAACAAGTGGTAGTAGGCAGCCAGGCTCGAACCCATACCGTGAAGGAGGAAAAGAATGTGAAAAATAAACGTGATGTGTTTGTTGTTGTGCCCATTGCCAAATCAGAAGTGATGTAGGTTTAAATTAAGGCTAGACAATCGAAAAGAGGGGATGACTTGCAAAAATATTGGCTAAAAAAAGCAACCCCTACCTGTAGAAAAGTGACCAGTTTAGAGTGAAGGAATTAATGTTTTTGTCCAATTTTTCGATATTTCTCTTCCGAACATAAGGCAAACGAACGATGTTAAAATTTCTTAAAATCGGAAAAACAAAAACAAAAAAGAATGTGATGGAAAAAAAAAACCCAGACAAACGAACGTTAAAACTTCTTTAAAAAATCTGAAAAAAAAATAATAAAAACCAAAAAAAAAAAAAACATACGTGAAAAATAGCTTAAATAACCCTGTTTCAATATTAAACCTTTAAAAATCGAAAAAAAAAAAAAGGACATCTCACCCCACGATTCGAACTCAGAATCTTTAAATAATGACGCCACACTCTAATGAACTGAGCTAAGAGGACGTTGACAAAATTAGGTCGTTTTTTTTTAATATTTAAAATAATTCATGTTCTGACGTCATTTGCGCATGCGTAGAGCCATTTTGTCATGAGAGGACGGTTTTTGGTTACCCCACCCTGTACAAAAATGGCTAGTTTAGGGTGAAGGAATTAATGTTTTGGGCCAACTTTTCGATATTTGCCGGGTGAAGGTTCCAGCTTGAAAATGATACCTATCTGGCGAAAATCCGTGGCCTGTGTCAAAAGTTTTTGCGAGACATACAAACACACACACATTTTTGCTTTTATATATATAGACTAGCGGGGGGTACCCAGTGTTGACCGGGTGTTTGCATGTGTGTGTATGGGGGAGGGTAAGTAATAACCCTGCTTAAATATTATAAAAAAAAATGATGTTAAAAAAAATTGGTAAAACCAAAATGGAAAATAAAATAGCATAAATAAACCTGTCGGATCGAACCTGCAATCTTAAGATAACAACGCTGTGTGTATAAGGGGGGGGAGGTAAACTGTTGCCCGGGTGTTTAAAGGTGTAAAAGAAAAAAAAACAGTTTTGGTCGGGAGGCGGGATTGAACCCGGAAGCCTTGGCGCGGAGGTGGAAACAAAAGCCAACCACTTAACCGTCTCGACCACGAGTGAGAGTAATTGATAAGCATGTTAAGTTGAGGCTTATAAAGCGAGTGAAAGAGATTGACAGGCAGACGCTAAATGAGGTCATCACGGGATCGTTACGATGACGTGGCTGTATTTTTAGTTTTCGTTTGCCCCAGATGATGGTGGGAAGGGAGGAAAGTAGCTCCCCATTGTCCCAATTGAATAGCAATTGTCTGATATAAGGGGAAACTCCACATTGATCAAAAGCTGATTGCTTTCTGGACGTTTCGGCACGAAAGCCGAACATGACCCGTTTGAATTTAGTTTCACTGTATTTATACTAAAAAGCAGGACAAACGGGGGACAGAGCGAAATAGCGCGAATCTTATAAAAGTCGACGTAAATAAATCTAGAGGCGACCCAAATCCTAGATATTATTATCTAGGGGGTATATAAACACTTCTAAGCGATAATAACCCCCCCCCCAGGGACCGTCGTCGAAAAAAGCCTTTTCGAGACATACAAAAATTATTGGTAGCAGTGTCGGTAATAAAGAAGTAGATTTGTTTATCTCATGTGACAGCCAGTGAATGACAGTGCATAGTACAGGTATTTATATCTCTATAAGTACTTATCTCTAGAAAATTATAATGAGATTTTCTTAATCAGCAGTCGAAAACCTATAAAGAAAATTGTGGAGGTGAACCTAATGTACAAATTTACCTCCATCCATTCAGATATAGGGCAAGCTTTTTAATCGGTTTTTGGCCGAAAAGTTGGTAGCCAAGGGGTCAACGTTCAAAAGATTTTACCTTTGCGGTCTCTAGCAAACTATTCAGCCAATTTTGTGTCTAAACATTTGAAGTTTTACATAAAGCGTATTCAGACATGCAGCAAGTTTTTTAATCAGTTTTTAGGTGAAATTTTGGTACCAAGAGGTCATAATTGAAAGAGTAGACCTTTGCAGACCTTACCAAACTTCTCCGCCAATTTGGGGTCTAAACTTGAAATTTTAGATGTAGGTTTGTTTGTTTGTTTGTTTTGTTTTACGGCATATCAACCACTTTGGGGTCATTTAATGCCGAAAGGTTAGTTATGATGTGTTAAATATTGGTTTGTTCTTCTTAAGGTTTTTTTTGGGGGGGGGTAGTCTTTCCTTATATTTTAGTGTATATTTTAATCTCTTTCAGAAAATTGATAATTTTTTGGGGATCAATCTTGTTTAATATTGTTTTTAGATTGTTTTCTTGGTAATACTTTGTTCGGGTTTGTTCAAGGTCAATGCAGTTTGTCAGTATATGGTGTATTGTGTAGGGTTCTTGACACGTTATACAGTTTGGTGTCTCCTCCCCTTTTAGTAGATGAGAGTGTGACCTATTCGCAGTCTGGTCATTACTACCTCTTCCTTTCTTGTTAACTTTTTGGTGTCTCTCGTTCCAATATTTGGTGTTATTTGGAATAATTTGTTTTTTGTAGATGAGCTCCAGTTTTCTTGCCATTTTCTCTTCAAATGTGTTTATTTTAGTCTTTAGGTCTGTATAGGGGATTTTTCCACTTATGTGGTTTTGTTGCAGGAATTTCTTTGCTGCCTTATCTGCTTGTTCATTCATGTAGATGCCGATATGGCTTGGTATCCAGCAAAAGATAATGTTTTTTTCTATGGTTATGGCATCTATTTTGTTTAGCAATTTTGTAATAAGTGGGTTTGTCATTTTTTTTTCTTTTAGAGATATGAGTATTGAAAGTGAGTCAGTAAATATGATATATTTTTGATGGTCATCATTGGTTATTATATTTAGTGCCAAATCTATGGCTGTTGCTTCTGCGCTGAAAATAGAAGATTCGTTTGGGAGCCTTTTCTTTAGTTTTATTTTTTTGTGGATGGCTGCGTATCCTACTTTATCTCCATCTTTTGATCCGTCAGTGTAAATTTGTGTATATTCTTTGTATGTATTCTGGATGGTAAGTAGTTCTTCATGGAAGGTTGATGGGTGGGTTTTCGTTTTGGGATATTTATTTAATTTTAATATTATGTGTGGTTGTTTGATTATCCAGGGTGGAGTTTTTGATTTGTTATATTTATGTATTTTTGTAATGTCCATTTGGGCTTCTGTAAGAAGGTTTTTTATCCAGAGGCTATAGGGCTTGATGATATTTTCTTTCTTGTTGAAGATATGTGTGTATTGTGGGTGGAGGGTACATTGGTATACAGGATTTGATGGACATGGTGCCAGCTTTAGGTAATATTGTAGCGCTAACTTCTGTCGTCTTAGAATCAGTGGAGGCTCATGGGCCTCTATATAGAGGATTTCTACTGGAGAGGTTCTAAATGCTCCCAAGGCCAATCTTAATCCTTGATGATGGATTGTATTTAGTTCTTTTATGTAGGACTTCCTTGCTGCTCCATAGATGAAGCATCCATAGTCCATTTTAGATCTGATTAGAGTTTGGTATAGTTTCAATAATGTGACTTTGTCTGCACCCCAATCGGTGTGTGCTAGGACTTTGATCAATTGCATTGTCTTTTGGCATTTTGCTTTTAAATATTTTATATGTGGTATGAAAGTCAATTTTTTTATCAAATATAATACCTAAATATTTATGTTGGTCGGTGAGTGGGATGTTCTTGTTATCCAGTTTCAGGTTGGGGTCGTGGTGGAATTTTCGTAATTTGCAAAAGTGGATGCATTTAGTTTTTTCCTCTGAGAATGTAAATCCATTTTCTATGGCCCATTTGTTTATTTTATTCAGACAGAGTTGTAGTTTGCGTTCGGCTGTTTGTATATATTTAGATTGGTAGTATATAAGTAGGTCGTCCACATATAGGGCGTTTTCAATTCCTGGGTCTATGTTTTGTATGATATTGTTTATTTTAATGTTGAAGAGGGTGACAGACAGGATACTGCCTTGGGGGGACACCCATTTCTTGATCTTTTTGGACTGAATAAGTGTTGTCCATCCGTACTTGGAAGGTTCTATTTGTTAAGAAATTTCTGATAATTTCTGGCATTCTGTCCCTAAGTCCTAGTTCATACAGGTCTTTTTGGATTCCGTATTTCCAAGCGGTGTCACACCTTTTGCATGTCAAAAAAAAAATTGCTATTAGATGTTCTTTTTTTGCAAATGCTTCTCTTATGCGTGTTTCCAGTTTTATTAAGTGGTCGGTGGAGCTTCTATTTTTCCTGAAACCTGACTGGCTTTCTGTAATTAGATTTTTGCTTTCCAAGTACCAATTTAACCTTTCGTTAATCATTCTCTCAAAAGTTTTGCACAAACAACTAGTGAGTGCAATGGGTCGGTAGTTTGTTGGGTTTGTATGATCTTTTTTTGGTTTAGGTATTGGGATTACTGTTGCCTGCTTCCAGTTTTCTGGGATGCTGTTAGTTATCCATATCTCATTGTAAATTTGTAATAAGTAGTCCAGTGATGGTTTTGGTAGTTTTTTGAAAAATTGATAATGGATTTCATCAGGGCCGACTGCTGTATCGTGAGATTTGTTTATTGCCTCCTCTAGTTCTGCGCTGTTGAATAATTGATTGTAATTTTCTTCATTTTTTGATTTGAAGTTTATTTTTATTTTTTCTTCATTTTTCTTTATAGCTTGGAATTCTTTATTTTGGTTTTTTGATGATGAGTTCATTGAGAATTGTTCTGCTAATTTATTTGCAATATTTTGTTTGTCGGTAATCTTCGTGTTGTCGCATATAAGGTGTTTAATAGGGTTCTTTGTATTTTTTCCTGCTATTTTTCTGACCATCTCCCATACTTTTTTGAGTTTTGAGTGTTTTGATTAATTTTTGTTACATAGTCTTCCACGTGTTCCGTTTTGATTCTTTGATAGTTTTCCATGCTTTGGCTTTACTGTTTTTATATGTGTCCAAATTTTCTTTCGTTGGACTGTTTTTGAATTTCCTTAGGTTTGCACGTCTGGCTCTTATAGCTTCTTTGCATTCTTTATTGTACCAGGGTTTGTTATATTTTGTAGGAGTGGAACTTTTTGCTATGTTCTCCTCGGCTATTGTGAGTGGGGTATTGCTGAAATATGTGATATGTTCTAAGTTAGGATTCGCTTCAGGTATTAATCTGTGTTGACATGTATTTTGGAATTTTTCCCAATTCGCCTTTTGTAAATTCCAGCGAGGTGTTTTGTCTTCTAGTTTGGGGGTTCTCGTTTTCTATTATGATTGGGAAGTGGTCACTTCCGCATGTATCCTTATGTGTTCTCCAGCTATAATCTATGTATATAGTTGGGTCACATAGAGTTATATCGATTGCTGATACGGTTCCCGTTGGTGGGTGCATGTATGTATTCTCTTTGTTGTTGAGTAGGCATAGATCATTTTGGTTAATTATTTTTTCTATGGTTTGGCCTCTTTTGTTGTTTTTTTTACTGCCCCACCATATATTGTGACTATTGAAGTCTCCCAGGAGTAGAAAAGGTTTAGATAGTTGTTTGATTATATTGTTTAATTCTGTTTCGTTTGGTGGTATATAGAGTGAACACAGGGTTACTGTTTTGTGTAGTGTTGCAGTTATTGCAACAGCTTGCATATTTGTTTTTAAGTTCACTTTGCTGTGTGGAATGTTTTCGTTTATCAGTATTGATGATCCACCGGTGGCTTTGCATGATAATGTGTTTATGTGGTTGTAGATTGAGTAGTGTTTTATGTTAATTTTGTCATTTTCTTTTAAGTGTGTTTCCTGTAGGCAAATTATTGCAGAACATAGGGATTTTAGTAAATTAAGGGTAAATTGAGGGACTTTTACCCTCTGCAGGGGGTAGCTGGTGTATTCTAAAGCCCCACCGACAGGGCGAAGGGAGGAAGTGGAGGGGAAAAAGGGGGGGGGGGGAGAGGAAAGGGGCTGTTGTTTTTCTTTTTGGTTTTGCAGAACATAATTAAGTTTTACAAAAGAGAATAGAAAAACAAAAAGGAACATCAATGTAGGTGCATTTCGTCTCAGGAAGCCAATAGACAGCCTGATCTGGTAGCACCAGTTTAGATGTAGGCTACCTGGACATGAGTCAAACTTTTTAATATATATATATATATATATATATATATATATGAACATAAAATTATGAACAGTACATAGGACCCGAGCAAAGTCAGGCTGAAATGCTAGTATTTAACGTTTTGATAATGACTTATAAATAAAAGAAATTATACAAAATACTGTTAGGAACTCATCCAATATATTTTCCTACTTACTTGCCTACCCACGAGGGCAGAGTTAGACATGGGTCGGTTTTTAATGTTGGGAAAATCCAGCTCCCCAAAATGGGGCACTCTGGATAGGAACAAAAAATACAAATTGTCTCAGTCATGGAGGATTTCTCCTCCACTGCCAGAAGACAGAAAAGGTGAAGTCTAACATCAGAACAGATACTATACGGTGATCTTGGCCCGAAGGTTCATGCCTCTGTGGATTGTAAAATAGACCAAATTTCTTTCCCTAAGTCGTTTGTCGGTTTAACGCACCCCCTCAAAAAAGAAAAAAAAAAAACCACCCTTAGTTAAAATTGAAGGCACCCTTAAATTACTTAAACAAATTAGACTATATTTTTTAATTATTATTATTATTAGTTATTATTATTATTATTTATTATTATTATTAATTATTATTATTATTAGGTTGGTGCAAAAACAATATCGTTTTCTCACATATGTTACTTTTATATATGATTTCTGAATTAATTCATTGATATATATATATATATATATATATATATAGCCATGTTATATATCATTTTGAAGCATGTTTTTCGCTCTATCAAATCGTGTTATTCGTCAACGTTCTCAATCTCTTCATTCATTTTTTTTTTTGCAGTCTTTTCGACAGTATGGACAAAATTCAAATCCGCATGATTTTCTTGTTCCAGTTCAAACTAGACTGAACAGCTGCTGAGACAGCTCGTGATATCAATGATGCGTTTGGCTCAAAAACCACTAATGAACATATGACACAACGGTGGTTTAAGAAACTTTGCAATGGTGACGAGAGCCTCGAAGATGAAAATAGTTGCAACCGGCCGACTGCGGTTGATAACGAACACTTGAAAGCCTTAATTGAAGCCGATCATCGCAAAATCACTCAACAGTTGTTTGCTATTTAAAGCCAATAGGGAAGTAAAAAAAAGTTGGATAAATGGGTGCCGCATGAATTGAACGATAATCAAAACAATTGTCTATACTAATTTATTTATTGCGGACGATTATTCTTATCTTTTTCTTAGTTGTTGTTTCGCAACGTTTCGGTCAACTATTCTTCTGGCCTTCGTCAGGTTGTAACCGCGACGGATAGGAACTTCGAATCTCCTAACTGCATTCTCTGCAATCACTGCCATCCGTAGTTGTTGTCGTCTCACCACGTTTTGGCCAAGTAAGCCTCTGGTCGGCTTTGGGTAGGATTGAAACCGCTATCTTCAGACAATGCTCATCTGGAACTGTAGAGATTCAACGTCTCTATCAACTGCGTCACAGGTGAGACGATTACAACTACGGATGGCAGTGATTGCTGAGAATGCAGTTAGGAGATTCGAAGTTCCTATCCGTCGTGGTTACCACCTGACGAAGGCAAGAGGAATAGTTGGCTGAAACGTCGTGAAACAACAACTAATAAAGATGAGGATGATAGTCCGCAATAAATGAATTAATAAATAATACTCATCTCAATAATGAATTCAAATTAAAATAATATAAAAAAAATTGTTGTTTTGAGGTTTCTTCTACACTCCTTCTTTGCAACAAAAACGGCCCATTTTCTGAGTGGATTGTGACAATGACGTGATGAGAAGTGGATCCTCTATGACAACAGGTAACGTTTGGCACAGTGGTTGGATGCTGGAGAAACTCCACAACACTTCTCGAAACCGAAATTGCACCAAAAAAAGGTTATGGTAACTGTTTGGTGGTCTGCAGCCAGTCTCATCCATCATCGCTTCTTGAATCCAGGCGAAACGATTACGGCAAAGAAGTACTGCCGATAAATTGACAAAATGCACCAGAAGCTCCAATGTATGTGCCCGAGATTGGTCAATATGAAGGGACCAGTTCTTCTCCATGACAACACTCGCCTGCATGTTGCTCAATTGACCCTGCAGAAGCTGAATGAATTGGGCTACGAGACTCTGCCTCATCCGCCATATTCACCCAACTTCTCGCCCACTGATTATCACTTTTTCAAGCATCCTGACAACTTCCTGCGCAAAAAATGCTTCAAAAGCCGAGATGATACCGAATCAGCCTTCAATGAATTCATTGCTTCCAGAACTCCGGATTTTTATGCTTATGGGATAAATAGACTTCTCAGTGGCAAAAAAATGTGCAGGTTCTAATGGTTCTTATTTCGATTAATAAAGTTTATTATGAAAAGAGTTATGATTTTTTGAAGTTAGACGTAAAAAAAAAAAAACGATATTATTTTTGCTCCAACCTAAAATAACCAGACCTATTACTTTCAAACTAGTCTTTTTTTCTTTTCTTTTAAGTCAGGGAAAAACTACTCTTAAAGTGCGCGATTTAACGATACCCCTAAAGTACATATGAGTTTCCACCACAAAGTGCAAACGCCATCCACCTTTCAAAACTATGTTGTTTATGAATGAATTGCAAATAAATATTCTCTATTTTTTCTTTCTCTTTTTTTTTTTTCTTGTCTTCGACATAAAGGCGGGAAATCCTTGACCCGCTTTAACCCAAATATAATAGATGACGTCACAGGCAGCAGCGTATAAATAGCGACTCGGCATCAGCAGCAGCTCTATTTACCGATTAACTCTCGCCTGAAAAGTACGCTCGTTGAAAGAAAAACAAAACACAACAGAAACTGTATTTCTTATTCGAAATGTGTTGGAAAATGTTCGAATTCGTGGCTAATGACTGATCAGGATTCTAGCAAAGCTACGGATTTCAAAGAAGAGGACGGAAAATTAAAGGTCAGTCGTCATAATTATGAGTTGATCGCATTTTTTTTTTTTTTTAACGAGATCCTACTCTTTGATTGGTAGCCTCATTTTTTCATTCCAGGTTTGTTTGTAAACAAAACCATCTCTCTGGCTCCAGTGTTTTCATTTTCTGTTGTCTTCTAGAAGATTCTATCTTGCATTTTATTTCACAACGAGATTGCAGAAATATTAAAAAACGATTATGTATCAATTTCGTCAACATAAAAAAATATTTAAATTTATTAGATTTTTTTTCTTAAGTTAGTGCGCAACAAATGCGTTATTATTGTTTCCGTTACGATAATAACATTATTAGAAACCACTTTGCATTCGACATATTATATAATATTGTATTGATAAATAAATATCATTTCTATTTATTACAACAAAGACACTCGTACAGTTTAACGCCCACAAATTGTTTTCATTTTAGCAGATTCCTGTTTTTGTGCAACGTAAAAGTTTCTATTTACAATGCCCCCCCTCCACGAGGCAGAGTGGACACCAGGGTCGTTTTTTTTTTTTTGTTTTTGTTTTTTTAATGTGGAGAAAAAGGAACAAAAATAAAAAAAATTGTCTCAGTCGTGAAGGATTTCTCCTCCACTGAAAGAGAACAAGCAATTGCAGTGCAGCCAGCTGCAGCATTCGAAGAACATATACTACACTTTGATCTTGTCCCGAAGGCCAAGAGAGTTAATAAAAGCCCTATCCCTCCTTCATGTTAAGAATGGCTTTCTAAAATTGCTTGAGTGTGTTAAACTGCACAAGTCTCATAACAAATCTTGGTGAACGTTTTGTTTTGTCTACTCATTTGCGACGGATTTTTCGTCCCAAAACAAAACAAAAATAAAATAAAAGTTATATAAACATTTTAAATTCCGTAATTATTGGTTGTAAAATAAAATAATATGGCTAATAATAGACTTTTTGCTTATCAACAAAAAATAAACTGGACCCCGCATTACTTCACTCACAACCAATAATTTGACCAACTTTAAACGTTTACAATTTCGGTACACATGCAGACCGTGCTATTAAAAAAATTTTTTAAATATAGTATTTTCAAGTTAAATTCAAATTTTGGTACTAGTGCATTATTACTGCATTAGTGCAATGCACTTATCGATCCGTGTTGAAATAATAACGTTATTATTTAAAAAGCTATTCTTAACATGGGGAGGGGAGAGTGTTTTGTGCCTATTCTATACTTTAACCTTACAATTGAATAAAAAAAAGCATATATAAAACTTTAATTAAACTTGGAAATATGATTTAAAAAATAGCACCCAATTTTTTTTACAGTATCTCTCGTTTAATAAATTGTTAAGTTACAAAACACCACCTCCTCCACGCGTTAAGAATGGGTTTCTAAATAATAATTATTTTAGCACGGTACAGTTCTAGGAGGTTCACCCCTCCTCCAGCCTCCCAGGCTTTGTCTTTTCTCTTTGAGAAAGGTGTTTGGTTTATTGCTAATCGCCTGAGGTACCCTTACCGAGGAATACCGACAGGGCTGCTCAGGCACTTTTTGCAAGTCAGAATGCCGCACCATCTCTCCTCTCTCGGGGGGGGGGGGGGCGCTGTTGACTTCTCGATCCCGCTTTCCGACCCTGGTGTTTCAAGTTCTTGCAATGGGAGAAAACAAAAATTAAATACCTTCAGCACGGGTACCTTCTCTGGCAGATGTACTTTTTTCTTTTTTTCTTCTAAGGAATAAAATATTTTTAAACACAAAAACATCGCAAAACGAAAATAAATTGTTTTTAATTAATTTCTGCGACTACAGACAAAAAGAAACGGAGAAACTTCGATTCTCTGCTTGTTAATGTTTTTGTTATTATCTTCGAGACGCATCGCCTTTTTTTAAAAAGCGGCCATGTTTACGTTTTTCCTCGACTCTCACATGTGACTTTTTGGGAGAATTGTTTTGAAATTTTACACACAAGCATTTGTTGATTTTGAATTAATATATATCTACTAAAACACAACTCAGCAATCCATTTATAATGCGTACTAAAATATAATTGAAGTATTTTAAAACAGACTTTTCAAATCTGCTGTATGCCCTTTTTTTTCCTGGCGTCATGTTGGTAGTAATTTTTAATACGTAGAAAAAAACTTAACTATTGTTAACGAATTAGTTAAGCAAGCTCCATTATTCGCGTGCTTAAAATTTTTCCTCACGTTTTTCTTTCATTCTTTTTTTTAAATAATTGCAACCATTAAAAATTGTTTATTTGTTCTAATTTAAGATTGATATCAAATTTAATGCGTTAATTACTAATCTAATACTTTTATTTATTAAAAATAAAATTAACCTTAACATAGGCATTGTGTTTGCGTTTCTTGCTTACGTGACTCTCAGCATGATTTGGTTTAATCAATAATAAATCAATTATTTATTGAAATAGAAAACAAATGCAGGTACTTCTGCAGTTTTAACCCTTATCCTCGAATGGCCTTCGGGCCTTGATCAGTGGTAACTGGTAAACCCATTTGTAAAAAAAAAATAAAGTAAAAAAAAAAAAGTGCTATTTTTTAAAGGTTAATTCAACCTAATTTTTAAATAAAACCCTGAAAAACCTTCATGATGTACGTACCCGTTACGAAACGGAAATATCATATTCCAAAAATCACGTAAATTCATCAAGTAGTTTTATTTTTACAAAGAAAATCATTTTTAAACGAGTTTTAAACGATTAATGTGAAATTACAAGGCTGACATCGCAAGTTTAAGTTTTTGTAGACTTATATGCCCTTGTTTTCTCTTTTCTAAGCTGGCATTGCGAAACAGTCCCTTTTTGCTTACTCATAAAATGTTCTTAGTTAAAATAAAGCTACTTGAAAAAATTACGTGATTTTTTTTTTTTTTAAATATATATATATATATATATATATATATATATATATATATATATATATATGACCTCTTCGTTCCGTGACGAGTACGCACACCATAAAGTCTTTTCGATGATACAGAATAATAGGCGACCCCGAAAACAGTGTCACATGAAAAAAAAATATTTTTCCAAAAGAAAAGAAAGTATTTAAGTAAATTTTTACCCGGTTTCCACCTTAACATTTTCCTTTAAGATGGCGACATGCTGAAAACAAATATCGCATTTAAATTTTCCGCAAATAAATAGTTTTCCGGATATGAAGCAATGTTATTTCATATGATATTGCTGGTGGCCATCTTGGTACGCGCAAGCGTGCAAACGCAATGCCGAAAAATTACGCACAGGCACGCGCATACAAGATGGCCACTAGCAGTCACATAAGAAATGACATTGCTTAATATCCGGAAAACTACTTATTTGCGGAAAATTTAAATGCGATATTCGTTTTCAGCATACTCGAAAACCTACTTGAGTTGTCATTTAAAGGAAAATGTTAAGATGGAAATCAGGTAAAAATTTACCAAATTTTCTAAAGTAATATATTTTGTTTTTAAAAACAAATTCAAAACAATAGCATTTTATTATTTTATGTAAAAATAAATTAAGTATAAGGTGCTTATTCGAATTGGCACTTATGGCGGTAATTTTTTAATTGCCGCCATAAACAAAATACAGGAAAGTCTGCATGATTGTACGTGCTCGTTAATTAAAAAAAAAAAAAAATAAACAAAAAGTTAAGCAAAAGTATAAAGATTCCCGGAAACGCCCGATAAATGCATCTAGTTAATATTATTTAGTTATTATATTTTAATTTAGTTACCCCCCTCTATTTTTTTTTTTTTACTAACCTGTTGCCATTCGGAAAGGAATTTTTGGTACTTAAGTTATGCATGTTACCGCGATGAAATAGTAACGTTAAGCCATTCTTAAAATGGGGAGGCGGTGTTTTGTAACTATTCTGTACTTTCACTTAATAATTTAACTCGAAAATACTATTTAAAAAACAAAACAAAAAAATAGCGCGGCAATATTAGACGCATAAACATCGATTTTATCTTGTATTCTGTTATTCTTTTATTCCGTTATTCTTGGAATTTTGCCGACATTAGTTTTCGCGAATTTTGCCTGAAGTTACATAACGAAATACTGACTTGGTCACATTTTTTCTCGGAAAATTCTAGTTTGTCTCTCGAATGGACTTTTATTTACCTTTATTTTCCAGAAGTTTCTCGGTCATTTTTTTCTGAAAACTCCACAGAATGTAAGATTAAAACGAAACAAGCATTGATCTTCCCTATTCCCCACTGACAAAATATAATTTTGGCAGAAATCTAGTTTTTTTTTTTCACAAATATAAACGTAAAGTTTTTTGTTCTTATTTAGAATTTAACTTGATTAAAAAAACAACAAAGAAAAAACGGAAAAATATTTGAAGTACAATGTACATTCATATTTTCCTCCGCTCCGGAACGAAAATGTCATCTTCCAAAAATCACGCTAATTGATCAAGTAGTTTTACTTCTAAGAAAATAAAATTTTATGAGTAAGAGTCGCTATTTTGACAAAAAAACAAAAACAAAAAAAACAACAAACAAAAAACAAAAAACAAAACGAGGGCAGATAAGTCCGCAGTAATTCAAACATGCGATATCCACTTTGTAATGCTACCAATTTCACATTAATCGCTTTAAATCATTTAAAAAATATTTTCGTTATAAAAAAAAGGTACTTGTACAGTTTAGTCAAGACATTAAAAAATGAAACTATCGAAAAAGGTTTGGACTGAAGAAAGATCCCCGAAAAAAAAAATGTCATTTAATTTGATGAAGTAGTTTTTATTTTACAGCAGAAAAACAAGATTTTATGAGAGCGCGTTGAAGTCAGCAATTAGGAAATTTGCTGAACACGGCAAAGGGAGATAACTCCAGTTAAAGCGCCGACACTCCCTCCCCATCTTTATTACTAGCTTTTCTTCCTAAAAATCGAACCTTTTGCTCGGTATCATAACAAATTGTTTTTTTTTTTTTTTTTTTTTTTTTGTTTTCGCTGTAAAATAAAAACTACTTGATGAAATTAAGTGAAATTTTTTTTCAGAGAACTTCAGACTATAACGAGTACGTACAATATAACTTTTTTTCAATATTTTTATTTTTTAAATGTCTTGACTAAACTGTATAAGTGCAAAAAAAACCCAAAAAAACTACTTGATGAATTTGCGTAATTTTTGGAATATGACATTTCCGTTCCGTGAGTTTGAAACACTTAAGTTAAAACGACCACGAAGATGGCGGATGTGAGGCTGCGACATTGGAGTCTTGAGAATCGCTCGTTACTCGAAAATAAATAAAATAATGGTAGAAATCCACCAAGTACATGTCACGATTGTATTTATTTGGTGAGATTCTCTCGGTATTTTGTTTTATTTTCGTGTTTTGAGCGATATCGAGACTCTAAAGCTGACAGCCTTATGTCAGCCACCTTGTGTTTGCTTTAATTTAAGCGCTCGGTACTAACCTGCGTTTCAAACTTAAAAACGCTTTAAAATAAGTCAAAAGACCAAAAACTTATCCAGGTAGGTAGACAACATTTATTTGTTTCTTGTCTTTTTTTTTTTTTTTTTTTTTCTCAAACCAGTTTTTCGGTTTGTTGTTAATAGAACATGCCCGAAAGATTTGTTTGTTTATTTTTGCGCGCGTATCTGGAAGAGTGGAATGAATAAATGTGACAATTTTAACAAGTTGAGTGAATTCAGGAAGACTCGTCCACGGAAAACTCGTCCATTTTTGCTAGGTAGGAAAATTTGGGCCATTATTGAATAAATATCGATTGAAAACACGTTTTATTAAGAAGAGACTACACTCCCATAATATTAAAAAAAAATTTTTTTTTCTTGTTTACTGTTATTTTATAAAAGATAAAATCAATTTTTCTAAGTGTTCGTTTTCTACCTAGCTGGCTAAGTTTTTAGTACTTTGACTTATTTTAAAGTGTTTATTCAGTTCAAAATAGACTACAACCCAGAATAATTTTGGTTCTCCTGTAGGAGAGGTATCCCTGATTTCTACTTTCACTTTTGTCGCTCACATATGCCCCTACTCCGAATTTGTAGCAGCGAGCTGACATTAATGGACTTTTTTTCTACCAAAACTTCCATTAACATTTTTTTCTTTTTCTCTCTCTTTTTTTTTTTAAACTGATATAAATAATTGGCACTTGTACAGTTTAATCAAGACATTAAAAATGAAAATATCGAAAAAAAAATAAAAAAAGGTTATATTGTACGGATCCGTTCTGAACTGAAGATCTCCGAAAAATTTTTTTTCGTTCATTAAGAACGAAAATTGAGAATTTTTCTTTCAAAATATAGTTGAGAAGGTGACAGAATTTTAATTTTAAAAATAGACACTTGAAAATGGGGGGGGGGGATGAATTTAAAACAAAACGTTTGTCCTTTTCTTTAATTGTAAGTCATTAAAAAATGTCAGTCCATAATTTTTTCCACCCAAAAAGTGCTATAATATACTTTTTGAAAATTTGCAAATTCTCTGTTCTAGGAGGGGGGGGGGGGCAATTAAATTAGCCCCCCCCCCTCCGCAACTTGGAGTGTTTTCCTTTTCTTGTTTTATTTTTTTTTTTTGGCTAATTTTAAATTTTCCGCGGAAGATTGAGATGCCATGTGAGAAGGCAGTTTGCTAGGTGAAAGCAAGTCGTCGTTTATGCTGCCGCGCACGCGCGTACCATAAACGGAAGCTGTAAAATGCCGGAAAGTAGTTCGTGGGTTCAGGGGTTAATACCATGCAAACGGTAAATTTGCCCCCGGTTTGAGTATCAGATTCGTTGTCAGCGACTTCGATTACGTCTAAAAAAACAAAAAACAAATTAGATTAGTCGGTGTTTTGTTGTAACGTAACCCTATATTTACCACGTGTTTTCTTATTTCTAAATTATTTAATCAAGTAAAAATTCCATTTTGTCCTTGATTACTAAATTAAAAAAAATTCTAGCAAATTAACTAACAGTTTAATAAATAAAAATATCGTAAAAACTGAATTTAACTTGAAAAAAAAAATATATCTTTAAATTTAGTAATCAAGTAAAAAGTAGTTTTTTTTTATTAAATACATTCTAGTATGTTCGGATTATTTTTTTCTTAAGAGTCAGGGACATTTCGAGAGAGTAAGAGAAAAAAAAGGATACGTTTTTCATCTCTTGTAAAATCGAGAAATAATATTTTACTCCTCTAAAATAATCAAGAACGAGAGAACGAATTAAGGAACGAACGAACGAATCGACAAGTTGATAACTTTTCATGCATTGAAACTTGTTATTCATTCATGCCTTATGAGTGTAAAATGTGTGTTAGTATTTTACGCTAATGTTTACTTTTGTGTAGTTGAGTGAAATAATTTTACAGCGAAGAAAAAGACTTCATTGTTGGGTTGTTTAATATGACATTAAAACCATTAGTGCTTATTTAGAATTCAACCTTAAAAAAAATGTCAAACAGTCTTTGATGTACGCACCCGTTACGGAATAAAGATGTATGAAAAATCACGTAACTTGATTCACGTATTTTTTAATTTATTTATAGAAAAACATTTTTAACGACTTTTAGGGATTTTAATAGTAAATTGCATCCATTAGACGGGTTGATTTCGATCACGATAGTTCGAATTGAGTTGTCTCCCTCTTATTTATAAAACATGGCAGATGAAAACAGTAGTCCTAAAGTTTGATTTTCTTAATTAAAAAAAAAAGGGGGGGTATTTTTTTTTTAGATTAAGTCCACCTCCACAATTTTCTTTTAAATGACACCTTTTATAAGTTTTCGGCTATGCTGAATTGCTGAATAACGAAAATCGCATTGAATTTTTTCAGAAATAAATAGTTATAAAAAATTGTATTATGCATTGTATACTTTGGCGGCCATCTTTTTTACACGCGTGCAGTGTCAGTCATAGATGAATAGATTTGTTTATGGCGTGCGGACGCGCGTAAAAAAGATGGTCGCCAAAGAATACAATGCATAATACAACTTTTTATATCTCGATAACTACTTATTTCTGCAAAATTTCAATGCGATTTTCGTATTCAACATAGTCGAAAACCTTTAAAAGTCGTCATTTACAAGAAAATTGTGGAGGTGGACCTAATATGAAAATTTACCAAAATAAACAAAAAAACGAGAAAAACTACTTGATCAATTTACGCGAGTTTTAGAATCGTTCCGTGACGGTTACGTAAAAAGATTATTCCGTGTTTTTGTTTTGAAATAGGCACCAAATAAGCGACAAGCCATTTAACTTATTGTTATTACTCCTGATTCTCTTCACGAAAAACGCACAAGATCGATTTATAAAATGGAGAAAGTTCAATCCTTCCTTCCTTCTCGTCTTAATAAAAAAAAAAAAATCTTCTTACACTGACGGGGGAAGAAGAGCTTAAATATTCGAACGGGCATTACACTCGCCATATTATTCTATAATTTGGAATAAATTTTAATTTCTTAGCTACCAATTATTTAAATGCACACGTAAAGCAAACTGATTTTTGAGAAAAGAGAAATTGTTTTCTTATAAATAAAGCAATTAGTGCGCACTCCTAAGCGAACATTGGCAATTGTTCATTTTGGTTTTCATGATAAAACAAGGGAGATAACGCCGTTCGTAACCTGATTTGTGTGACGACTTCACACGAACTTTAAAGACCCGTAGACTGACGAATTGATTTTTAACGGTTCTGTCACCCCTCCCCTCTCTTTGTTTTCGTATTGCCACGCGGACATAGGGTTAGTAGTAAAATTAAGGCCGGGCATATGTTTTGTGACTAAAGTTAAAATTAAATTTTATTGTTTGAATCGATTTAAAAATCAGGTTTTGGCATATTGACATTAACGTTAAAATGTCTGTTTTAAATTATATAAAAAGATACATTCCTTTCTTTTAACCCTACCAGTATCACTAACGCTAAGTTCGAGTGGCATCGGTATGCTGTAGACTGTTTTTTTTTTTTCCGGGGGGGGGGGGGGACGATCGGCTATTTTGTTCAGACTGTATGACTTTTAAGAACCCTTATTTGATTGGTTAATTTTAATTAAACTACAAGATTTGCTCATCATTAAATCCACAATAAAGCTGTCGTATATTTTTATAGATCAAAGTTTTGTCATTCTTTCGAGTACAGCATAATATAACGTAATATTTAGTTGACATTTCATATCTAATAGGTCTCGCACTTACGACCAAGCTCCAACCTCTGTCTCATCACTACAATATTGCATTTCATGTGCTTGTTTTGCAAGTGCTTTAATGGAATGTGTTCTGATGAACTCGCATCACTTGTGTCCCCTTGATGTACATACTCCCGACTAACCGGATTAGCAGCAAAATCCCACCCCTTCCCTATTGAGGTACCTAGATTCTGGAAAGCCTTTTATTCTAATTGTTTCTTCTTTTGGACTGCTAAACTTTAGTATTCACTTCCTGTTTCCTGCTTTCCTGATTGTGCTAATTTGCAGAAATTTAAATGTAATGTGAACAGACATCTCACTGCTCAATTCTACACAGTCCTTTGTTAGATGATGATGCCTCCGGTCAGTCTTGAAAGACAAAGGATACCCCATGTAGGCGCAGCTGCACGTGTAATTGTGAGGCAAGGGTTGCACAATCTCTAACCACACCTCTTCTGAATCGGCACTGCTTGAGTCCAGTGGCAAGGAGAAATTTAGGATGACTGGAAACAATGCCGAGATAAGTGGAGAGCAAATACAGCACCTGGAATTCCCAAATGTTCACCCACTTAGTATTGACCAGATTCAAAGTTGCTTAACTTCAGTGATCCAGCGGGAACCGGTGTTTCAACATGATGGTGCCGTATCGTTAGACACAATCGCAAACGGTAATCTCTTACGTTGCAAGTGTAAATGTTTTGTTTACGGTAAAAAAAATTCCTCAAGTTCGACAAGATACACCTGAGAAAGGTCAGAGGTTGCACCAGTGAAATTGTTTTGAAATTCAAGATGAGAACAGTTATCCAAATAATTTAAAAGTTGGCTACTTATGAGAATGTTTTATGACAAATATTTGTTAGCATTGAGTTTGAAGATGACCAAGTTATAGTCTGTAGGGAAACAGACCCCTGGTAATGTGTTCCACAGATGGGATGTTCTTAGAAATTGATATTCATGAAGGAAGAAAGAAAACTCATTTGTAGTAGTGGTTGATAGGCGAGTTCTTGCTGTGAACGTCTCACAAAAGCGAGCGTATTTATCGTGATTTTCATTTCAAAAAATGGTATTTTTTGAAATGTTATCTAGTACGCCAATGAGACGCGGGGTGGAGATATATGGATGCTGTCTGTTTATTCATTCCGTTATCCAGCTCCCTAAGAAGATGGATTCTGTGTTGCAACAAAAATAAAAGTTGCCTCTGTCTAAAAAGATTTCTTCAGTGACCAAGAACAGAACGGATACTACACTTTAATCCAAGCTCGAGGGGTGAGAGTTAAAGGTGGTATATATCTCCTTCCCACTGCATGAGGATATGACACAAGGTCGGATGGTGATCATTGAAAAGCCAGCACACAGTGTGTGTATTCTACCCCCCGCCCCCCTCATAAAAATTGCATTTCCTGGTAGAGGAGCACTTAAAAAACTAACCTTATCTAGAATTTAGCAATTAATGATATAAATATATAATTTTCAACTAAAAATTTTTTAAATGTGCAGCAAAATGTACATAACATAAAATAAATCCAAGATAATTTTTAGATTCAATTTAAATTAAATTTTTATATTTTACTTTGTAAAGTTTATAAACGTGTACTTTGAAAATTGATAAATTTCAAATTAAATCTTGTACCTTCATTTTTTAAGTTTATAAAAAAAAAAAGTTTGTTTAAAGGTTTTCATGCCTTGCAAGAAATGCTTTTCTGACTTGTATTAATCATTTTTTTATTTTTATTTTTATTTTTTTTTTTAGATTATATTTTAATTTGTTAATTTAAATCTTAAATGTATGTATGTTTGTATGTCTGCCTAAAACTTTCGGCAGAGGCGATCGATTTTCATGAGATTAGTATCGTTTTGAAGCCCGACCCTTCGGACGACAAATATTGAAAAATTGGCCAAAAACATTAATTCCTCCATCCTCAACTGGGCACTTTTCTACAGGGAGGGGGTCGCTTTTTTCACCGATATTTTCGAAAGTCATCCTCTCTTTTAGATTGTCTAGCCTTAATTTAAACCTACGTCACTTCCAGATTGGCGATGAGCTCAACAGCAAACACGTCACTTTTTTTTTTTTTTTTTTTTTTAACTTTCTTTTCCTCTTTCGCGGTACGGGTTCAAGCCTGCCTGCCTACTACCACTTTTCTTTGCTAAACACACACCCCCAAACACCCAGGCAATGCCAGGCACCCAGGCTAGTTTTAAATAAATAAAGATGCTGTTGCATGCCTGTAACAAGTTGAAATTATTTTTGGTTTCAATATTCTACTTGGGTGAAAAATTAAAGTTATTTGTAATAAAAAAAACATGATTAAAATCAGATTTAAAACGTAAAACAGAAAAGCATATACAATTAAATCGACTCTTCTGTATTCCCCCCCCCCTATTTTACGACTGGACAACCTGCTAGAAACCGTCTTTACCAAACTACTCTGTCAATTTTTTGGTCTAGAGACTTGAAACTTGATATATAGAGGATTTTGACCTGTGGAACAAATTTTTTTTTTTTTTTTTTTTTTTTTTAAATTTTTTTTTTTTTAGGTGGTAAAAATAGCTACTAACAAGTCAAAATAGAAAAAAAATTGGAACTTGGCAGGCATAAGTCAACTGAACATGCTACTTCTATGCATGTACAGGGTGTCCCAAAAGAAGCTCACGGATTTGAAATTTAAATTCAACTGAAAGTACCACTCTATAATGAATATCAACTCCTTGATGGTTTAACGACTCAGAATGATTTTAGTAGAGTTAATCTAGATGCTCTGAAATCATTTTTTTCTTTGCTAGTTTGATGCTTCTATTGTTCTATCTTATATTTGATCAATTCAGCTTCTTTTGGGACACCCTATACAAATATGCATTTATATGTTAAAGTTAGTTAATTTTTTAAGTTTTCTTATCAATCTGTGACTATCTCAGACAGTAATAAATAATGCTGGAGCACTAAATTAAGTTTAGATTCTAGCTGATGGTACCCAAGTCATATATATATATTTTTTTTTTGACTTTTGAAATAACTACTAAGTATTGGGTACAATATAATAATCAATAGATAATTGGCTCTATACAAATACGAAATCTGCATAAATTAAAATATAATATTTGTGTTTTAGGACCAGGCAATGCTGAACAGTCTGATAGTTAAAAAAAAAAATACTTGATTATTTTATGATTTTTTCTTTGTATGTCCTTTTTTTTTCATCATGGGTAAGATTTTTTTTTTTTTAATATGAGTAGGATTCTATACAAGTACCTTATTTCTGATTTAAGAGTAACTTATCTTGCCTTTGGTAACAGTAATATGATATACACTACTTTTCTTTGTGAGAAAAAACACTTCAAAATAAATTAAAACACAAAAACTTAACCATATAAGTAGAAAAGTAACGTATCTTGCCTTTGACATGCAAGTCTCCAGAGCAATAATAAAACCAAGTTTCTAACCTCCGCATTTATTTCATTAGTATTAAAATATGTCTTCAAATAACGTGACAAACAAACTAATATTGTGACAAGCAGATACAGTTTTAGTATTAGTATAAATAGTTTTTTTTTTCACTTTTTATTGGTATATACGTGTTTCTTTCACTCACTTCATTTGTATTCCTCCTCCTGCTACCACTAAGCAACCATCTCATTGTATGCAATGTCTTAAAAATAAAAAATATGTTAAAATTTCAAAACGAAACAAATAGCTTTCTTCAAATGCAATATTTTTAAATCCTCTGAAAAAGAAAAGTGTTTAGAATGAAATAAGGAAGAGATTTTAAAGAGGTTTCATAAATAAATATCCAGTACAGAATGAGAAAAATCAAGATAAAAATTTAAAATAGCTAAAAACAAGAGAAATTTAAGAGTCAGCCAATTATGTTCTTGCAAGCAAACGTGTCTATTAGATTAGATAGCAGTAGTAGGAAACATTTTGTGTCCTCATGCAAAAGTGCAAGGACAATAAGAAAAACAAATGATTGAAAAATTTTGTAGCTCAAAGAAGCATAAAAAAAAATTTTATATTCTCATTTTTTTAAAACGTATAATGCACTTTCCAGCAGCTCAACCGTGGCACAGGTGTCCATAGCAGTTCATGTTTTCGGCTAGTAAACGTTTTGTGATCTTAATGGCTAGCTCTACACGATCATTTCTTTGAGCGTAATAGGCTGATGAGTTACATTTCTTTATTCCTCAAAAAAAAATTGTACTCCTAGAACTCGAGACCCTGTCGGTGGGGCATTAGAATACGCCGACTGCCCTCCTGCAGAGGGTAAAAGTCCCTCAATGGGGGTCCTGGATATGACCTTAAACTATATCCAGTGGTGAGGCCCCAGCTTGTGGGCTTTGGGGAGTGTGGAGCCACCCTTTAATTACCATTGCTGCCAGGTCCACTCTGACCCGGAGTGGTAGTACCTGTTAGGGTCCCAACTATGGGTTAAATAGAAACCGACGTGAAAACAACAAATATACTCTATTAAAAAAATTTTTCTTCAAAATCTTTGGATTCGGCATTAAATAACCCGAAAAGGGTTGATATGCCATAAAACAAAAACAACCAACCAACCTAGAACTCAAACAGTGGTCCTTGATCCGAAGAGATTTCTTTAGGTGCACCGTAAATTGCAAAACCAAGTTCTCAGGGTGTCACATACAGTTTTGGCCTTCCCTGACATTATTAGGACCACTTCCACCCATCCAGTATATTGATGAATGTATAAGTTCCTACTCTGTATATCGACAAAACCATTACTTGTTAGAATAGAAATTCCGGGTCTGCTGGTGCCGTCAAGGACTCTCTGGGCTGAGATAGTGCAATCGTGTTGCAAGTGCGGCGCTGGGATCTGGTTTACCTGATGTCAGCATCCAAACCTGGCCAGAATATTTGTTTTGCATTAGTCAGTATACGGTTTACACGTTGATATGAAGAGTGAAGGGATTCCAATGCCTCTGTGTGTGAAGTTGTCAAGGTATCAGGATTTTTTTTGTCTTTTAATAAAATTCCTTTCAGGTAAAATAATTTTTCACACATAGACTAAAAAACTCAAACTATGGGTGAGAGACTGTTGCATGACTGAGGGAAGCTATTTTGAATTGGATCTCTTAACATTCTGAATTCTTCATCTGTGGTTATTCTGGTCATGATCCTTTCACACTAGAAAGGACTTGTCCTGCCTTGATAGAGTTCAAAATAGACTGCGTAGCCTCGTAGGAGATGTCCTTTTCTCTTCCTTGCAATCTCTTTCTCACAGAAGAGATGTTGCGAGTTTGTCTCTGCTTTATTGTTATTTTCATGGCAAGTGCTCGACTGAGCACGTAGATTCCATGAACAAAGGTTCTTACTTAGAACTGCACGCCTGTGGAATTGTCTTCCATTTTCCTGCTTTCCAGCTGACTACAATATGGTTGTCTTCAAGTCCAACGTAAACAAGTTCTTGATGAGCCGTTCCACTTAAGTTAACAAATTTACCGGATTTCCATTACTAACGATTACTATATTGTCCAATTGACTACTGTACACTCTTAACCCTTATCCTCGAGTGATCGCTGGCCTTGATAAGTGATTATGCCTATGTAAAAAAAAAAAATAGCTTTCAATTTAGGATCACTTTCGTATACCGATGCGAAAGTGGTTTTGACTGGTGGTGATCATTTGGTCATTGTTTTTTGGTGAGGTACCTGCTGGATATCGAGGATTAACTTATGTTTTCTGGGATGATGTTTTATTTGGAATCTGTGGACAGCATCCTTTCCTTGAAGTTTAACAGGCGGGGGATTTTAATATTTTCCAGGACCTGGTTTGAAAATATCTCCATTAGCGTCAGGTGATCTACTGCTATCAGTAGGGCTATGACAAGAGAATATTCTTTTCATTAGTTTGACTCTCGAGTATGTATCAGTTGATATCTTGTATGTTTTTAGATATAGTGATGTGGTTCTCGATTGATTAACTGTGTCGGATATATACTCGAGAGCCAAAACAATGATAAGAATATTCTCTTGTCATAGCCCTAGTTATTGTATAGTGGGCCTATTTGGACTTGTGGGCTGAAGACAAATCCTGCTACCACACTTGGGGTCTGCCAGCAGTCACCTGATTGTGGGTCAGTGCAGGGTCCTGCTTCCACACCCAGGGTATGCGAGCGACCACCTGATTTCACCAGGGTATCACCACATTCTTCAGCACATCCAGGTACATTTTGGTGTTGACTTTCAAGCCGACTTTGAAGATTTGAGGTGGCGTGATGTGGCTCTCATATGAAACCGCACCAAAGACTATAACTGTGGCCGGAAACTTTGTTTTCATCACCCTGGGCACGTCCCTGTTATTTGTGGCAATCCAGAGATGTATTTTGAGGGTGCTGGCAATGGTCCTGTTGTCATAACTTGGATCGGTAGAGAGCATGAGCTGTACAGTGGCGCATCTCCGATCTCGCTTGTTGAACATTGCGTCATTTTCAGACATGATAGAAGGCTTCTATCCACTCTTGGGATTTGTACACAACTGGCCAATTACTAGATGGTCTTCAGCAAAAAAAAAAAAAGAGAGAATCGGTTTTCATCAAACGGAAATGAAATCATAGTCTTTTCTAGGGGCGACAATTTTATCATTCCACTGTGTAGCTATTGTTTTATCTGAAACAAAATGCTGAACTTCTTCACTTTAAAGGTCGGCAAAACGTAAAACAAAAAATTTCAGAGACATTAAATTGATAAATAACAAGAAAAATTGTGAGGTTATAAAACAGATATAATGTTAGTTTTTTTTGTTTTTTTTTTTCAACCCATTTTTTGGATTAAGGTCAAATCTTTTCAGCCACCGCTTATATCCGCTTATATCGTATGCCGACTATCATGACTTGTCCAAACTTGTGGTTCCAAAGTCAACTGAAACCAATCAATAGACTGATCTTCATTATTATGATTAGCGGTCGTGATTGAGAAGTGTAAATTACTTATTTAATAATAAATGATTGGAGAACAATTTGCTGCAAATTATTTATTTCCAATGTATTCTAATTTTTTTTTATCTTCATATCAATATTGGTTATTAATATTTGTAATCATAAACTCCTTTAAGATAATTAACGTTGAGCCCTGTCTGGAGGATTAATAAACGCAGTCAACTCTGCTTTATCGTTATTTTCATGGCAAATGCTCAGCTGAGCTTCAATCTATGCCTCTCCCCCCCCCTCCCCGTCGCCAAACTTTCACGAAAAACACTTGTCTAGCCAAAACCACTATCAATAATTTCCAAAACTCTTTATTTGTGCCTAAACCCAAATGTAGATTCCATGAACAAAGCTTCTTTCTTAGAACTACACGCCTGTGGAACTCTCTTCCGATTGCCTGCTTTCCAGCTGACTACAATCTGATTGTTCAAGTCCAACGTAAACAAGTTCTTGATGAACCGTCTCCCTAAGTAATCCAATTTATAAAATTCCCACTACTTATGTTTACTACTCTATAATAACATTGACTAATTAATGTATATCTATTAACCCTTATTCTCGAGTGGCCTCCAGGCCTTGATAAGTGGTGATTCCTGTGTAAAAAAAAAAAAAAAAAAAAAAAAAAAAAAAACTATGGACGTTAGAATGCTCTCTAACTGCTTACTACGTTATTCCAGCATTTGGCATTTATAAGAGTTTAGTTTCCCTTAATTCTGGTGAAAATTACTGATGGCCTAGAGCAGGGGTCTTCAAAGTTTTCAAGCTGGGGAGCCATATTGCTGATTTTTTTTTTTTTCCTTTTTTTTTTCACGGGCTAAAATAAATAAAAGTCAATGTATATGTATTTCATCTTTTTTTTTTTTTTTCATTAGTTTTACTTTTTAGCAAAACTGGTTCTCCAATACTTCATTCTTTTAATCATTGTACCTAATATATTGCAATGATTTCAAGTTTAAAAATATATATATATAACTTAGGTACCATCAGCTAAAATCGAAACCCAAAAATAAAGCTCTCAGCATTCTTTATTACCATCTGAGCTAAGTTCATATGCATGTAACAACTTAAAAAATAATGTTGTTAAAAGTATAAATGTATATTTGTACATAGGTAGAAGTAACACGCTTAGTGGTCCTGGATATGGCCATAAACTATATCCAGTGGTGAGGCCCCAGCTTGCGGGCTTTGGGGAGCGTGGAGCCACCCTTTAATTACCATTGCTCCCAGGTCCACTCTGACCCGGAGTGGTAGTACCTGTTAGGGTCCCAACTATGGGTTAAATAGAAACCGACTTGAAAACAACAAATATATTCTATTAAAAATTTTTCTTCAAAATCTTTGGATTCGGCATTAAATAACCCGAAAAGGGTTGATATGCCATAAAACAAAAACAACCAACTAACCAACCAACACGCTTAGTCCACTTACGCTTGCCATGTTCTAATTTTTTTTTTTCATTTTTATCCCCTTAGCAGCTATTTTATCAACTAAAATCCAAATCATATTTGTTCTACAAGTTCAAATCTCCTATATATTAAGTTTTAAGTCTATTGATCAAAAATTGATAGAGTAGTTTGGTAGAGACCGTTCTGCACACACAGATAAGGTCACTTATATATAGATATATATATTGTTCCGATGAAAAAAAATTTTTTTGAAGTATCTGTTAAATTTGTAAAGGTACAAATAAAACGCAATTATTTTTAACATTTTTTTTTTCAAAATGATTTTGTGTTAAATTTTTTTAGTAAAGTATCCTTCCTCAAGAACGCATTGTATTTCATATCGGTAATATTATCTTCCTTTTTATTTTTTTTATTTAAGACTAGCGACGGGTACCCGGCATTGCCCGGGTGTTTGTAGGTGTGTGTGGAAACTCCGGGGGTTGGGGGGGGGGTTAAAAAAAAAAAAGTAAGGATGAGGATCGAACCCGAACCGTTGAGGCAAAGTTGCAAATTAAAGTGCGACATTAACTATTGCCCCACCGCGACATGCTAACGGAAACACGTTTGAATTTATTTAATTACTTGGATTTAGCAGGAGCCCGTTTTAATGAGTTAATGAGGTCAAGTTTGATTGCGGGATAGTACCTTCATTTACTGCTAAACGCTCCCCCCCCCCAAGATGTTATAGGAAAAAGACTAACCCACATGTGGCGAGCGACAAATGTTGAATATTTATCTTCCCGAAATCGAGCAAATTAAATAGACAGGCGAGCTTCATTGTTAACTGTGAGATATTACGATTTATATGTGATATAAAAAGTTTTAAAAAGTTGTGAAGCGAGCGACCGCTTCTCTGAAAAAAGCCTTTTGTAGACATACAGAAAAAGCGAACACACATACATACATACATACATTTTCGTTTTTATATATATAGATAGACTAGCCTTTTAGTAAAAAAATATAATAAATTTATAACTTAAAATATCACCGCATTAAGAATTTATTATATAATGTTATAAATTGAATTAAAAAAAAAAGAATTCTTAATGCTGCAATATTTTAAGTTATAAATTTATATTTTTTGCTAGAATATCTTGTCCTTTTCTTTTCCAGTTTTAACAACTAGTCCTTTACTTTTCCATGTTTAAGCTTGACCATATTACTTTTCATGCTCGCATTTTCTATTGTAATACATGATTTTTCCAGGATTCCAGTAAATTCACTTGTTCTTTGTTTAATTTCAGTTTTATTTTTTTTTGCCCCCATCATTATACACATGTAATAACAATGTACGGCACTCGTCTGCTTTCAATAAAATCCCCCCAATTATCTCCCTTTCATTCTTTCAATTCTCTCTATTTCACTTGTTACTTCTCTTTTCACGACAGCAGTGAATTGGTAGCAACATTAGTTGCTGAAGCGACGTGGTTGCTATGGAAACCAGTCATAAAAAACGTTGCTCACCTTACGTTTTGTTTACGATTTTGAACACCAGTAAATTCATCATAACTCTTGTTTTACTGAACGAAAATTGAATATTTTTTTTCACAATATAGCTGAGAAGATGATCTATAAACTGTAATTGTTTGAAATTTGGTCGAAAAATGAGTGAGCGGTGAAGCTTTAAAGCTGTTCTAAATGACTAAAACTGCCACTTTGTTTGATGCGACGACATAGACGAATATTAGCTGAAGAGAGCTTGATAAGGATACCTTAAACGGGCCTTATTATCGGGCTTGAAACCGACGGTACCAATGATCTGTCTCAACTAACAACTTTCTGTACACAAAATATAAACACGCTCTTACAATTTGGATTTTCCTTTTAATTGAGCACTCTGCTGGAATTCTTTTTCCAAAAAAAACTAATCATATATATATATATATATATATATATATATATATATATATATATATTACAGAATAGCAAATTCCACACATATCAGATAATAATTTTTATTTCAACCTTCTTTGTCGTTTTCAAATTTGGATTATTTTGAAAAAGCTTGAAAAACACAAAATAAAGTTAATATATGGTATGTGTTAAGTTTTTGATCTTGGATCTATAAAAAAATTGCTCTGTACTTTATGTACATTGAGTTTTCTATTCGGGAACATACTATTTAATATTTAATTTGATTTATATCCTGATTTGATGTTGAACTCTGTGCATATGAGAGGAGTGAGAATCTGGTTGGTAACAATAACCGGAACTTAAGTATTAAGTCACAATCTGAAAGAATTTTAATTCTCAGGATGTTTATTTTTCTAAAAAAAAAATTAAAAAAAAAAAATTTTTTTTTTGATTAGTAATAACTGTATAAAAGGAATTTGGATTAGTCATTTCCATTAACTTGTGGTTAGAAGGACAAACCCTTTTTTTTTTCTTTTTAAATTGGTGTATTATTTATTTATTTTTTTATTTTTTCACCACCAAGCAAGATAGTTTTTTTTTTTTTATACCACCAAGCAAGATTTTTCATTTTTACTTTGCAGTCACCACTTATCAAGGCCTGAAGACCACTTGAGGATAAGGGTTAATGAATGTTAGGTGGTAGTGTAGTAATTGTTAATGGCGTAAATTGGGTAGAATTTTGATTATTTATGGGGACGGCTTGACAAGAACTTGTATACATTGGATTTGAAGGCTTCTCTGTTGCATTCAACCGGGAAGCAGGCCACTGGAAACGTGTTCAACAGGCAGGCAGTTCTGGGAAAGAAGCTTTGTTTATGGAATCTGTGTTTAGATTTTGGCACAGGTATAGTGGCTGTAAAAAGTAGTGTTTTTTGTGAAAGTTTGGTAAAGGGGGAACCATAGATTGGCGTTCAGTCGAGAAGATACATTGCCACCGAGACATGAAATGGTTACTGTGGTTAGAGGACAAATGTATAGGGGCATCCTAAATGGGAAGGTGGGAAACAAGATGTTTTTTCACATTACATTTAAATTCCTATATATCGGTGCCATCAGAAACAGGGAACACGGAAGGAATTCTAAAAACAGGCTTTAAGACCTAGTCAAAATCAAACGTCAGTAGTTTTTGATACAGCAACTTTATTTTATTTTTAATTTTAATTTTTTTTAATGGGTCACCAGTTATCAAGGCCTGGTGGCCACTTGAGGATAAGAGTAAAAAGAGATTGTTAATTGGACTATAATCGCCTCCACAAACGGATCAATGAGTGGGATGGGCAGAAGATCACAGAGGAATCGATTATCCAAGAGGATGGTTCAATAAGTATTTGTTCACATTAGACTTGAAAACAACCATAATCGATTGGGAAACAGACTTCTGGTATCTTGTTCCACAGATTGCATGTTTAAGGTAAAGAAAATTTGTTGATACACGTTTTGATTTTTGGTAAAAAGAGGAAGAAAGGAAAGGTTTTTTTTGGTTTTTTTTTTTTGGTGTGGTTTTAGCTGGACGAGTTCATGCTGTGAATGTTTTATTGTAGATATCAGGGATTGAAGCTCGGTCGGACACCTATGGTGTACATAACAATAGAGTAGAGAGAGGTTAGCAACATCTCTTCTGTGTTAAAGAGTCTGAAAGGATGAGAAGAGGTCAGTCTTTACAAGATTGTGAAGTTGATTGTATACTCTGCCATGACAAAAAAGGGGTGCTCTGAGTGGCATCTCTGCAGATACGAGAGCAGTACCCCATCTTTGGATGTATCTGGCTCTTCTACAGATAGAGGATTGTGTCAGGGGTGAGGTACTTTCTAGAGCTATAGAATGATCCGACTATTTTTCCAGCAACCTTAGCAAGAGGTTTTATATGTCTCCCATTTCAGGTCTGGGGTGAAATTTTATCTTAGAAGCTTATCAAAGAGAGAAATTTCTTTTACCACTACCAAGTTCGAGGCGTTAAAAGTATCAAGCCATTTCTCCTGATCTTCATTATGTAATCTTGTATAGAGGAAGCCAACACGTTGTAGCTTCAGTTGCAAAGGAGACAAAGAATAGGAAAAAGGAAAGAACTTCAACTCGCTTTTTGTTCAGCACACCAACATTTAGTCCCTCATTGTTATGGCTGTGACGTCACCCATGTATCAAACGTGATCCCGAACGTTAGTCACGCTTCTCACATGATCTTGAACGTTATTTTGTTCTGTGCTCCACGACTCTCCAGTGATTGTTTTCTTTCTCATTTTTATATATTTTTTTCTTTACTAGTGACGTCATTCCGCATGCATTTGCGTATAAACGTCCTTGTTAAGTTACACTTGCATCACATGCTCCATGTTTGAAGATCAAAAAGTTCTTGATTAACGATGCTTTTTGAAGTGTTGCGATAAATAGTTGTGTTGTTTGCATAGATATCAGTGATCTGATAATACAATTTGATAGATTGTTTATGAAGATTAAGAGGGTTGGACACAAAATGGATCCTTGAGGCACAACAGCATTAATACTGTGCTTTGAACTTTTGCTCGTCAACACTTTTATAGACCTATCATATATCCTATGGGATATCTCCAGAGGAGACCCTAATTTACCTTATGTGCTTCTGGATTGCACTTGCTTACACCACCGCATTTATATTTGCCCTCTATCGCCCCCACAACAGTGGGGTTACTATCTTTAAGAGTATATCTGAAAAAATTGACCACATCCTGTCTGCTCATCCTTCGGCTAACATTCATATTTGCGGTGACTTCAATGTCCATAGTGTGGAATGGTTGACCCACTCAAATAAGACAGATGACGAGGGGAGGTTCTGTCATGATTTTGCCATTGCCTATGACCTCACTCGGATTGTTCACGAACCCACGCGTGTGCCTGATGCTACTGATCAATATGCAAGCCTTCTAGACCTTTTTCTCACAACTTCCCCTGAGCTATGTTCTATCTCCTCAGGGATCCTCCGACCACTCCGTTGTATCAGTTAAGATAAAAATGAAATTTAATAAGTCCTCAGACATACCTCTCCACCGTACTGTATATCGATACTGTATGGCTGACTAGAATAGCTTCTGTACATTCATATCTGATCTACCTCTGCATTCCATGTTTAAAAAGGATGTATACTCTATAGTATCAGACCTGACCGAATGGTTTCTCTCGATAATTCCATTTCCACTGAAATTGCATGCTTTCCCACTCAAGGCATCGGCTACTATCCACCGATGCACGCACATGTGATGATGTGTAGCACTCTGGCCTGCCACTGAAGCGCCAGATTAACCTCTTTGAGTGTAGCATCAAGCTCAGCCAGGTTTATTTGCCCAGTGTCATTTTCTGGCCGAAGCCTGCAGGTATCTTCTACGATAAATCCGTCAACTGCAAGAGCAACGCCAAGGGCGAGTGAGCTGGTGTCAACCCAAACTGTAAACTCACTCCCATCGACACACCAGATCCCTCGCACGGGGGTCGTCCTCGGTCACTCTGGCCACAGCTTCCACCAGCATGCTTTGCAGGGAGGGATTGCCCACCTCCTCGTCCCATCCCGTTGACATGGAAGTCGCACGTCGCTTTATGGCTGCCACCGCCACCCACACACAGGGAAGTGGCCCATCAGTTTTCCACAGATGGAAAAATGCTCCGACGCATAATGTTGGATGGAACTTCCGGGATGTCACCACCTCTTCCCCAGCAGAGTTCATCTGCGCTGCCGCTCACATACAAGCCAAGAACTTTCGCTCTATCTTGCAGGCGCTCTGGCTCCTTGCACGATAGCCCGAAGCTCTCTAAGAGTTCTTTCACCGCCTGGGAAGACATGAGGCTCTCATTCACAAATATATGACAACGTCACCTGTTGCATGGTTTCATCCTGACACCGGATCGTCTGCATAATCGCTGTCATAATGTTCGGGACCACGTTCAGGCCGAACCCCAGCCTGGTCAAACAATAGCGAGTCCCTTTGATCTCGACTATCTGGAACGGCCACAGCGATTTCTTGACGCGTATCTGCAGGTAGGCTCTTCGCAGGTCTAGGATTGCTGTGTACGCCACCTGCAACCCCGCACTGATGAAGCTTGGCAAGGACCCCTGTTATCCGGAACTCTCGGCTCGTACCGTCTAGTCCTTCTCTGAGGGTTGTTACATTGAATCCTGTATGCTGAAAGTGAATATCGAAGCTGCAGGCAGGAAGAAAAACATACTCGTGAAATTCTATTCTACAGAATTAATTTTCACAAACTTATGTACAAATGTTTTTACAAATATCATTCAGTTCTTAGTAAGTTTTTTTCAAAGTCTCAAATCTCTTCACAGACAGCGTCAGACGGGTGGAGGGGGGAAGGAGGAAGGGTCGCGTCCTCAGGGAACAGCGGTCTCTATACAATCTGTTCTTCCCAAAATCAAAAAGCAATCTCACTAATTTTCGCGCGACAGTAGTATATATAGTGAGGTATGTGGATGGGGTGGAAGTTTCCCTAGCCAATAAGATTTTGCCACAAAATCGGGAAAGCCCCAGGTTTGCGTGTGTGCAATTCCCGAATTTGGGATCTGAGTTCTACAGACATACTAATTCCCATGACCCCCCTAAGGTCAGATGTCAGTTCTGACATCAGACTTTGAGTTCATCAAGGCCAGACAATGTTATGCTCCAAGTTTCCTGTCATCAACTTTCACTGCAAAAATACCTATTTTGACATGAAATAAAATATATATATTTATCTTCTCCATTTTAAATCCTCAGGTTATCTGGCGTCACCCGGGAACGATTAGCTATCTCCGCATAGTTATTCAGCCCCTCCCAGGC
Source organism: Euprymna scolopes (assembly GCF_053919585.1). Classification (NCBI taxonomy): domain Eukaryota; kingdom Metazoa; phylum Mollusca; class Cephalopoda; order Sepiida; family Sepiolidae; genus Euprymna; species Euprymna scolopes. The sequence goes on from NC_136488.1 coordinate 136,634,197, forward strand.
CTCCTGGGGGTTCTAAAGCTCCTCAATGATTGATTACGTTATACCCTGGTGCCGCCACTCCCTCAGTTTATGTGCATCAGCCCCTACTGTGTGTGGGTTGACGTGTTCATTAAGTTCCCGGTAATCCATGATGGGTCGGACTTCTGTTTGTTCTCTTGCCTGATGGCCATCGGAAGAATAAGCCCCCTTGGTGGCCTGAGCTCATCCTCTGGGTACAGAACCAGCCAGCCATTATTCATCCAAACCTGGAGTTCTGCCTCGTACTGCCCCCTGAACCATGCGGGAGGCGGATACTCCGTCAGCCGATTCTGCAAGGACACTGGTGGCTGGTCGCCCGACCACTTCCAGGATACGGTCCACGCGTTTGTGCCCTTATCGTATTCCACGTGGAAGTCGGGTTCATCAAGAGCGATTACCGCACAGACCTGTTCTTTGTGTTGGGAAAACCTCACATCACCGGTGCCGTCCATGGTGATTCCACCTAGCTGTGTAATAGTGTCCATTCCAAGGAGAAGGTCATATCAAGAAGCTTCCTGTCGACCACCAATGCCTTCACAACCACTGGGGGGGGGCATCGCCATTGCTTATATGGACAATACTTACCCCGCAACACACCAGCGAGCCTCCGCCAACAGTTAATACTGGGACCTTCTGTTTCGTCCATGCGGTGCAATATTTCTTGTGTATGAGGGTTTGGGTGCATCCGGTGTCAGCCAGCGCTGAGCGCCTACACCCATCAACTTGCACTATCACTATAGGAGGCACCTTCAGTGTTGCTTTGGGGAGAGTGCTGGCGCCGCGGCTTCCTCCCCTTGCTTGTTTTCTGGACAATTCTGTGCTATGTGGCCTGGCTTGTCGCATCGGTGACAGTGTCCTCGTTTCTATGCTCCATAGTTCGGGGTGCGCTTCACACCGCTTCTGCAGTCTCTGATGAACTTGTTGGGGCCACCACATTTGTAGCACCGTGGACTCTTTGTAGGCGATTCCAGTGCGTCAACTGCTGCCTAGACCTGCTCTACATCGTTCTTTAGGATGTTTCGAGCTCTAGCCAACAACTCCTCCAACCCAAGCTCATTGAGTTTCACGCCCACAACAGACGACTGGCGTCATCCGGGAGCCCAGACAAAAATGCACATGCCAATATTCGATTGCTTGCACCACCGAAGGGAGCAGCAAGCTTCTTCAGGTCGGCCAGGTAGACATCCACAGTCTCCTCTGATCCAAGCTGACGTTCAGAGAATTGTCTCCAGGTAACAAAAGGGTCCGCACCGAATGCTCTGTACAATGCTTGTCTTATCTGCTCCATTGTCGCCTCATTCCCGAGCTGCTGGTACATGGCATAAGCCCCCTTAGTGAGCCTCAATGGGATGACCATAGCTGGATCCTTAATTTTGCACAACCGGCAAATGCGCTTGGCCTTCTCCAGCCATTCGCTGAGAAGATGGTGGGAGCCTTCTACCGCTCCAGAAGATATCTCACTACTGATGCAATTCTCTATCTGTATAAAAGCCAAGTACATCCAAGGATGGAGTACTGCTACCACATGTGAGCAGGAGCTGCTAAAAACAGCCTATCCTGCCTTGACAGAGTACAAAATTGACTTCGTGGCTTAGTGGGGGATGCCCTTTTCTCTTCCCTGCAACCTCTCTCCCAGAGAAGAGACGTTACGAGCCTGTCTTTGTTTTATCATTATTTCCATGGCAAATGCTCGTCTGAGCTCCATTCTCTGGTCATGATAAACACCCGTCTAGCTGAAACCACTGTCATTATCAGATTGTAATCAGCTGGAAAGCAGGCAATCAGAAGAGTTCCAAAGGCGTGCAGTTCTAAGAAAGAAGCTTTGTTCATGGAATCTACATTTAGGTTTAGGCACAGATAACGACTGTGGGAAATTATTGATAGTAGTTTTGGCTAGACAAGTGTTTTTCGTGAAAGTTTAGCGAGGGAGGACCATAGATTGAAGTTCAGATGAGCACCTGCCATGAAAATAACGATAAAGCAGAAACAGGCTTGCAAGTTCTCTTCTGTGGGAAAGAGGTTGCAGGGAAGAGAAAAGGGCATCCCCCACTGAGCTACAAAGTCTATTTTGAACTCTGTCAAGGCAGGATAAGCTGCTTCTAGCAGCTCCTGCCCAGATGTGTCAACAGTACTCCATCGTTCGCCGTACCTGGCTTTTATATAGGTAGAGAATTGCATCAGAAGTGAGATATCTACTGGAGCGGTAGAAGGATCCAACCATTTTTCCAGCAACCTTGACAATGGATTTGATATACGTGTTCCATTTCAGATCGGGAGTAAAGGTCAATTCCAGAAGCTTGTCAAAACATGAAGCCTCCTCAAGATGAGATCCGTTCATTTCAATTGATGCCAGATGGGCATCAGAGCGTTGATGATGTAAAGATAGAAATTTGGTTTTAGATGCATTAAAAGTAACCAGCCACCTCTTTCCCCATTGTACCATGTGCTCAAGATCAGAGAGAGAGAGAGAGAGAGAGAGAGAGAGAGAACTTGGTCGCTTATGGCCTTTGATGTGCTACCATAGATTGTAGCGTTGTCAGCATAAATGTCTACAAATGGTATAAGGATGTGATTTGGAAGATCATTGATGTAGATCAGAAAGAGAGTTGAGCCCAGGATGGACTCCTGAGGGACTCCAGAATTAATACTGAGAGCTTCGAATTTCTGCCTATCAACCACTACTCTTATGAACCTATCAGAGAGAAATGATTTAATTGAGAAGACATTTCCGGCTATACCATAGCTGGAGATCTTGTGAAGAAGACCTTTATGCCATACCTTATCAAAGGTCTTTGATATGTTAAGAGCAATTGCCCTAGAGAAGAAGCCTCCGTCAAGAGATTCGCTAATCCTATGAGATATAACTGTAAGCACATCTGCTGTAAATCTAGCAGAGCAGAAACTATATTACACGTCACTAAGAACGTTATTTTTGCTGTGATGGTTGACTATCTCTATTTAACAGATTCCAGCAGCTTACTTATGATGCATAGGAGCCTTATTAGTCTGTACTGAGAGGGAGATGAGCGATCACATGAGTTCTTAAATACAGGGCATACTGATGAGATTTTCCAAGGTTTTGGGAAGCATTTCTCCTTAAGACAACGCTTAAATAACTTTGTAAGTATGGGCGCTTGTTCTGGGTGAAACTTTTTGAGCATTGTAATTGGAATACCGTCAGGGTCAGTTGCTTTACTGGAATCAAGATTTTTGATTAGCTTGGCAAGATCATGTACAGATATTTGTATGTCGCATAGCGTGTTTTCAGATACACAAAATACTGGGGGTTGGCTACCTTGGTCAGAGCTTTCAACACCAATATTAAGCTTTTAAGATATTTAAAATGTGATGTAGAACATCTTTTTTTATTTTTGAAAATGGATTTTAGAGAGATTTCATATATGCAGAATTTTAAAATGTTCCAATCGGCTCTTGAATATCGATAAACTTTGCGATGGGAACGGGCATCAGAGGACTTGGTGAACTTGGTTTTAATCATGATTGAGACAACTGAGTACACTTTTTAGGACAAGTTGCCGGAAGGAGATTAAGAAGTCTTGTGACATGTCCATCGGCATCAGGTCCACGTTTTCTGGTCAACAATTTGTATAGGCATGTATGCAAGGGAAAAGTCGTTACAAAACCTCCCTTTATCATCTTCTTTGAGTGAACTAGCCAATCAACATCAAACATTGGTCATCAGATATGAGTGTTAGCAAAAGGGGTGAGAAGACAGAATCTTATCAACATTTTGTCAGATTTGCAGGTCAGTTCCAGATGGGTGATCATTTGGAACTTCCAGGTGCTGTATGTGCTCTCCGCTTATCTCGGCATTATTTCCAGTCGTCCTGGTCTTCTCCTTGCCACTGGACTCAAACAGTGCCGATTCAGGAGAGGAGTGGTTGGGGATTGCGCGACCCTTGCCTCACAATTACACGTACTACTGCCCCTAAGGGGTATCCTTTGTCTTTCAAGACTGAACGGAAGCATGGATGGATGGGCTCAATAACAACAATCCCATTGGTGTTGGGACAATAGAAGGAAGAGATGAAAACATCACTGTGCAGAAGTGCGGCATAAAAACGCATATAGAGCAAGTCTATTATTTATTTATAGGAAACTAGCGAGGGGTACCTGGCGTTGCCCGAGTGTTTGGAAGTGTGTGTGGTTTTGGGTAAATAAAAAGAAAAATCGTTGGTTGTTAAAAAAAAACAAAAAACACGAAGCCTTGACGCACAGTTGGAAAATAGTAAAGTGTGAAAAAAAACAACAGGTGCCCGTTTATGACGAGTTATTGACGTAAACTTTGAGTGCGGGACATTATTTTATTTAATGCGAGTCTGTTTTTTTATACGAAAAAGCTTAATGCACATGCGGCGATGGTACGTGATAGCTATTCAGCAGTTAACATTTTCTGCGGGACAGTTTTTAATGAGGTCAATAAACCGGTTTGTTTGTTTTTAACTTTGGAAAAGCTCCCTGTTTATTAGGGGGAATGTCTTGTCTCGAAATGAAAGAAACCGTCTGATATGACGAAGCCGACATTGACCAAATGTTACATAGCTTTCTAGAGACCACTGGCCGTGGGCCAGTAGGTATTTATTTGCTCCCCCACCGAGCAAATTAGGCACAAGGCCAATTTTTAACGTGAGGAGTGAAGGGAGGGGGAAGGGAAAAAGGGGACGAGCTCCCGAGAGTGGGAAATGGGAGCTGGTTAAATGTCAGGCATGTGGGGTTGCCCCCACATCTGGTCTTTGCTAGTCATAGCGGTCTTTGCTAATCATAGCTTGCAGCATCTGTCGGAACAGATGGTATTTATTTGCTCCCTCACCGAGCAAATTAGGCACAAGGCCGATTTTTAATGTGAGGAGTGAAGGGGAAATGGGGACCAACTCCCCGGGGAGTAGGGGAGCTGGATAGTGACAATTGGTATGAAGGGTTTCCCCTACATTGACCAAGGTCTTATATGTGGGGTTGCCCCCACATATGGTCTTTGCTTGCAGTATCTGCCGGAACAGATACTACACTTTGATCTTGTCACCCGGGCCCCGGAGGGCGCGTGGGGCAGTCTGGCTGTGGGCCAGTATTTCGAATTGAGTTTCGCTTTTTTTTTATACCGAAAAATGAATGCAACACATGCAGATCCGAAAATGTCGAATAATTAACGTTTCAAAATCAGGCAAATTAAATAGAGAGGTGACCACCGTTGTTAAGTCATAGATATTATCATTTAGACGTGATATAAAAAGTTTTAAAAATGAGCGACGGCCTCGAGAATCCGCTGGAAAAAAGCCTTTTGAAGACCTACACAAAAAGCGAACACACATACACACCTACATTTTCACTTTTATACATATATAGATGTCTCTACCACATTGAAAAACCATCTCTGATATAGGCATAGATTCCATGATCATGAAATTCTTGAGTCGTCGAGAGTTCATGTTAGAGTATTCTGAGATCATGAAGTCTGATGAGTCCATGTGTAATGATTCGGAACACGGAAGACGAATGATAACCAGTTAATAAGGCTTTATTTCATCTGGAATCACACGTATGCATGCGGAAATAGAAGAATTAAAAATTGCTAAGATTTTACACAAAATAACAATGCTGATTGATATCATACTAGTTTTAGTTTTACATAGATCTCTTATAGATTTCAACCTCTGGAAGGTTGAAACGTAGATCCTTAATGTTGGAAAAGAAGACGTTATAATAGGGATCTACGTTAGAAGTTAAGAGTTCTGGGTTTGTGTGTGTGTGTGTGCTTAAATTTTTACTTCTGTTGAGATTGAAAGATATGTGGAAGAGGTCAACAGAGAGCGAAAGATTTCTTTAGAAACCACTAAAGAAAGAAAAGTTGTAGCAGTTTCCACTAATATTGCATCAAGAGGTCCCAGTAGAAACTATTGCATGTGTAACATTGTCCAGGAACCAACATGTGGTAGCCTCGGTCGCAAAGAATAGAAAAGAACTTCAACTCTCCTTTTCTTTGTAACATTTATTTCCTCGTCGGGTCCATACTAAATGAGGGTCCTGGATATGACCTGAAACTATATCCGATGGTAAGGCTCCAGTTTGCAGGCTTTGGGGATTATGGAGCCACCTTTTAATTGCCATTGCTCACAGGTCCACTCTAACCCGGAGTGGTAGTATCTGTTACGGTCCCAACTATGGGTTAAATAGAAACTGACTTGAAAAAAAAAACATATATTCTATTAAAAAATTTTTCTTCAAAATCACTGGATTTGGCATTAAATAACCTGAAAAGGGTTGATATGCCGTAAAACAAAAACAACCAACCAACCAACCATACTAAATGGTATATTATTTTATTATTGGAATCCTTTGAGATGAGTAATTTGGTACAGTGCATAGAGGCATTGAATCTCTATGATTCCAGACGAGCATTGTCTGAAGATAGCGGTTTCAACCCTACTCAAAGTCGCCCAGAGGATTAGTTGGGTAAAACGTGGTGAGACAACAACAACTATGGAAGGTGGTAATTAGTGAAGATACAGTTAAGAAACTCGGCATTCTTATCCCATCGCGGTTAACCACCTGACGAAGGCCAGAGGAATAGTTGACCGAAACATTGTAAAGCAACAACTATGAAGATGAAGATAACAGTCCGCAAATAAATAAATAAATGTATTTTTTCATTGTTACGGCCGTGTCGACACCCATGTGATTGTCTTTTCGCGCGTCATTTTCATCTCTAATATGATTGTTTTATCGATTTTCTTTTTTCCCACCGGGGACATCATTTTGTACACATTTGCATATATATATATATATATATATATATATATATATATATATATCCACGCTGTGTTTCACACCGTACAGACTCTATTTACCAAATGCCAATACAGCAGCCATGGTATTTTAACTGATGGGACGGCAGTTACTCCAAGGTTCAGGTCCTTGGACTATCAGGCAGACAATGTTTTTTTTTTTTTTTTTTACATTTTTTTTTTTACACAGTGATCACCACTTATCAAGGCCCGGAAGCTACTCAGGGATAAGGGTTATTGCAAAAAGTACATTACGTTAGTGTGGAGATTTGATGAAGTGCTTACTTAAGGGGGCGGTTCATTAGGAATTTGTTAATGTTGGACTTGAACACATCCAAGTTGAAGTCCGGTGGGAAGCAGGCAGACGGAACAGAGTTCCACAGGCGTGCAGTTCTAAGAAAGAAGCTTTGTTCATGGAATCCGCGTTTTGATTTAGGCACAGATAAAGAGTGGGGGAAACTTTTGACAGTGGATTCAGCTAGACGGGTGTTTTTCGTGAAAGATTGGCGAGGGGGGACCAGAGATTGGAGTTCAGAGGAGCACCTGCCATGGAAATAACGATAAAACAAGGATAGGCTCGCAACGTCTCTTCTGTGGGAGAGAGGTTGCAGGGTAGAGAAAAGGGCATCCCCCACTAAGCCACGAAGTCTATTTTGTACTCTGTCAAGGCAGGATAGGCTGTTTTTAGCAGCTCCTGCCCAGATATGGCAACAGTATTCCATCCTTGGACGTACTTGGCTTTTATATAGATAGAGAATTGCATCAGTAGTGAGATATCTTCTGGAACGGTAGAAGGATCCCACCATCTTTCCAGCGCCCTGTGCAACAGACTTGATGTACGTGTTCCATTTCAGATCAGGAGTAAAGGTCAAACCCAGAAGCTTGTCAAAACACGGGGCCTCACCCAGACGAGAGCCATCCATCACAGTTGATGCCAGCTGGGGATCAGAGCGTTGATGATGTAAGGATAGGAGTTTGGTTTTGGATGCATTAAAGGTAACCAGCCACATCTTCCCCCACTGAACCACGTGCTCAAGATCAGAGAGAGAATCAGAGAGAACTTTGTCATTTACAGCCTTTGATGTGTTGCCGTAGATGGTCGTGTCATCAGCATAGATGTCAACGAATGATTTAAGTATGTGTTTAGGGAGGTCATTGATGTAGATCAGGAAGAGAGTTGGGCCCAGGATTGACCCCTGAGGGACTCCAGCATTTATATTGCAGGCCTCCGATTTTTGTCCATCTACCACTACTCTTATGAGCCTATCGGAGAGAAATGATTTAATGATTGAGAAAACATTTCCAGTTATACCGTAGCTGGAAATCTTGTGAAGTAGACCCTTATGCCATACCTTGTCGAAGGCCTTTGATATGTCAAGAACAATTGCCCTAGAAAGGAAGCCTTTGTCAAAGAGATTCACTAATCCTGTGGGATATAACCGTCAGCACATCTGCGGTAGATCTTGCAGAGCGGAAACCATATTGTGTGCACTAAGAAGGTTATTCCTGCTGAGGTGGTTGACTATTTCTCTATTTAATATGGATTCCAGCAACTTACTCATAACACACAGGAGACTTATAGGTCTGTACTGAGAGGGAGATAACTTATCACCTGAATTCTTAAATACAGGGCAAACTGATGAAGTCTTCCAGGGAGTCGGAAAGCACTTCTCCTTAAGGCAGCGCTTAAATAGTTTCGTAAGTATGGGAGCAAGTTCTGGTTGAAGCTTTTTTAACACTATAATTGGGATGCCATCAGGGCCAGTTGCTTTACTGGAATCTAGGTTCTTGATTAGCTTGGCGACCTCATGCACGAATATTTGTATGTTACCTAGCTTGTTCTGTGTTATAGGAGGAAATATGGGGAGTTGATGGCCTTCGTCGCATAGGGTAGAATTAGCTGCAAAGTTCTTTGCAAATAGTTTGGCCTTGTCTGACGCTGACGAGATGACCTCTAGTCCATTGATAATGGTTGGGATAGAACGCACACTTCTGTTCAGGATCCTATTTGTTATTTGCCAAAACTGGTGGGATCCAAGCCGCTGATCAGCTACCTTGGATTTAACAGACTGGGCATATAGCTCTCTTGCATTTTTTATTACTCTTTTACAGTGGTTGCTGGCAGTCCTGAAAGCAGCTTTAGTCTCAGTGCATCTATTACGTTGGTAGCTATGGAAAAAGTGATTTCTCTGCGCGATAGCAGCAGCACATTTTGGGGAGAACCATGGCTGGCTGTTGGGTTTTTATTGGAATTTTTTAGATGGTATGAATTGGTCTATGCCTACAATTAACCATTCGGTCAGATCTGATACTATAGAGGACACTTCCTTTTTAAACATGGAGTGCAGAGGTAAATCAGATATGAATGTACGGAAGCTATCCCAGTCAGCCATAGAGTATCGGTATACAGTACGGTGGAGGGGTACGTCTGGGGGCTTCTTACATTTCGTTTTTATCTTAACTGATACGACGGAGTGGTCGGAGGATCCTAGAGGAGAATGAACGGAACATGAACATAGCTCCGGGGAAGTTGAGAGAAAAAGGTCTAAGAGGCTTGCATATTTACCGGGTGTATCGGGCACACGGGTGGGTTCGCGAACAATCTGAGTGAGGTCATAAGCAATGGCAAAATCATGACAAAACCTCCCCTCATCATCTGTCTTATTTGAATGTGTCAGCCATTCCACGTTATGGACGTTGAAGTCACCACAGATGTGGATGATAGCCGAGGGATGTGAAGACAGTATGTGGTCTATTTTCTCAGATATGCTCTTAAAGATAGTAACTCCGCTGTTGTGGGGCCTATAGAGGGCAAATATAAATGCAGTGGTGTTAGCAAGTGCAACCCTGAAGCACATATAGGGTAAATTAGGATCATCTCTAGAGATATCCCTGCCACACGGGAAGCCATCCTTAATGTAGGCACATATTCCATGCCCATGGCGATCTTGGGTGTCAGATTTAGCTGTTAAATTAGAGTATCCGTTAATTATGAACTCATCTAGGGAAGTGGTCGGCCCTATTCCAGTTTCACTTAGAAAGAATATGTCCGGTTTCGTCTCCTGTAATTGGGTTTCAACCTCTGGAAGGTTGGAACGTAGACCCCTGATGTTGGAGAAGGAGACCTGGTAGTAGGGGTCTACGTTGGAAGATGGGGTTCTAGGTTTAATCGAGTTTTTATTCTGGAGATATTTCATGTTGAGGTTTTGGGATTTGTGGAATAGGTCGGCATACTTGGTTAGAGCAGTACAGAGAGGGAAAGTAAGAGTTTGCCCAGGTAGAATATTTACCGCCAGCATCCTTATATGTTCCTATTTACAATGCCTCCCCACGGGACAGAGTTAGACACCAGGGTCGTTTTTTAACGTGGAAAAAAGGAAGAAGAATAAAAATTGTCTCAGTCGTGAAGGATTTCTCCTCCACTGACAGAACAAGAAATTGAAGTGCAGCACCTGAAGAACAGATACTACACTTGATTTTGTCCCGAAGGCCAGCATCCTTATATGTTAACAACAATAGAAAGAGCGAATTAATCAAGTCGTCTCTAGTTACTGCTTATACTAAACTACCCCCCCCCTCCCAGTGGACAGGGTTTTTTCCTCCATTGTCAGAAACATTGCTGATGAAAAATGACAAGGGAGTGACAGAATAGAGGAAGTGATTTATAGGGTTGCTGAAAGTGCATGCATAGTGTAATTTCTACTTTCTATTTGTTTGGGTAAATATAAAAAATTATCAAGACCTGAAGGCCACTAGAGGATAAGAGTTAATGAGTGTGAGGTGATCAGTGAGACGACTGCGTAGGGATAGTTAGTGGTGGAAATTGGCTAGAATTTTATTATTAAGGCAGACATCTTAACAAGAACTTGTTTACATTAGACTTGAAGATGACCATGTTGTAGTCAGCTGGAAAACAGGCCTGCAGTATAGTTCCACAGGAGGACAGTTCTAGGAGAGAAACTTTGTTCATGGAAGATGCATTTAGATTTAGGCACAAAAAAAAATTTTAGTTGGAAACTATATGTTTATATTCTTAATTGCTAAATAAAAGATAAATTTAATTTTAAAAAGTGCAGCAAAATGTACATAACAAAATAAATCCAAGGTAATTTTTAGATTCAATTGAAATTAAATTTTTGTTTTATTTTGTAATATTTATAAAATTGCGCTTTGAAAATTGATCGATTTCAAATTAAATCTTGTACATTAACGTTAAAGTTTATATAAAAAAACAAACATTTTGTTTAACCATTTTGATGCCTTGCAAGAAATGCTTTTCTAACTTGTATATATATATATATATATATATAACTACTTCATTTACTCACATAAAATTAATATATGAAAGTATAGATTTATGCGTAAACTTTAAGTATTTACTTCAAAAGTGCTCAATACGTAGGTAGAGCTAGTTAGTAATTTATAAAATATATATGGCGATTAAGCTACACTGAATATTCGGCATTTCATCCACTATAGGATTCCTCAGGCTTACGTAAGCTTACGTAAGCCTGAGGAATCCTAGAGTGGATGAAACGCCGAATATACGTAAGCTTACGTAAGCCTGAGGAATCCTAGAGTGGATGAAACGCCGAATATTCAGTGTAGCTTAATCGCCATATATATTTTATAAATTACTATATATATATATATATATATATATATTTCCAGGTTAAAAATATATAGTAGACTAAATTGAGTATTCAGAAATTTTAACTTCAGACAGATGCCAAGTTTTTAATAACATTTCTTTTTCCCAAAACTGATTTTGTTAAGCATTTTAGTTATAAAAAAAAAAATAAAAAAAAAATGTTGAAATCATCTTCCTGTTATCAATTTGGATTCGTTTTAGCAAATTGAATTTATAAGATTAAAATCCTATGTTTTAAAACCAATATCTTACTCTGATAGAGTTCAAAACTGGCTTTGAAACCTAGTAGGTGATGCCCTTTTCTCTTCCCTGCAACCTCTTTCCTATAAAAGAGATATTACGAGCCTGTCTCTGCCCTATTATTTTCATGGCAAGTGCTTGCCAATCTTTTACAAAACCACTTGACCAACTATAACCATTAGATAGTTTCCCACCCATCCTTTATCTGTGCATAAATCTAAATGCAGATTCCATGAACAAAGTTTCTTTTCTTGAACTGCCTGCCTGTAGAAATTTGTAAATAAAAATTGATTTTATTTACACACTAGCAGGCCACTTAGCATTGCCTGGTTATAAAATTTGCTTAAATATGATATTTTAATTCATGCAGATGTCATATTTACTATCATAGAGCCAATACTCTATTGATTATTATATTGTACCCAATATATAGTAATGATTTCAAAAACTAAAAAAAATAATAATTATAACTTTGGTGCCATCACCTAGAATCGAAACCAAAACATTTAGTGCTCCAGCATTATTCATTACCATCTGAGCTAAGTTCATATGTATGTAAAAACTTAAAAAATAATTTTTTTAAAAGTGTTAATGTATATTTGTGTATGCGTTGAAATAACACATTTAGTTGACTTGTGCAAAGTTCCAAATTTTTTTTGTTGACCCCATAGCAGCTATTTTTACCGGCTAAAAAAACAAATCGAATTTGTTCCACAGGTCTAAATCCCCTATATATCAAGTCTGTAGACCAAAAAGTAGTTTGGTAGAGACCGTTTCTCACGCACACACCGTGTCATTTTAGAGAAACAGTGGTATGCGAACCTGGAACTCTTCAGCTATAAGCATAAGTCAAATTTAGGCACTGTTGAAAGTCAGAGGTGGCAAAATAAAAGACAGACTTTTGCTCAATTTTTTCTTTATGGACATCATCTGATTCTCCTGTGTGTTTGGTTAGAGAAAAACATAAGAAAGGAACTGTTGATGTGAATAGTAAACGTCTCCATCATGAGTGGGGGCGGGGGGGGTGATAATCCGGCTCGGGTGTGTTTTCTTTTCAACTAAAAAATAATTTACTTGACAGAAATAGGAATTGTAACTTTATAATGTACAGTATAATCTTTCATTGGTATCATCTACTATTGCTGAAAAATGAAGAAATATAAAATTTTGTAGTTTTCTTGAAGCATTGTGCAAAATTTGAAAGGGTTGTGTTTGAGGGTTATCCCAATGTAGTCACAGAAACGATCTACAAGGTGCCTTCAGTAAGTTTCCAGACTTTTTCTATGGGTATTTAAAATTATCGTAGACTTTGGAAAATTCAGTATGTCATTGCTATGCATCTTATGAGATGACTGACCATTTTTTATGATTTAAGGTTCAAATGAACAGCTACAGCAGGAATTGGAATACATCCTACTAAAGTTCGTTTGTCACAGCTGGTGAATTTCAAAAGTGCAATCACAGTGAAGACACTTTAAAAGAACGATATGCTTTAAACTTGTAAAAAATGCCACAGAAACGTATGGAATGCTTCAGATTGCTTTTAGACCACCTTGCATTAATCAAGCATAAGTTTTTGAGTGGCATAAGAGATTCAATGAAGACAGGTAGTTTGTGAGGAATGATGAGGTGTGGGAGGAGTAAGGAAGTCAGAAACCAGAGTTGATTGGCCAAATAAAGAAGTTAATGGATAAGGACCGTTGTGTGTCTATAGAGATAATAAGTGCACAGTTTGATGTCAGTGTGGGAACTGTACACACAACTATTCACGACGAACTGAAGTGGAAGATTTGTGAAAAGTTTGTCCCAAGGATGCTCAGAAGATCAGAAAAATGACGTTGTCATGATAGCAGGGAGATGGTCGAGTTGATCAATTCAGAACCTGCAGTTCTTGATGTTCTGGTGACCTGCAATGAAAGCTGGATCTACTGCTATGACCGAAAGACCAAGAGATAGACTTCCCAGTGGGAGCATGCTGACTCTCCAAAACCCAAGAAAGTCGGACAGAGCAAATCCACCTTGAAACTTATGATAATCAACTTTTTTTGACAGCACAGACATGATCTACATGCACTGGGTGCCACTGTACAGACAGTTAACAAGGAATACTGAGGTTTTAAGGGAGTTCAGGAAGAGATTCCATGTGAAGAGGCCAGCACTCTTCAAATCTGTTCCGTGTCATTTCCACCAGGAAAATGCACCAGTCCACAAATCCATTGTTGTCACAGACTATTTGACCAAGGTGGGCATCAAGACAGTTCCTCACCCACCCTATACTCCAGACCTTGCTCCTTATGACTTTTAGTTATTCCTTAAGCTTAAGGAAAATCATAGAGGTTGTTGTTATAAAACTGAGGAGATGAAAGAGGCTGTGATAAGGGTCAATGACAAACTCATACAAGAGGAATTCCATGGAGCCTTCTTTATGTTGTTAGAATGGTACAAGTGCATTGTAGCCGGGGGAGATTACTTTGAAGGGGACTAGAGTTTCATGTGTGTACTATCAATAAAAGTGCCCATATGAAAAAAGTCTGGAAACTTATTTAAGGCATCTCGTATGCCGTAAAATAAATAACGATGACAATATGGAAGGGGCTTCAATAATTTTCAATTATGCATATTTATTTTTGAACATAGGGTATCGCACAAGATGGTAGATGCGTGAGTTTCCCAAATATTTTTGAGAAAATATTTTTTTATCAGGAGAGAAGGCGTAGACAACTCTCAAACGTTATGTGTTATAAAAAAATCTTAAGTTCAAGAACGCAACAAAGATGGCATTGGGTAGTTAGTTTTGTGAATTGATGATATATAAAAAACGAATAAAGCGAAATCAAAATGGAAGTAAAATGGATTTGAATAATAAATAAAAAACTTATGCAGGTAATTTTTTAGTTGATGCTAAGAATGTTTGTGCTTTATATGGACGTCAATATTCTTTTTGTATATGTTCTTGTAGGTGTTTAGCTAGAGTTTTTTCATTCAACTGTATCGATTAACAGATCTTTGCAGACACTCTTTTGGCAAGACTTGTTATTTTTAATCTTCTTCCCTTCTACCATTTATCGGTGTTAAAATCATATCTCCACCATGTTTCCCACCAAATGCCTATCAGTAAACAGTTCAAACGTTAAACTTATTTCTGAACAACTAGAGAATTTTTCCACTTCTTTTTTATTTATTTATTTATTTATTTATTCACTTGAAAATTAAAAAAAATTTTTTTTTTATTTCTGTGCCAGAAATTGTATGCATATATTTCTATTTACATGTCTCCCCACGAGGGCAGTGTTAGACACAAGGTCGGTTTTTTAATGTGGGGGGAAAATCTAGCTTCCCCCACCCCCAAAAGGGGCACTCTGGATAGGAACAAAAATAGAAATTGTCTCAATCATGAATGATTTCTCCTTCACTGACTGATGGCAGAAAAGATTAAGTGTAGTAGCAGAACAGATACTACACTTTGTTCCTAGCCCAAAAGCCAAGTACTGCATGCATATGTTGGTAAATGTTGCTCATACGTAAATTATTGTACTAACGTATGAATCCAAAGATTCTATTGTTGGCATTGATAATTTTCTTGTCATAATTCTTTCTGGGAAGATGTGGGGCACATTGTGGGTCCTGGGTATGACTTTAAAAGACATCCAGTGATGACGCCTCATTTGGGGGCTGTTGAGAATATGGAGTTGCTCCTTACTTACCACTGCTCCCAGATTTAATTTGGCCCAGAGTGATAATGCCTGTTAGGGCATCTGGTGCTACCAGGTCAAGCTGTCTGAAGACAGCCCCCAAATGAGGCGTCATCACTGGATATCTTTTAAAGTCATACCCAGGACCGACAATGTGCCTCACATCTTCCCAGAAAGAATTATGACAAGAAAATTATTTTTTTTTTGTGGAGGGAGGAGCTTTCTGACCAAAAATGCATCAAACTAGGAACTACCTGTGAATTTAATATTCCCCTGACACTTCCTCCTTTGGAGGATGCAGGTTCAATCTGCCTAGGGTGAACGCCATACAATAAACAAGGTGTACATTATCATCATATCATATGAATCCAAAGATTCTATTGTTGAAATTGGCTTCCCTGATGTTTTTCTGGTCATAATTCTGTTTAGAAAAGCATAGAGTACTTACGAGCATGACCATGTGAAGGTTGCCAACATCCTAAGTGAAAGTGATTTTTTGTGGAGTGAACTGGATTAGAACTTGTCAGTCTGTGTCGTTAACCACTGTCACCTCGCTGATGTACATTTTTTTTCATTTGATTTGGCTGTTTAGCAAGATTTGGAATTTTTAAATTATTTTTTTGTTTTCTATGTGTGACTAGTTTTTTTACGTTTGATGACAAGGATAGCAACACCCAATTTGGACCGGGGGGGGGGGCGGGAAATGACCCTGGCTGTAGTTAGTATCTTTTTAAAATGTCACACTTTGCAAAGTTTATAAACTTATGTACATGTGTGCCAAAATGCTACGCGGAATTACTTCTCCCAGTCAACAGAAGCAAGGTCATTGCTTAAAGGTTATAAGAGCTAGCCTTATCAAGGAGATGTTAAGATCGGCTCCGATATATTAGTAGTATGTAACGAAAAATCATCATACGAAAGTATAGTCAAGTTTTTCTTATAACAACATCGAAAGGATTTATTTAATTATCTACACCGTCCGGTATAGGTGGAAGAAAGTTGGACAGTGTCCCAGTGAAGAAAAGAAAGTTCCTTGAATCCCAGAACGTTTGTCAGCAGTTGTCTTTGGGCAAAAATAGTTGATGCTTGAACATCCAGTTGACAGAGACAAGAGAGTTGAGATGTGTTTTCTTGTTGCTTCCAATTCCCAAAGGGGCTGAAGTAGTTCCTCAAGGAACAGATGCAAGCTGATTAGTCAGTATGTAACCAAATCACCTAGCAGGGACAGTTCTACGAGAGAGAAAATAAGTCTTTATCTATGATTGCCAAAAGATCATCTCCAACTCAAAAATGAACCAGACTTTGTTGGACTGAGTGTCGAGGATGTATTCTCAACTAGTATACACAACACCTACTCGGGTGATTATTTTTGGTCTCCCGATTTATCGGAGAGCGACCTGTTTTCAGTGGTTTTCGTGCGTCCGTTTGTTCGGACGATTGCCAGATAACCGTCCATTAGTTTTTCATGAAATTTTGCCACAAATTGTATTTTAATAAATAGATGTGATGTGCACAGTAAAAAAAAAATTTTTGTGAAAATTCCCGTTGTGCTCCAAGGGGCTCAAAAGATGTCAAAAATGCCCTAAAATGACATGTTTTGCCCCATAACTTTTGATACATCCATTAGATTTTTCTGAAACTTGGCCAAAATGTGGAGACCATTGTTCTTAATATAAATTCAGTATGGGTGATCCTGGTAAAATTTTGGTTCGCATACCTGGGGACTTTCAGTGCTAAAAATGCCCCTTTTTGTGGCTCTTTTTTCATATTTCTCAACAAAAACTTGATATGTCTGACTATATAGTGGTTTTTCATGGTAGTAAACTCGAATATGCATGTGGTAAAGCCTGAAACTGCACAGTTATCCATTTACACTGTTATTCGGTGTCCCAGGGGCTAAAAAAATGTCAAAAATGCCTCAAAATGGCCAAAAATGACACTTTTTGCCCATAGTGTTTAATCCATCCATTAGATTTTCCTGAAACTTGGCCAAAATGTGGAGGCCATTGTTCTAAATATAAATTTAGTATGGGTGACCCTGGCAAAATTCTGGTTCGCATCACTTTAGGACTTTTAGAGCTAAAAAAAACTGCCTTTTTGGAGCTTTTGTTTTATATTACACAAAAACTTGTCTATATAGTGGTTTTCCATGGTGCTGAATTCAAATATACATATCTTAAGGCATGAAACTGCACCGTTTGTCCATTTTCACTGGGATTTGGCATTCCCAGAAGCTCAAAAGGTGTCACAAATGCCACAAAATTGCAAAAATGACACTTTTTACCCTATAACTTTTGCCCCATCCATTAAATTTTTCTGAAACTTGGTAGAAAATTTGAAGGCAACGTTGGCCCTTTACACTTCTCACATTCATCATTTCTTCACTATTTTTTGTGGCGTCATCTCACATGCAGCACCTGAGGGGGAATGTGCACGTGCAGCTTTTTTTTTTTTTTTCTTTTTTTTCTAGCAAGTAAGAAGATGAGAAATATTTATTAAGCCTCTTTAATCAATCTGATTTCATGATATGTCAACGAAAAAAAAAAGGGCTTCGATAGTTGAGTCTTGAGCATCCGTTTGACAGAGACAAGAGAGAAAGAGTGGGAATGTTTTTTTTTTTTTTTTGTTACTATGTAGAATTACTTTGTCTGAAAAAAAGAAGGCGAATATCAACTTGCAGGCCGGTAATAATAGAGACACACATGGCAGCATAATGAGCAAAAAATGTATTAGCAAAAGTGTGTTACAGAAGTCTGTCATGAATCTGGGTCCATAGCTGCCACAAATAGCTATTATTTACTTCCTTCCCTTTGCAGGAAGATCTGACACAAGAAGGTAGAATAATCAAGTCAGCATTCCTCAGTGGGTGCGCCTCAGGCGGTTAGCAATTAGCTTACTCCAATCTGATTGAATTATTTTCTGAAAAGAATTGAATTACATTTGTTTTTAATAACATGCTGCAACGATCCACTAATAGAATTGACAAATTGGAAGAAGATATTGATATCGTAAAAAAAAAATATTGATATCGTAAAAAAAAAAGATATTGATATCGTAAAAAAAAAGAGATATTGATATCGTAAAAAAAAAAAAGATATTGATATCGTAAAAAAAAAGAGATATTGATATCGTAAAAAAAAAAGATATTGATATCGTAAAAAAAAAATATTGATATCGTAAAAAAAAAAGATATTGATATCGTAAAAAAAAAGAGATATTGATATCGTAAAAAAAAAAAAGATATTGATATCGTAAAAAAAAAGAGATATTGATATCGTAAAAAAAAAAAGATATTGATATCGTAAAAAAAAAAAGATATTGATATCGTAAAAAAAAAAAGATATTGATATCGTAAAAAAAAAAAAATATTGATATCGTAAAAAAAAAAGATATTGATATCGTAAAAAAAAAAGATATTGATATCGTAAAAAAAAAAGATATTGATATCGTAAAAAAAAAAGATATTGATATCGTAAAAAAAAAAGATATTGATATCGTAAAAAAAAAAAAATATTGATATTGTAAAAAAAAAAGATATTGATATCGTAAAAAAAAAAAGATATTGATATCGTAAAAAAAAAAAAGATATTGATATCGTAAAAAAAAAAGATATTGATATCGTAAAAAAAAAAGATATTGATATTGTAAAAAAAAAGATTGATATCGTAAAAAAAGATATCGATATCGTAAAAAGAAGATATCGATATCGTAAAAAAAATGATATCGTAAAAAAAAATGATATCGATATCGTAAAAAAAAGATATTGATATCATAAAAAAAGATATTGATATTGTAAAAAAAAAGGTATTGAAGACACACACAAAAAAAATCAATGCACTATCCGTATATTTATTGTAACGATATCTGGTCCTTCAACTTTTAGATGACCGCAGTAAATTTTGTGGAAAATCTTTGAGTGCATAACGGTTCCAGCTTAGAAATATCATTGTTGATGGCATGAGATGGCTTTGTTTATCAAAGCTGGGTGGTGGGTGGATGATACTATATAAGATAATGAAAGTGCAAAGAAATATTTTGAACCTGTATAATACAAGTGATTTTTTTTAATGTGTTCCATTTTTATGTGTGAACTAAAAGAATATTTGCCTTGGGACAGGTAAAATTAATTCACCTGAATAGAATAGTTTTGCGCTACTTTTTATGCCCATTTAATGGTCGGAAGTATAGCAGTCACTTTTTATGCCCATTTAGTGGTCGGAAGTATAGCAGTCAGTTTTTATGCCCATTTAATGGTTGGAAGTGTAGCAGTCACTTTTTATGCCCATTTAACGGTCGGAAGTGTAGCAGTCACTTTTTATGCCCATTTAATGGTCGGAAGTGTAGCAGTCACTTTTTATGCCCATTTAACGGTCGGAAGTGTAGCAGTCACTTTTTATGCCCATTTAATGGTCGGAAGTGTAGCAGTCACTTTTTATGCCCATTTAAAGGTCGGAAGTATAGCAGTCACTTTTATGCCCATTTAGTGGTCGGAAGTATAGCAGTCACTTTTTATGCCCATTTAATGGTTGGAAGTGTAGCAGTCACTTTTTATGCCCATTTAACGGTCGGAAGTGTAGCAGTCACTTTTTATGCCCATTTAATGGTCGGAAGTGTAGCAGTCACTTTTTATGCCCATTTAATGGTCGGAAGTGTAGCAGTCACTTTTTATGCCCATTTAACGGTCGGAAGTGTAGCAGTCACTTTTTATGCCCATTTAATGGTCGGAAGTGTAGCAGTCACTTTTTATGCCCATTTAAAGGTCGGAAGTATAGCAGTCACTTTTATGCCCATTTAGTGGTCGGAAGTATAGCAGTCACTTTTTATGCCCATTTAAAGGTCGGAAGTGTAGCAGTCACTTTTTATGCTCATTTAAAGGTCGGAAGTGTAGTAGTCACCGCTTTGTAGCGATCTCCACTTATTGGGGAGACATTGAAATACGACCAAGAATAAAGATCGAGTTTACTGAGTATGATTAAGAAAGGTATAGAATAAAATACACTGTAACAAATTTATGTATTAACATATATACAGGATAATTTATTTATACAGAAGCACTGAAAAATACAAGGTGTATTAGTGTAGGCATGTGTATGTATATTTCAGGCATGAATTGGATTGTCCGTTATACATATGAGAGTTCATAGTACACGTGTATGGATTTAAAACATTCGTTGTGTATATAGTTTGGTGCATACCTGTGTTTTGATGCGTTGAATCTTCATCGTGTATGCGGTGTGTGTATGTACGAGATTGTCCATCCTTACTTTGAAAGGATTACGATTCTATCAAGGCGTGTTTAAAGGTGTGTCCCTTATATGGGCAATAAGAAACGTGTTGATGTCGTAGGCAAGCAAGGGAAGGAGAAAAAGGAGAGAAACGGAACAGGAAATAGAGAACGCTACCTGTTGAGCAAAACGAGGGTTACCAGAAGGGCAGGTAACCAGTGCGTATTGAAGTGTGCGATTTGAGTAACACATGTTAGATTTAAAGTGCATGTGCTCATAGAATGTGAGGGAAAAATAATCAAGCCAGCATTCCTCAGTGGGTGCACCTCAGGTGATTAACTATAAACTTACTCCGTCTGAAAAATGGAAGATAAGGGCTGGGAAGGTGGACCTCTTAGGACTACCCAAAACAAATGCCTATAAAAGGTAACGCCGGATCGGAAAAAGAGCTCAAAATGAAAATATAATAAATTCTCCGCTCAAAATAAGAAATGGGGGGGAAAAAAGTTAAATTCTCCGCTGTGTTAGTAATTAAAAACTAAAACAAATTCTCAAAATGAAAAGAAATGTTAGATTCTCCGCTCAAATACCAATATAACAAATGGGAGAGAGAAAAAAATTAAATTCGCTAAAACAAATTATTTTTTACTTGTAAACTGGTTTATTAATTGTAGAAAACAAAAACAAACGGGAGAAAAAAAGAGCTCAAAATGAAAGAAAAATAAAACAAATTATTTTTACAATTGTAGCCATCCATATTATAAGATTTGTGTGACGTCACTTCCAATGTAAATAAAGAAGTGCGGAGCGTCAGGATAACCATTTTTTTTTACAGACATCATCTCTAACGATATTCTTCCAAGATCACTATGACTCAGATATGTAATACATGTCATGATTCACCTCGTCGGGTTAAATAGATTATCTCTTGGATATGACATAAAATCGCTTGTGACGATATAAGTATAAATTTATACCATGAATAGTTAGGAGATATTAAGAATTTTAAGCATAAACATTTTTACTAAAGTTTATAAATGTCATTTTTATTATTTTTTTTATAAAATTTAATTTAAGTGATAACAAACAAGGAAATCGCCACTGAGATGTAATGAATAGGACTGCGACAACAGCATATTCTTTTCATCTTTTTTGACTCTCTGGTATATATCCGACACAGTTAGAAACACTTAATCAACCGAGAACCACATCTGTCTATATAAAAACATATAAGATATTAACAGATATATACTAAAGAGTCAAAACAATGAAAAGAATATGCTGTTGTCACAGCCCTATTAATGAACCACTGTAAATAAGGAGCTCTACGTGTATGAGCATCCTAAGTGGGGAGTTCTGCGGCAAAATGTTTGTTCACATTACATTTAATGTTCTGCATGTTGGTACAGTTAGAGGAATGCCAGCATCTAGTAGTTTGCAGAAAGAAACTGGTAGGGTAGAAGGTCATCGTGGCCTAGAGGACTAAACGAAGACCCACCATTAAAAAGTTGATTGTTAGAGTATTTGGGTACGGTATAAATGAATGAACTTTACACTTAAATTCGCCAATCTTTCACGAAAAACACCCGTCTAGCTGAAACCATTGTCAATAATTTTCCCCACTCTTTATCTGTGCCTAAATCAAAACGTAGATTCCATGAACAAAGCTTCTTGCTTAGAAGTGCACGTCTGTGGAACTCTCTTCCGTTTGCCTGTTTCCCACCTGACTACAACTTGGATGTCTTCAAGTCCAACATAAACAAATTCCTGATAAACCGCCATCTTAAATAAGACACTTTATCAAATCTCCATTACTAACGATTACCCTGATATTATTCCATTGATTACTATACACGCAATAACCCTTATCCCTGAGTGGCCCCCAGGCCTTGATAAGTGGTGACTACCATGTAAAAAAAAAAAAAAAAAAAAAAAAAAAAAAAAAAAAATTGTCGCCGGCAATTAATTTTTATGATATTAACACCTTTATATTTCCACGTTTTATCTAATACTGTTAAGTGACCACCATTTTTTTTTTGTTGTTGTTATATTAGACACTAGACGCATGATCCAAGAATACAAAATACTCCCCCCTCCCTATGTTAAGAACGGTGACTAGTGAAAACAATAGGAAATACATTGGATAATGAAGATCTTAACATCATTCCCTCTAACAAACAGTATGGATTTAGGCAATGTTATTCTACTGCAGATATTTTAACGATCATCTTTGCACGTATATACCATGCACTAGATAAGGCGGGTGAAACCAAGATTGTAGCCCTTGATATATCCATGGAATGAGACAAAGTCTGGCATGAAGGACTGCTAATGAAAATTAAATCGTACTGTATAACTGAACGAATACTAAGATTAATTAGATCCTTTTTAGCCAAGCGGACCATCCAGGTTGTCATTAATGGATTTAAATTCAAACAGCATAACATTAATACAGGAGTGCCTCGGGGTTCGATCCTTGGACCACTATTATTCCTGATATTCATTAACGACCTCCCTGATAATATTGTGTTCGAGATGGGTATATTTGCTGATGATACAATGCTCTATAATATGCATGAGGGAAGAATGGATGTACATAAATCTAAGACAATGGCAGAATCCTTAGAAAGTGACCTTCAGACCATAGTAGAATGGGGCCGTAAATGAATGGTAACATTTAATGCTAGTAAGACTAAGTTGCTCTCCTTTAACAATTACAAGACACCTCTTCAACCACCGATGTCCATGAAAAATAACACTCTACCTGAGAATTCTTCCTCAACTTGACGTTCATAGGCAATATGAACTGGAACAAATACTTTGACGGTATTGCGAAGGCTGCTGCAAGGAAGGTGGGTTCCCTCTATCGTGCTAGAAAACTACTCACACCTGAAAGTATCTTGTCTCTCTACAAAGCCACCATTTACCCATGCATGGTGTATTGTTGCCATATCTGGGCTGGTGTATCTGCCACTAGTCTCTCCCTCTTAGATAAAGTCCAAAAAAGTCTCCAATCTAATAGGTCCCGCTTTGTCAACTAAGCTCCAACCCCTGTCCCATCACCGCAATGTTGTATCCCTGTGCCTGTTACATGTATTTTAATGGAATGTGCTCTGATGAACTCAGTGCACTTGTGTCCCCTTGATGTACATATTCCTGATAAACCTGCTTAGCAACAAAATCACACCCCTTCACTGTTTAGGTCCCTAAATGGTAGCTTGGTAGATAGTGTAAAACCTATCAGATTAGAGGCTCTTGCTCAGTGCCCTTTCTAAGAGGGAGAGACTGGTTGTTCATGCATCAGCATTAAATTGTTACATTGCTCATGGCTTGCTCCATGCAATTTCACCATCAAGTGTGATAGTGAAAAAATGCTTCTTGTGGTTCCAGTGTTATCACGAAGATAAGAGTATAGCAATCAGGAGTTTGGTATTTTTATCAAAATTCTGACCAGAATTTGTAGCCCCGAAGCAACTGCTTTTTAATTATGCTCCAGTTCTTATCGCGTCAGTCGCTGGGGTGGAGAATGACCAAAATAGCCCTCAGTATACTTCTGCATCTATCACTGTCTGCTAGGAAAGGAGACCGACAATTGCCATTACATCCTCACAACTTCTCCCCCCCCTCTCCTACTATTTTATAACTAAAGGGAGGAGTGCATGGAGCGAAAGTAGGAGCTTTGCTAAATCGTTTTTCACAATCAGAAATGGAACAGCTCACACAAGCCATTAACACTTTTACACGCTATTTTTGTGCTATTTCTTACTCTCCGCGTGTTTGTTTGGCTTTTCTGTATAAAAAAGCGAAACTGAATCTGTAGCAAACGAAGCTCCCTGGGACTCATGTCAGGCACGTCCAGAAGGCAATGAGCTTTGATCAATGCGGGGAAAACCCTTCGTATCAGACAATTGCTATTCATTTGTATACTCCCCTTTTTATGGGGAGCTGGTTTTCCCCATCTTGGGGAAACTGGCTTGCAGCCAAAGTTAAGTGTGGAATTTCATTCCCCTATGGCGTACTGTTTGACCTTGTTAAATTTACGCAACTGTGTGAACTCATTTACTTAACTTTTTAATCATAATTTCAACCATTTTCACTTCCTCTGGCCTCTTAGCGTCACGGTAGTTATCAAGCTTCCTTTCACTTTCTTTTCCGCCTTCGCCTACCTGTCTACCAAAACTTTTTTTTTTCCTATACACACACACACTGACAAACAGCCCTGCTAGTCTAAATCTCACCTGTCCGTTTGAATGTATGTGTCGCAAAAACTTTAAACAGAGGCGACAGATTTTCACGAGATTGGTATCGTTTTGAAGCTTGACCCTTCAGACGACAAATATCGAAAAATTGGCTAAAGACATTAATTCCTTCACCCTTAACTGGGCACTTTTCTACAGGGAGGGGTAGCAAAAAATCGTTTAATTTATGTCAATTTAGCCAAACACGCATGCGCAAAAAACATTATTTTTTGAATTAGTTTAAATGTTAAAAAAAAAAAACGAGCTAATTTTGCTCACACGGTAATAGACCAGTCGTTATAGTAGCAGCGTCGTTATCTTAAGATTTCACGTTTGAGCTGAGATATCAGATATTTTTTTTTTTTTTTTTTTCGATTTTTAAAGTTTTAATATTGCAACAGGGTTATTTATGCCAATTTTTTTACGTTCGTTCTTTTTTATTTTCCATCACGTTCGCTGTTTTTTTTTTTTTTTTTTTTTTTGTTTTTCCGATTTTTTAAAAAAAGTTTTAATGTCGTTTGCTTATGTATTTTGCATCATGTTCGCGGTTTTTTTTTTTTTTTTTTTTTTTTTTTTTTCGATTTAAAAAAGTTCACTTATTCTTTATTTTCGATTTTGTTTTGATTTACCCCCCCTCCCCCCACACACACACCTCACCACACCCGGGCAACGCCGGGTAACCCTGTTAGTCTCCAATAAAGGGAGGTCAGTAAAATGATTCCAAAAGCTGACAAGGTCACAATCTTGTTAAATAAAATCCAAGGTGAATAATAATAATAATAATAATAATAATAATAATATATATATTACTTTTGGACACTTAATCAAAATTGAGAATTGGAAAATTCTTGTGGGGGGGGGGTATCGGAAAAAAAAATTGTGCATATTTTCCGATGCCAAAAACGATTCTTTAGTCGTTCTTTTTATTTAATTTTGTTCAAAACAAAATCTTCCCCTGTTGGTAGTAATGTTAAAATAAAATGTATTAATTTTAAACAACCAGTAAAACTAAAATTTACTCTCCCTCCCAGTTCTTTTTTTTTTACGTTTGGAATCAGGAATTTAATACAGAATTAGTAATTGTATTGGAATCAGGAAAAATATTGGAATAGTCCTCTCACATATATATCAAAATTTTACAGAATGGCAGAAAAATATTGGTACCGTCGGTTCCAAATCAGATCTAAGAGGACCAGTTTATTGTCTAAAAATATTGGAATCTCTTCAGTGTCTGTCTATATCTACTCTCCCCAGAGAACACACACACACACACACACGTGTTTGTGTCTGGTACCAAAGATACTTAAGCATTTATGCATTTTTATTCTTATACATGTATCGCAGATACATCTTTTAATCTTATTATTATTATTATTATTATTATTATTAAAAAATGTACTTATATATATATATTATTAATATTTCATGTTTTTTTATATATTAGTATAAATAGTAACTGTATTGTATCAACATTTTGTTATTAAGGAAGTGGTATTATTGGAGAGACATGTATTTAATAGCTGTCCTGTTTTTAAATCTTTACTCAAAGCTTCTTTAGACTATACTAGCATGGGTGCCCGGCGTTGCTCGGGTGTTTGGAGGTGTGTGTTGAGCAAAAGAAAAAAAAAAAAATTAAAAAAGTGGTAGTAAGAAGGCAGGCTCGAACCCGTACCGCGAAGGAGGAAAAGAATGGGAAAAAACCTGTGACGTATTTGCTGTTATGACCACTGCCAAACCGGAAGTGACGAAGGTTTAAATTAAGGCTAGACAATCGGAAAGAGGGGATGACTTTCAAAAATAAAAAAAGGGACCTCTCCCTGTAGAAAAGACTAGTTATTAATATTTCATGTTTTTTTTTATATATTAGTATAAATAGTAACTGTCTTGTATCAACATTTTGTTATCAAGGAAGTGGTATTATCGGAGAGCCATGTATTCAACAACTGTCCTGTTTTTAAATCTCCGAAACAGCTACATGGTAGGCAGCTGATGATCCTCGTTTTCTGTTTAACAATTTTAGTTAAGATTTTTTTTTTTTTTACATCCATTTTTAGAAATCGGCTTATGCAAGTGCTAAGTCTGCGATAGGTTAAACATTTTTTATTATGCTTATATAGTTGCATTCTCTTTTGTAATTGTAGACTTTTTTAGAAATCTGCTTATGCAAGTGCTAAGTCTGCGATAGGTTAAACATTTTTTTTTATGCTTATATAGTTGCATTCTCTTTTGTAATTGTAGACTTTTTTAGAAATCGGCTTATGCAAGTGCTAAGTCTGCGATAGGTTAAACATTTTTTTTTTATGCTTATATAGTTGCATTCTCTTTTGTAATTGTAGACTTTTTTAGAAATCTGCTTATGCAAGTGCTAAGTCTGCGATAGGTTAAACATTTTTTTTTATGCTTATATAGTTGCATTCTCTTTTGTAATTGTAGACTTTTTTAGAAATCGGCTTATGCAAGTGCTAAGTCTGCGATAGGTTAAACATTTTTTTTTTATGCTTATATAGTTGCATTCTCTTTTGTAATTGTAGACTTTTTTAGAAATCGGCTTATGCAAGTGCTAAGTCTGCGATAGGTTAAACATTTTTTTTTTATGCTTATATAGTTGCATTCTCTTTTGTAATTGTAGACTTTTTAGAAATCGGCTTATGCAAGTGCTAAGTCTGCGATAGGTTAAACATTTTTTTTTATGCTTATATAGTTGCATTCTCTTTTGTAATTGTAGACTTTTTAGAAATCGGCTTATGCAAGTGCTAAGTCTGCGATAGGTTAAACATTTTTTTTTTATGCTTATATAGTTGCATTCTCTTTTGTAATTGTAGACTTTTTAGAAATCGGCTTATGCAAGTGCTAAGTCTGCGATAGGTTAAACATTTTTTTTTTTATGCTTATATAGTTGCATTCTCTTTTGTAATTGTAGACTTTTTAGAAATCGGCTTATGCAAGTGCTAAGTCTGCGATAGGTTAAACATTTTTTTTTTTATGCTTATATAGTTGCATTCTCTTTTGTAATTGTAGACTTTTTTAGAAATCGGCTTATGCAAGTGCTAAGTCTGCGATAGGTTAAACATTTTTTTTTCCAGGAATTTAAGCTGCATTCTTTATTTTTATTTTTACATTTTTTACTCCTCCTCCTCTCTCTCTCTCTCTCACACACACTCTCTCTCTAATATATACATATATATATATATATATATATATATATATATATATAACACTTATACGCATGTTTATATTTATATATTAAACATACACATGCATATATATATATATATATATATATATATATATATATATATATATAAAGTGAAAATGTCTCTGTGTGTCTGTTATATCTATTTGCTAATAATTTCTCCTCTGAAGAGATGGTAGGCATCGAAACCCTATAGGATAAGGAAATAACATTTCTAAAGTATTCTTTGTCTTACTTGGAATAATAAAAAAATTCTTGATTTAAATAAAGGTTTTTTTAATTTCATTGAATCACTACAATTTGCTATATATATACTAGCATTTCAGCCCGGCGTTGCCCGGGTGTTAGGATGTGTATGTTGAGCAAAAAGAAAAAAAAAAAAAAGTAGGAGTAGGAAGGCAGGCTCGAACCCGTATCGCAAAGGAGGAAAAGAACAGGGTAAAACCTAACGTTTATGCTGTTACGATCACCGCCAAACCGGAAGCGGCATTTAAAAAAAATTAAGGCTAGACAATCTAAAGGAGGGGATAACTTTTAAAAATATCGGCAAAAAAAGTGACCGCCCCCCCCCTCTGTAGAAAAGTGCCTAATTGAAGGGGAAGATATTAATGTTTTTAGCCAATTTTTCGATATTTGTCGTATGAAAGATAGAACTTTAAAACGATACTGATCTTGGTAAAATCCGTCGCCTCTATTGAAAGTTTAAGGCAGACATGCAAACATACATACATACATAATTACATACATTTATATATTGGTAACTAAAAATTTTAGACCCAAACTGATGAAAAACCTTGCCCTATCTATGAATACCCTTTATGTAAAATTTCAAATATTTAGACCAGAAATTGTCTGAGTAATTTGGAAGAGACTGCAGAGGTCAATTTTTTTAAAACTTTGACCCCTATTATGACTCCTTAAAATTTATTGTTTTGGGCTCAAATCAAGTTATTAAGTTGGATCCATGTCCAAGGAACCTATATCTAAAATTTCAAGTGCGTAGACCCAAAATTGTCGGAGGAGTTTGGTAGAGTTCTCAAAGGTCAAATCGTTGAACTTTGACCCCTTAATCGCCAAATTTCTGGCCAAAAACCGATCACATTGATTTTCCCAAATCTCAGTACCCTGTATATCAAATTTCGAGTCTGTAGACTAAAAATTGACAGAGTTATTGCGTAGGGAAATGTACAGACACACACACAGATACACAGACACGTTCACTTTTATATATATACTAGCAAAGATACCCGTGCTTCGCACGGAGCTTTGTTGCGCACTCGGGTACCAAAATCTGTGGGCACCTTTCCAGTAAGTTGATGTTGTAAGAGCAACGATTGCATAAGGTGATTAACATTTTAACTACCTCTTGTAGTGACTGAAATTCAATCAGGAACTTCACAAAACATTTTCATCAAAAAGGAAGGTTACTTGATGTTACATAGTAAATTTTTCATTGAAGTCATTTTCAACTCTTGCTTAAATTTTATCTTGCACATTCAATACTAAAAACTTACCACAATCAGATCATGTCAGTTTTTCCTCATATCCATTTCTCGAACTTTTCACTAAAGAGCCTCAGGGTAAACTACATTTCTGCTGCTTTGATTTGGAGCCAGAATGTAGAGTTTTTCTGAACTTCCTGTCCGGCTGATGGAGACGTAGAACATACCGTGACTGAAGCAGTCTGATGTCAAGTCTACGCCAATGGTGTTAAATTTCTGACCTTGACTTTTGTTTATGCTCATTGCAAAACACACCTTCACAGGAAATTGGAGTCTCCGGAATTTAAATGGAAGTACTGAGTCCGATGGAACTAAGGGGATCCTTGGCAGTAGAATGGTTTCGCCTTTGTAGGGACCACAGGAAATGGTGGCCTCAAGTACATTGGTGTGCAATCTGGTGATAACACATCTGGTTCCGTTTGTTATTTTTGGCAGTTCCAAGGATCGAAGAATCATGATTGGCGATCCAATTTTGAGATTTAAAATGTGTGGAGGCATTCCAGATATCTCCAAAGAGTTTAAAAACTCCACAGGGTAGTGAACAGCTTCATATTCATTAGTAGCTGAATCAACTGACTTGTATTGCTTTGTGTCTCCTGGAAATTCATCCATTATTGAATTGTTCAAATGATTCACATTGCTGTTTAATGGCGAAATAATAGCCCTCTCAGCAAGCCAATCCGGTGATTTTCCATTGTTTTGCAGGTCTGGGTACACTTTGTCTTTCAGTTGCTTCTGATTACCGACACATTTACCAAGCGCAGTTGGAATCTTAATTGTGTCAGGTGAAGAAGTGATAGGAAACTGACCATTACCGATTTGGAGAAGCAATTTTGAGAAGTCTGCTGCAGCTGTATCAGTAATATAGGCTCTCATATTAGTAGTCAGTCTCTTCACTATAACGTGCCTCCAGAGATAGGATTGTTTCAAACTTGCATTGACAATGTTAGCCCTTGTGCCATTTTTAACCACTGGGAGGATTTGACGGAAATCACCGCAAAATAAGGTTGGAATGCCACCCATGGGATTCTTGTTTCCTGTGATGTCTTGCAGTGTTCGGTCAATTGCTTCATAAGCACTCTTGTGCGTCATTGGGGCTTCGTCTACAATGATTGCAGAGGTGTCTCTAATTACATTTGCCAAGGCTGAGTTACCAGTAATTTTGCAAACTGGCTGATCCATTCGATGAGTATCCAAGGGTACTTTAAAAGTGATGTGAAGAGTGCGGCCACCTTGTAGTAGAGTAGCAGCAATGCCACTGAATGCTGTTGCAAGCACAATCTTTCTCATGGATCTAATCTTTGCAAGGATCAAATTGATTACAAAAGTCTTGCCCGTACCACCTGGAGCATCAAGAAACATCATGTTTTTGTTCATTTCACCTTGTGCTTCCAACATTGCCATGAATGAATTGTAAACTTCTCTTTGAGAATCGGTCAGTTTTTCTTGCATATTTTCTGCTTGTAGGGAAGTTCTTCAAGATTATAAGTAACTTCACGTTGATACTCTCTCGCGAGTCTTTCATCTCTCCCTTGCATTGGTGCAGGTAATCCATAGCTTGCCAATGGTTGACCGCACATAAGGAGAACTTTTTCTTCAATTAGACAAAGAGTTTTATTGTAGATGTCCTCATTAAAATCTGCTTCTGGATTGTTAACTTCTTGCCTGTATCTGTGAAGAATGTCTTCAGATATTACATCACGAAAAGCCATCCAGATCTCAAGAGGATTTCTTGGCTCACAGGCTGTTAAAATTATCACAAATAGGCTTCGCAAATTTGAAGGTGATTGAGTGGCACTTGCCTCTCCTACTGCTTGATGCAAGTGATGGTCATTTTTTAGAAGGCCTCGAGCAAGGCACGCTGCTCTGTATGTTTCAAACACCTGACCATTGTATGCTCGCAAATTTTGAAATGAAGTTGGACCAGCAACCTCATTGAGCAACAGGCGTAAGAAATAACACTCCCCTGCTTTTGGACTAATCGTTTAGATTCTCCCAATGCATGGTGCCTTCCATACATCATCATTTTCAGTACCTTCAACTTGTACCCCACGCATTCTTCTCATCCATTTCTTTGTCGATTTGTTCCAAGTGTAAAACTCAGGGACTTCTACGTATTTGAGACCCCTTGCAAAGACATCCTCATGGCAGAGTTGAAAAAATGCTGTCAAAGTTGTGGCAGGCGGTGGACCTTGGGCTCGTTCCAGAGCAGTATCAGCTGAGAACATGACACGCTGCCCATTTTCAAGATGAACAGAAAGTTGTACAATTGGGGGGAAATGTTCATGGATGGGATGTTCCAATATCCTCCAGGCTGCCTCTGAACTGCCGACATACCTTGCATTCTGGAACTGCTGGATCTCATCCACAATGTGACTTTGTACTTGGCCTTGTTGGTTAGCTGCTCCATCAGTTCTTTGTAGTTCAAACACTGCTTGATCACATCCTTTATTCACGTATTTGAGGACATATTTGATGCTTTGGATCGAGCTGCAAATTTCTACGTTAATGTGAGCGTTGAACTGCTGAAGGAGGACCTTGTTGTACGGAACAATCCACTGGTTTGTTATTTCTTGATTAACATACCGACCATTTCTCTTCATCCTTATTGTACCAGTCTGGCCTCCATCTTCTGGTTTTCTTCGCCTGTACTTGGGGTAAGAGTCTTGGCCTTGCTTGGTACACTGAAGAAATTCGTTTGGGTATTTTTTGGAACATTTGTTGTCAATCATACATGGACAATTTGGATTAAATGGTCCACAAGGTCCATGCACCATATGTGCCATCACTTTAGCATGAAGATCAGGATCTTCCTCTTTGTCAGGGATCTCTGCAGATATGCAGAGATCCATTTTTTCTGGTAGAAGTTTGTCCTCTGGGGCCTGCCAGGTGAGGATGTGTGCATGCGGCAGTCCTCTTTTTTGATATTCAATACTGTACAGGAAAGCCCTCAACCTGCCAAATCCTCCCTTTTTAATAAATTCAAGTAACTTTTTTAGCTTCTGCCTGAAAACCCTGGCAACAATATCTGGACGATCCTGAGGGTCTTGCCCTTGAAGACAATTTTCTGTAATTTCTGTCCACTTTGGATTTGTTGTGAACATGATGAAGAGGTCGGCTCGGCCCATTCGCCGAACATATGCCATGGCATCACTTTGACGCTCAAACATGTATCGAGGGCCTCCTGTATAAGTTGCCGGAAGTACAACTCGTTGACCAAACTGTTCTGGATTCCCATCCTCCCTAAGAATTGAATCTCTCAAGTTGCTATAATTGTCAGCTCTCAGGGTCTGTTGCTCACGCCTCAGGAACTGTAAACGTTCTGTTTCAATCTTGCAGTACACATCCACCAGCCATTGTTGAAATAGCCTTCGGTACCAGAGAAAATAGTTTCCAGGCCGAGTCATTAAATGGTACGAATAAAATTGCTGTTGGGTAACTTTTCGCCCATTGGATGCCTTCATGTAGATGTTGTAAGATGGAGAACCATAGGGGTACATTAACGGGTACATTAAAGTATCGTAGAGGGGATGTAGTTCGGAGATCCATTTTAATGTATCATTTCTAAAACGCAAGACAATATCCCGGTTAGCTGTTGGTTCATTCTCCATTAATATTCCAATCTCATACGTTGTTGTTGGAGCATTGAATCGCCGTGGATGCTCTTCTTGCGGCCTTCGGTCTTCCCTTATGACAACTTTATGTTCTACCAAGTGTTCTTCTTCAATCCTCTCCTTTGTTGTTTTCATCTGACAAATAAAGCTGTTGTTCTCATGTAAAAATTCAGTCAGACTTTGGAGAATGTCTCTATTGAGTCTACTGTCACGTCCCCGATTATGTAGTTCCTCTTCCAGACTATCCAAGAAGTAGACTTGAATAAACTTTGATGTTTCATCTTCAGGTGGTAAAAGACTCCCAATCTGGTGGCAAACCTGGCCTCGAATTCTAAAAGAAGGATTCCACCCATGTACTGCCGCAATTTTGTGACCAAATGATGTCATTGCAAAACAATTGTTATAGCTGCGTAGATTTTGCAGAAAATCTTTAGAGATGGGACCATTGCCGGAGAGCAAATCTTGAAGCAACTGAGGCAGTGGTGGAAAGCTATCAAGCACAACTTTGCCAGAAGAACAACAACAACCAGGGGTTTCTCCTTTAAATTTTACAGCTGAGCAATGTTGACATACTTTGTCCATTTTTCCTATATCAGCTGTAGTGAGAGAGTCATTTTTGTTGTAGAGCAATCCTTTTCTATTGCAGTGTTCTATTTCATGGTGTCTCAAAGCAGTCATTCGTTGTCTAGCTGCCTCGTTTTCTGTCAATTGCTGGGGCAAAATCATACTCTCTCTCCATGCAGCCTCTCGTTGTTGCCCTTGGTATAGGCGAAAGCTTCGTTGGGTTTCCGATTCATTCTGATGTCGTTGAGCCACTCTCAACTGACCTTGTGTACGTCTACTTACCTCATATAATTCATTCGATCGTAATATTGCTTCTCTTTCCAGTGCATATCTTTGCCTTTCTTGAATTTCATCTTGTGATGAATTTAACCGCCTTACAGCATGTCTAGTTCTGTCAGCTTCATGTTGGGTTTCTCTTTCCAAATCTGACAGTCTTGCTCTCCTTTCTCTTTGACGTATCCTGTTAAGTTCTAGACGTCTTTCTCTATCTGAATTGTTTTCATTGGAGCGAATTGCAGCAACTCTTAGTCTATTAGCTTCCAATCTTTCCATTCTTTCTTCCTCACTTTCGTTTCTACTTCGTTTGGGTGGCATAATTTCGGTTTTAAACGGAATTGTTTAACGATATTAATGATTGTAAATTAATTAAGCGTAAAGGAAATGTATACTAACTGAAATGGACGAACTATAAATAATATTTCTGAATAGTACAATTATAAACAATTATATTGTACCTATTTACTATGCCTCCCCACGGGACAGAGTTAGACACCAGGGTCGTTTTTTAACGTGGAGAAAAGGTACAAAAATAAAAATTGTCTCAGTCGTGAAGGATTTCTCCTCCACCGAAAGAGAACAAGAAAATGAAGTGCAGCATCTGAAGAACAGATAATACACTTTGATCTTGACCAAAAGGAATGAATAAAAGCGACCTACGTGTGACTCATTACTTCCGGGTGTAAACGTCACAGTCTAAAAGTAATAATTAAAAACAAAAGGAAATGTAAAATAAATGTAATACCAACTTAGGTTAACTAAGTAAACAGTACAATTAAAACAGTTCTATTAAAACAAATAATTACTAAGATCTAGGTAATTGTTAGTCTCATTGTTATGGTTTTAAAGAAAAAAATGTGTAAAAAAAAGTTCTGCTTTTGTGAGTACGTGTATTTCTTTTAAATTACATAACCTTTTTATTTTATTATTTATATCTCTTTTAAATTTATATATTTTGTTAGTAAACTGGAAGAAATTCAGTTGAATAAAACCTTGTTCGTGTTCTTTACGTTAAACTCATATTTTTATAAGAGGTTCATCCGGTTTAAAGAAAGCACTAAGTTTAAATAAGACTGGAAATAACTAATTCAATATATAAATAGAAAAATGAAATAAATATAAGCTTTAAGTCTTAAGATAGTAATAATCAAAATGTAATAAATTATTTGTAGTTCAAATCTATGATAAGACAGGCTTTCGAAATAGGCTCGACCAGAAAGATTAAATTGGAACGAAATTATAATCTCCGTGCCATTTTCAAAACAACCCCACAAAAGTAACGATATCCTGCAGTTGGTTAAATGACAATGGTTATAAGAAAAATGTAAAAGAAAATGCGCTTATCTGTTTATTTTGACCTGTTTTATTTAATTAAAAAAAAATTGGCTATAACTGGAAGAGAGCGTTATGTTTTGGGGGTTGTTTAAAAAATAGAATGGAAATAAAGTTAGTTCCGTTTTAATTGTGTTTAATTGCGGCAAGCGCTAACAAAATCGAAAAATCACTGTTTACATTCGAAATGTTAACTTTTATAGGTTTACAGGTTTGCTGACAAGGCTGGGGGTGTTTAATACAATTATTTTACTAAATTGATTTTTTTCATTTAAAAATAAAATTATTTATTTTTTAATAAAGTTTTATTTTAAAATATTTGTTTTTGTTTATTTATATAAAATTACGATAGTTGAATTGTATTCTTTCAATTATATTGGCAAGTAAAATATAAAAGATTAAAACGGAACGAAATTGAAATTTCCATTACATTTTCAATACAATCCCAAAACATAAAGCTTTGCTCGCCAAAGAATTGTTTTGATAATATACGTAAAGTGAAATAAATCGAATATAAAATTAAATGAAAATATATAAAATAATTAAATGTTAAATAGATTTTGTAAATAGTACAGTTGAAATGATTAGAATATTTCCAATATGTAATAAGGTCGAGGTAATTAGTTAAAGAGATTTAATATAATGTGATATGCAAATGAGCATAAGTCATTCGATATGGGGGTGGTTTGTAGACTAGTATATAAAGAAATTAGGCCTAGATTCTTATGTCTCCTATAACAGAAACATCCTAAAATGGGTTCTAATGTTTCTCTACCAGGAGAGATCTACCCTCTTACCTCCTTTATATTTCGTTGATGATGGAGAGCTGTACACACAGACAGAAACACACGAACCCTATTACTTTATAAAAATATAGATATATAGATAGATATATGAATACGAAAAATTTTTGGAACCAAGTAAACATTTCCAAACTGAATTAACTATTAATCAATATTACACAGACTTCAAATAAATGTCGACTAAGTATAAAAAAAATATAAAGAGTATACATTCAGCTAATTAATAGGCAAACACAATTTTTACAACAGAACTAATGAACCATCAAATAACTTTTTGAAAACGTGATTAGCAATAAACTCCTTCTCAAAGAGAGAAGGCAAAGCCTGGGAGAGTGAACCTCATAGAACAGGAACAGCATTACATTGCAGTCAATGGGGCTCAGGTCATTACAAGAATGCTCTAATCTCTGACTTTGGGAGCTGAGGATAAAAATCCCTAGCCGGATTACAATTTTCAATTAAAATGGATAACTTTTAGCTTAAAAAAAAAATCAAGATATTCTAAAACGGTTGAGATCCAAAAATAGAGGTTGAAGATGCTCAAATTTCTTTATTTTTGAATTTCATCTGTCTGCAAAATTGGGTTCTCTACTCAAATTTGGATGAAGTTAGAGATTTATCATAGTTTTGGAACCAAATTTTATGTGGTCCTGTAAAAAAAAAAAAAAAAAAAAAAAATCTGGAAAGAGGAGAGTTAGGGCTGCATTGTTATAGGATGGAATGTCCCAAATATCAGTAGTTTGCCAGATGCAATGCTATTTAGGGCTGTTACCAGAACTGTTAGACTTGGGAATTCTCTTCTGGGTTCCTGCTTCCCCAACTGTACTGACATGCAGAAGTTCAAGTGTAATGTAAACAGAATACATCTTGCTGCTCAACTCCCTACATATTTTCCCTGGTAGTAGCCCCCTACATCAAAGTTGTAATGTGCCTTGTTTGAGGTGAAAATGCAATTAAAAAAAAAAAATCCGACTGACATAATTTTATTGATATAGATTCAGTGTTCATTTCCATGGCAACCATTCCTATAACTCTGCAGACAAGCAGACGGCTTGACCTTGCACGTCTCTGTCTGGAGTTGAGTGTTTTGCTCTCATTGTCTGGCAATATGGTTTGTATGGATAGCGATTCTTTGAGTTATTTTATTGCCTCATCACGATGAGTGGGGGGAAAAAAATCGCAACCTTGATGAAAAGGTGAATATTTTGTGCTTCGGTTCTAAAATTATAACTTTAGAAATGAAGCACAAGATCTTTGTGGTATAAGTAGTCTAATGGATACTCATTCAGACTACGGGATCTACAACTGCATGCCAGACTTTGAGGAAAAGGGTTCAGATTAGTTAGCAGTCAGGAACTCCTTATCAAAAAAAAAAAAAAAAAATTATAGTAAAGGAAAGTAGAAAATGGATCTTTGGATTTACTGTTGGCAGCCGTGTAACTCTCACTTCTCTTATTTTGTCCTTTAGTCCTCACATTCCATGAGCGATTTTTCTGACAAAGAAGGAAAAATTGCTGTTTTCCGAGTCACAATCTATTCCATCTAATATTTATTGTTGGCAAGTTGAAGTAGTATTAAAAAAAAAATTTTTTTTAGCTTCTTACATCAAGTGGCTTCATGCCTTGTCTGGAGTGATTTCAGTCAAATAAATTTCTCTACTGATTTGTATGCTTTTAATGTGTGGAAACTACAAGATTTTGTTTTTTATTTCGGAATCTTTAGTTTTTGTGCATTAATAAGGCACAATAATACTCAAATGGCCAATAAGATTTTCCCTTAACTGGAGGGGGGACTTATGCTGAGAAGAAAGCAAAGATAAAGTACGTACCCTACCACTAACTTTGTCTGAATGACAAGACTTCCCTCAAACAGAAACGTTTGTAAAACCACG
This sequence comes from Euprymna scolopes, assembly GCF_053919585.1. NCBI lineage: Eukaryota > Metazoa > Mollusca > Cephalopoda > Sepiida > Sepiolidae > Euprymna > Euprymna scolopes. The sequence continues at coordinate 136,672,236 of NC_136488.1, forward strand.
CATAAATGCCGAAGTTTAACAAAACTAAGCAGGACGACTGGAAACAATGCTGAGATAAACAGAGAGCACATACAGCACCTGAAGGTCCCAAATGGTCACCCATTTAGTAGTGACCAGGTTCAATGTTGCTTAACTTTGGTGATCCAGCGGGAACCGGTGTGCCAACATGATTATGCTGTATTTTCTTTTTTTATAGCAGACTTATTGCAGGAACTAGCAAAGGTGGATGAGAAGGAAGCACTTATTATGGCAGGAGATTTAAAAATGACCTTGTTGGTGATTTTGGAAGATATGGATGGAAGAAATGTGTATGGTGATCGGAATACAGGAGAAATAATTTTAGAATTTAGTCTGCAAGTTAATGTTACCAAAGTGATAATTAGTGGTTGTAGTATTGTTACCAAAGTGATAATCAGTCGTTGTAGTATTGTTACCCAAATGATAATCAGTGGTTGTAGTATTGGTTAGAAAGCTCCCCGAAAGAGGAAAATTTTATATCGGAATGTCTTTGATAAGTATTGATAATCAAAAAAATCTGATGAAAGAAGGAACAGGCAATTTTTACCAAAGTTAACACCTTACACAGCCTAGCATCACAAGTGAATTTAAGAAGTTTTATTACCACACAATTTGGAAGAAGCGACCGAGCTGAGAAGATATATTATTGATATCATTAATTATATTGATGATCTAGGATATCATTAAGCAATCGGCTTAAAAGTGAAATAATTTGAATAATTATAAGGCGTTTTATTTTCTTGGTGCGTTTTAATAAAGATGCAGCCATTTTTTAATGACACAAATCAAACATTTATGCATAATCAGCTGCATGAAAATTTTTTGCATGGCCGTGTAAAAGTTCTTGGGCGCTTCTACACTATCAGAACAAAATTTTGTAGTAGATAAATGGAGTTTTGAAATAAAAAAAAAACAACGGTTTCTACTGATTTATCTTTTGTCAATTCTAATAAATTACAATGTTAGCTTCAAAATTATGCAGTTAAAATTACCTGAATATTACTGAATTATTAAAAAAAAACAAAAAAAACTTTAATGGTGTTAGCTGGTGAAAAATTGCAGCCATCTTGTTTTTATAAAATAAATTGAAACAGAAAATTACTTCCGGTTTGAACTCTTCTGTGTCTTACATAAGCAAATACAATCGTTTTCTTCAAATTCTATTTTCTGTAATAAATAATTTTCTACCTTATCGATTTTTAAAATTTTTTGGATGTAATCATCTTAAAAATATGAGTAATGCGTAGATCTAATTGTTTTCATGTGAAATTCAGTTTTACAATTTCCGAAATTTCGTTCTGATAATGTAGAAGTCCCAGTTCTTGTTTTCTTTATTCAGTGATGGAGAATCGGATGTAATCATCAGATGTACCAGACGGTAGTTGCATTTCAAAATGGACGGTCAAAATCTAGTTTGCCGCCAACGTGGTTGAGTATCATGTTCTCAAGTCCTGCAACTAAGACAACCAACATATGCATCCTTTGTTTAAACAAAGTCCGTCTTAGTTAAGGAGTAATGCAAACAAAAACACTTAGAATATTATAACCCCAGTCAATAATAATAATAATAATAGTAATAATAATAATAATAAGTTGTTGCATAAGTTATTACCAGTGATCGCTTACTTGCAAAAAAGAAACAAAACAGGTGGTGTTCCTTGGGGCCTGAGTGACGAATCTTCCCGGATTTTTAACGTTCTCTGCTTTTAATTTTGAATTTTCAGTTGGTTATCATTCAACCCTCGCTGATAATGGCCATTAGATTTCTCTGGAATTTGAGTGACAAGTCTTCCTCAGTCGAGGTCTGGATGGTGCTCTTCCTATTTGGTCTTTCCATCATCCAAGATCCTTCCTGACTATTTTTGTGGTACCAAACAATGTTGGTGACACCACATTTTTTTTGTGGTGTCAGGTGATGGTTTTTATATACCCTGGCAGTTTTTGTTCATTTGGGTTCGTCTTAGTATCTGTATTTGTTTTATTTATTTATTTTTTTACAAAACTGCTTATCAAAGTCCAAAGACCACTGTAGGATAAGGGTTAATGAGTATGTGGTCACTGGGTCAACAGCTTGGTGATCGATGAGGGTGGAAGTTGGGTAGAATTTGATTATTTAATGGAGTCGGGCAACAAAATCTTGTTTACATTCAACTTGAAGACGGCCATGTTGTCGTCAGCTGATGTCAGATTTCTATTTTATGAGGAAAGAATTATTATAGCCAGACAATACCAAGGCTTACTCATAAATAGACTCAAGAAAAATGGCTGGCTTACAAGCAAATGGCCAGTATATGTTTTAACATTCAGCGGTCGAGGATCCGAGCCCCCTAATGTCTTGACACAGATGATAAAAGTTTTTAGCAGAGATACGAATACGAACACACACACACACACACACACACACACACACACACACACACACACACACACACACACACACACACAGACGTTTGTCCTTTATATAAGAGGCTAGCAGGTGAGTACTCGGTGTTGCTTGTGTGCTGGTCCCCCCCCCCCCAATAAATCAAAACAACTTTTCTTTCAATCAAAATAGCAGAGTTCCGGTGTGACCGGAAAACAAATGAGCCGTGGTGGCCGAACGTGAAAGAGAAGGTAAAAACTAATGGGCAAACGCTTTTGCCCGCATGGTCATGTGTGCTTATGATGTCAAAGTGTTGCAAAATAAGGACTTTAAACAGTTTTAGTTTAATATGCATGTGTGACTTGCGAAAAAAAAGAGACATAAAAAACGGCTCCCCCTTCCAAATAGTGGTCCAGTTGACCCCCACAGAATGAATCACTTTTTTCTAATTTTCACATACCATGCATCCAGGGCATTGCCCTTTAAAATGGTACCAGTTTCGTGTCGGTCCAATGCAGATGACAAAAATTTTTTAACACACACACTAACGCACAGACACCCTCCTTTATATAATAAATGTATTCTAGTTAAGTTATATTGCCAGTAACTTGTTGCAAAAATAACAAATTAAAATTGGTGAGTCAGAAGAAAAGCATGATCTCTCAGCTTAAATGCTATTTTGGTCTGACTTTAAAAATCTGACAAGATAACTGTTAGATTAACTTGGATTTTTTAACAATAATAGTAAAAGAAAAACTAGTTGTAATATTAATAATAATTACTTAAGTATACTTTGAAATTTTCTTTTTTTGGGAGGGGGGGTTACCAGGATTGCAGTCTCCTTGAAATACCATTATCTGAATAAAAAACAAAAAAAAAAAACTATTTCTTTGACAATCTTAAGAGAAACTTTTTTGAAAGCCATAGTAGAATCTTGTCTTGTCTTGTGGTTTGTCAGCTTGAACATTGAACAAACAGTAATAAGAATCATTTGATGGAACACAAGGATGTTACAAGTTGTATTGGATTTGTGTTCGTCCATCGTTGGTGACGAAGACGATGTTGTGACTTGTGTGTGAAATTTTTGTGGCAAGAGTTGTGCAATTTCTAACCACATCACATTCAGGACGACTGAAAACAATGCCGAGATAAGCAGGAGTACAAACAGTGGCTACTATTTCCGAATGGTCAGCCATCTGGTCATGGCCAGACTCATCATTGCTTAACTTCGCTAATCTGATGAGATCCATACATTGTCAATGTGATTGTGCTGTACATTATGGCAACATAATTATGACATACATTATATCGGCATTATTATGTCATAGATTATGTCAACGTTATGTCATACATTATGTCAATGTGATTGTGCTGTACATTATGTCAACATTATAATGCCGTGCATTATGTCAATGTGATTACGTTATGCATTATGTAAACGTGATTATGCCATACATTATGTCAATGTTATTATGCCATACAATCTTTCAACGTGAATATGCCGTATATTCTGTCAACGTTGTTATGCCGTACATTATGTCACCGTGATTATGCCATGCATTATGTTGATGCGATTATGCCGTAGATTATGTCAAGTGATTATGCTGTACATTATGCCGATTGTTTTATGCTGTACATTATGTCAACATTGTTATGTTGCATATTATGCCAATTTTATCGTGCTGTATTTATGTCAACATGATTATGCCCTACATTATAGCAAAGTGATTATGCCGTACATTATGTCTGTTATTATGCCGTTCATTATGTCAACATGATTATTGTGTCTCTTATGTCAATTTGATTAGGCTGTACATTATGTCAATTTGATTAGACTGTACATTATGTCAATTTGATTAGACTGTACATTATGTCAATTTGATTAGACTGTACATTATGTCGATTTGATTAGGCTGTACATTATGTCAATTTGATTAGGCTGTACATTATTTCAATTTGATGAGACTGTACATTATGTCAATTGGATTAGGCTGTACATTATGTCAATTTGATTAGACTGTACATTATGTCAATTTGATTAGACTGTACATTATGTCAATTTGATTAGACTGTACATTATGTCAATTTGATTAGACTGTACATTATGTCAATTTGATTAGACTGTACATTATTTCAATTTGATTAGACTGTAAATTATTTCAATTTGATTAGAGTGTACATTATTTCAATTTGATTAGACTGTACATTTTTTCAATTTGATTAGACTGTACATTTTTTCAATTTGATTAGACTGTACATTATTTCAATTTGATTAGACTGTAAATTATTTCAATTTGATTAGACTGTACATTATTTTAATTTGATTAGACTGTACATTTTTTCAATTTGATTAGACTGTACATTATTTCAATTTGATTAGACTGTACATTATGTCAATTTGATTAGGCTGTACATTATGTCAATTTGATTAGACTGTACATTATTTCAATTTGATTAGGCTGTACATTATTTCAATTTGATTAGACTGTACATTATTTCAATTTGATTAGACTGTACATTATTTCAATTTGATTAGACTGTACATTTTTTCAATTTGATTAGACTGTACATTATTTCAATTTGATTAGACTGTACATTATTTCAATTTGATTAGACTGTACATTATTTCAATTTGATTAGACTGTACATTATGTCAATTTGATTAGGCTGTACATTATGTCAATTTGATTAGACTGTACATTATTTCAATTTGATTAGGCTGTACATTATTTCAATTTGATTAGGCTGTACATTATTTCAATTTAATTAGACTACATTATTTCAATTTGATTAGACTGTACATTATTTCAATTTGATTAGACTGTACATTATTTCAATTTGATTAGACTGTACATTATGTCAATTTGATTAGACTGTACATTATGTCAATTTGATTAGACTGTACATTATTTCAATTTGATTAGACTGTACATTATTTCAATTTGATTAGACTGTACATTTTTTCAATTTGATTAGACTGTACATTATTTCAATTTGATTAGACTGTACATTATTTCAATTTGATTAGACTGTACATTATTTCAATTTGATTAGACTGTACATTATTTCAATTTGATTAGACTGTACATTATGTCAATTTGATTAGGCTGTACATTATGTCAATTTGATTAGACTGTACATTATGTCGATTTGATTAGACTGTACATTATTTCAATTTGATTAGGCTGTACATTATTTCAATTTGATTAGGCTGTACATTATTTCAATTTGATTAGGCTGTACATTATGTCAATTTGATTAGGCTGTACATTATTTCAATTTGATTAGGCTGTACATTATTTAAATTGGATTAGACTGTACATTTTTTCAATTTGATTAGGCTGTACATTATGTCAATTTGATTAGGCTGTACATTATGTCAATTTGATTAGACTGTACATTATTTCAATTTGATTAGACTGTACATTATGTCAATTTGATTAGACTGTACATTTTTTCAATTTGATTAGAGTGTACATTATGTCAATTTTATTAGGCTGTACATTATGTCAATTTGATTAGACTGTACATTATTTCAATTTGATTAGACTGTACATTATTTCGATTTGATTAGACTGTACATTATTTCGATTTGATTAGACTGTACATTATTTAAATTTGATTAGACTGTACATTATTTAAATTTGATTAGACTGTACATTATTTAAATTTGATTAGACTGTACATTATGTCAATTTTATTAGGCTGTACATTATGTCAATTTGATTAGACTGTACATTATTTCAATTTGATTAGACTGTACATTATTTCGATTTGATTAGACTGTACATTATTTCGATTTGATTAGACTGTACATTATTTAAATTTGATTAGACTGTACATTATTTCAATTTGATTAGACTGTACATTATGTCAATTTGATTAGACTGTGCATTATTTCAATTTGATTAGACTGTACATTATTTCAATTTGATTAGACTGTACATTATTTCAATTTGATTAGACTGTACATTATTTCAATTTGATTAGGCTGTACATTATTTCAATTTGATTAGGCTGTACATTATGTCAATTTGATTAGACTGTACATTATTTCAATTTGATTAGGCTGTACATTATTTAAATTTGATTAGACTGTACATTATTTCAATTTGATTAGGCTGTACATTATTTCAATTTGATTAGGCTGTACATTATTTCAATTTGATTAGACTGTACATTATGTCAATTTGATTAGACTGTACATTATGTCAATTTGATTAGACTGTACATTATTTCAATTTGATTAGACTGTACATTATGTCAATTTGATTAGACTGTACATTATTTCAATTTGATTAGACTGTAAATTATGTCAATTTGATTAGGCTGTAAATTATGTCAATTTGATTAAACTGTACAAATCTGTCGATTTGATTAGGCTGTACATTATGTCAATTTGATTAGGCTGTACATTATGTCAATTTGATTAGGCTGTACATTATGTCAATTTGATTAGGCTGTACATTATGTCAATTTGATTAGACTGTACATTATGTCAATTTAATTTAACTGTACATTATGTCAATTTTATTAGGCTGTACATTATGTCAATTTGATTAGACTGTACATTATTTCAATTTGATTAGGCTGTACATTATTTCAATTTGATTACACTGTACATTATTTCAATTTGATTAGACTGTACATTATTTCAATTTGATTAGGCTGTACATTATTTCAATTTGATTAGACTGTACATTATGTCCATTTGATTAGACTGTACATTATTTCAATTTGATTAGACTGTACATTATTTCAATTTGATTAGACTGTACATTATTTCAATTTGATTAGAGTGTACATTATGTCGATTTGATTAGACTGTACATTATGTCAATTTGATTAGACTGTACATTATTTCAATTTGATTAGACTGTAAATTATGTCAATTTGATTAGACTGTACATTATTTCAATTTGATTAGACTGTAAATTATGTCAATTTGATTAGGCTGTAAATTATGTCAATTTGATTAAACTGTACATTATGTCGATTTGATTAGGCTGTATATTATGTCAATTTGATTAGACTGTACATTATGTCAATTTGATTAAACTGTACATTATGTCAATTTGATTAGGCTGTACATTATGTCAATTTGATTAGGCTGTACATTATGTCAATTTGATTAGGCTGTACATTATGTCAATTTGATTAGACTGTACATTATGTCAATTTGATTAGACTGTACATTATGTCAATTTGATTAAACTGTACATTATGTCAATTTGATTAGGCTGTACATTATTTCAATTTGATTAGACTGTACATTATTTCAATTTGATTAGGCTGTACATTATTTCAATTTGATTAGGCTGTACATTATGTCAATTTGATTAGACTGTACATTATTTCAATTTGATTAGACTGTACATTATTTCAATTTGATTAGGCTGTACATTATTTCAATTTGATTAGAATGTACATTATTTCAATTTGATTAGACTGTACATTATTTCAATTTGATTAGGCTGTACATTATTTCAATTTGATTAGACTGTACATTATGTCAAT